>NC_084858.1:4562671-4886926 GCF_951802175.1 Populus nigra | reverse complement strand
CTTGTGGGAATTCGGTGGAAACCTAAGGGCACGTACTGCCTCATTATGCATGTTAAGACAGAAGGCAATCCTAGAGTTAAATGCAATTTGAGGTTCATTTGTGGAATATATGTCCCCTGTTTCCTTAGATACCATCCATCCATTGGCATGATCCAATGTAGCATCAATAGCACCATCTCGTATTGCCTTGGCCACGATGCTCTCAGCCTCTGCAACAGGATTTGCAGAGTCCAACCTCAACTTCTTGGCTACATCAGCCAGTGAAATACGAGAATAAGAGATACTGATGTTGCGAAGTCCAGTCCTTATAACATTGTGCCGCAGTCTAACAATTAAGTTGAGGGTCCTGTCTGCGTTAAAAGTGGATGAGAACTTCTCAGCGATGGACTTAAAGAGCTCCAAGTCCCCTATTCGCACAGCCTGAAAACAACAAATATTGCCTCCATTAAATCCAGCAATAAAACCTCAAGCACCTTGCCTTGACATGCAAGAGGCATCTTCCTCGGAAAAATTAAATCAAACTCAATATTTGTAAAGCCTAGATGGATGTCCATTTTCAGTAAACAAATCAAGAGACTCAAGTTTCAAAGACCTAGACTTACATTTGTGAGCTCAAAGTATGGCCTCAAAGCATTTTCCATGCCTTTCTGCATAAAAACAGTCCTCTCAGGGATTTCTCCTAGCAGCAATCTGACAATAACTGCCCACTTGTTGCATAGAACTCGAAAACCAAGGGCTGCGGCAGGGGCTTTACGTGCAGCTTGAAGGAGAGACTCTTTTGCATCAGTATACTCCAACTGAATTGTCCTAATCTTTCCCAAGTAGAAGAGATACCGACAGAACTGCATGATAAAATAGAACCAATGGCTTTTTAAATGACAACCATAAATCGACTTTGTTTCTATATTGAATATTGCTTGAAAATCACATTGTTTATTTTCACATCAATGAAGTTCCATTACAAACAATCCCATAAGATTCAATGTTTCATCAATTTGACATGTAAGACAAGCAAGAACGATATGTGATACATAAAACAGCTATACTTAAATTCCTAAAATCAAGACCAACAAAGCATTGTTTAAAAAGCACATGCTAGCCTGGATTATTTTTTGAAGGGCAGCAGGTCCAGGAGGAGAATGCAAACCATTAGAAACCAATCTTATATCTCATGTTATGTTTATATTCCAATAAGATTCTTCCATCAAAATCAACTATACTGTAGGCTTTAATTATTCAACATATAAGGATAACTGTCACTGAGTCCAGTGCGTGTTACCTGCTGATTTGAATGAGCCTCAAATCGCGGGGCCTTTGACCTCAACTTCTCTGCCTGATCATATAAATTGTAATGGAGGTAATTCCGGAGCAGTAGGTTGAGAAGTGTTTCCTGCATCACAACATCATTCAAGTATAAGAAATCAGCAAGCCACCCACAATGTGTCCCTCATCACTGGAAAAATTACCTGGCCCAGCTCATCATGGCGCAATGTTGCAACCCGGTGAAGAGCAAGGAGGTTACTGTTAGTGAAAAAAAAAACTCAAGTTAGTTAACAAATGAGGTTGCTAATAACAGATTACACTATAACAGAATCAAGACCTGCTATAGTTTTGGGAGTGCATCAACCATCGCAGATGAGACACCAAGACATCAAGGAGATAAACAACCAGACCCATGTACATTTCGTCATGCACCCAAGATCATGTTTTAACTGATGTGGTCATGCATTCAATAAAATAGAAAATTTACCCTCTGATTTCAGCAAGATCACCAGTGAGTTCATAGCTAAGTGAGTAGTAAGAATAAAGCCTTGATGCCAGAACATCAACAGTCCTCCTATTTAGATTCTTCAAGCGAGCAATGCTAGCTGATGAACAAGTTTTAGCCTGCGATATAGCAGCACAATTTTGTTGAGAACTTGATGTAGTTATTTCACTGGAAGAAAAAAGAAAAAAGAACGTACAACCGTTCTGTAATTATATGCTGCTTCACCTCATTATATTTCTTCTGATCAATCAGAAATATCAACACCAACAGGTAGCAATATATCTCCAGTTCCGGTAAGGGATATTTTGCAGGAGCTTGAGTCACAGATGTCACAGAATCAACCTCCATTTCATGCGCATCTTCCTGTCCACAAATATTAAGCAATCAAACTTCCAACATCGTTCAAATTCAATTGCATGCAACATCACCAAAGCAAATTCACCTGACAACACTATCCAATTATCAAACTTTACTTCACTGCCTAAACACCAATGAAAGACTCACACATAAGCACTACAAAAACATAACAACGATAACTGAAAACAGTCAACACTCCAAAAAAACTATAAAGGCCTGCCTTTGACCATCACCAAACAGATTAAGATTTCACATTGAGTGATTAACTGCCCATCCATTAACCAATACGCTTCATTCGATTTATTCACTAAAATTAACCACCATAGTTACGATTCAACCTCCCCCAGCATCAAAAAAAGAAAATCCTCTTCACAGAACCATCAAAGTACCAGACTTTTCTTCACTGCCTAAACACCCACTAGTCTTTCACGTTTAATCTCTACAAAAAGAACTAAAAACAGACCAAACACTTCAAAAGCATAAATAATCAATCAATGAAAAATACTATTTTTCCCCTTCAAATGATCCAATAATCAAAACCCTTCATTATTCTTCCATTCCCATTCACCAAAACTAATTAAATCAACAATAAAAAAAAAACTAGAATTACACGATCTACTAAAAAAATCTCAATAAATTACCTTAGGAAGATAGGAAATTAACCGATTAAACGGCTCGGATCCCGCCGAAAGAGCAAAATTAAGAAAAGCAGAGAGCACAGAAGCTTTCAACTTTCTCCTCAGAGTCATAGTCAGTCTCACAGCTCTCACAATCCTCCTCGCTTCCTTCGCATACGCTCCAGTCTCAATTAACGACGCAATCTCCTTCAAATCTAAACAGTCAACCAAACACAAAAAGATTAAGACTTTACAGATAAATAACCGAAAACCTGATTATGTTTACAGAAATACGTATAAAAATACGTACGGTGGAGAGTGGAAGGAGAGGATGATGTGGTGGAATTAGAGGGTTGCTGCTGCTGCTCTTTCATCTCGACGTCTTGAGTCATGATTAAAGAGAGAGGATGGGAGAGAAATTAGGGTTTCTGAAAGAGATTTTGATTTGGGAGAAATTGGAGATGGAGAGAGGTTGGTGTTTAAACCTAGTTTTCTTTCAGTACAAGTCTAACAAACTGGAGTGAAGAGAGAGGAGGAAAATATTCTTCGCTGAAACGGTGTCGCTTTGAATTCTGATAAAAAGATTTAAAAATCCGACGTTGACCCTGAAACAGAACTGGGGCAAGTTTTTGCACTCACGGTACTTTTCCCTTTCCAGCCCCGTCCTCAGCCCACCCGGATATATATATATATATATATATATATATATATGTATTAATGAATAATAGGTAGTTAAATAAATAACTCTAGAGGTTTTTTTAAAATATTTATATTATTAAATTAAATCTTGTTTTATACCATAGTTCTTATTATATGCACATATAAATATTAAATTATTGGCATAATAAAAATATGAAACCAATTACAAAACCAACAAAGACTTGGATTAAATTAATTACAAATATACAACACGATTAGTTAAAATAAGAGTAAATTATAAATTATATCCTTCTGATTTTGTAAGATGAGATAAATAGTCATTTTAGTTTCAAAAGTAATTAATTATTTTTTTCTTATCAGTTTTAATTATGCTTAATTTACTTTTTATTTTATTTTATTTTAAAACATATTATATCCTTCTGATTTTGTAAGATGAGATAAATAGTCATTTTAGTTTCAAAAGTAATTAAATTTTTTTTCTTATCAGTTTTAGTTATGCTTAATTTAATTTATTTTTTTATTTTAAAACATATCTTATTTTCCCATCAATCTTTTTATATTATTATTTTTAAAATAAAATAAATTGAAAAGGACATGAAATGGGAGAAAAATGATAAAATTCACAAATAGATTTAAAATATAAATATTAATTATTTATTTTTTAAACTAAAATACTATTTATCTCTATAGACACAATTTTAAAAACATGAAATAATACAAGAACACTTGTATAAATATTTGATTTTATTAAAATATGTAATTGGGTAAAATCTCGATTTAAAATATTCTTATAAAAACGTGATTAAAATATATGATGGCTTGATTTGTTTGTGAAATCAAGTCAAGATTTGTGCTTTGTAAGAACGTGATTTTTGGCTTGTATTGTGAAGTAAGATTCGGTGATTTAATACTTTAAAAAGTGTTGTTACTCATTTTTAATCCACAAAAAAATCAAGAAAAAAAAGAAAAATAGAAAAAGAAAATCTAAAACACAAGATGATATATACGAAGAAAGCCTATAAAATTGTCCAAGTTGGTGGTGAATGGCTAAATGACAAATGAAAAAGTTGGAGGACCAAAATGTATAAAAATTAACAAAATTAGCAATCCAATTCTATTGACAAAGGACTCTATTGGTGAAAATATTTTTTATTTGGAGTAAAAAAATATAAATTTAGATAGGTAAGGACTTTATGAGAATTTTGGAAGGCTTGATTAATTTTATTCATGACTTAATTGCAAGAAAAAATAATTTTTAAAGTCAATTTAGATTTTAATCGGAAGAAATTAAAGTATGAGAGTCAAATTATAATTTTAAATAGTTAATCTAGTCAAATCAAAAGCTTAAATCTTTGATATACAGAGATTTTTATTTCTTCACTGCATGATGTTAATATTGATGCTAGATTTGTTAAGGCATCAATTTGCTTATTCACTTTTTGTGATACATGTTTCAAAGTGATGTCATCAATTCTAGTGCATGCTTGTGATATAGGTCAAATTCTGGCTTTTTGATTTCATAAATTGAGATGAGTTTTCTAATGACTAATTAAGAATGTTCAAAAACTTTAAGGCGAGGTATCTTTATATTCATCACCATCCTCAACCTAAAAATTAAAGCTTGATATTCGACCATGTTATTGGAGCAACATTCGGTAAGTAAGAAAGTGAACGACAAAACCTTTTCTTCAGGTGTGATAAATATTATCCTAGCTCCGACTCTATTTTTTTGTGATGTTCCATAAAATAACATTTTTCATAGTTCTGACATTTCAGTGAACAAGACATCATTATCAGACATGTCTTTAAAAAACTTGCATTCATCGAGAAAATGATGATAAATAAGAAAATTAGCTAATGTTTGCCCCTTAGTAGCCTTTTCATCCATTGTAGGCTTAAAAACGAGCAGAGCCTCCTCAACATCCTCTTTGACGGGAAGCTCAACATTATCATCTTCTTCAATAGTGATGTAATTTGAAGTGAAATACATCATTTCCTCTTCTTTCTCTTAATCAGAAGGCTTTGTATCACTATCGGTTGTTTTTTCCCTTTCAATGTCGCCTCAGCACATACCACTCATTCGTATTGTCTTTTCATGCGTAAATGCATTTTGCTATGAAAATTCTTTAAACCCTCCACCAAATTTGGTTAATGATCGAGCACATGCTTATTATCTTTTAACTTGGATTATATAAGTCTTATGAAGACTAACATCTGTTTTAGAATCATTTCATTCTTTTGGGTTCCAATCTTATCAAAGACTGGAGAACATGTCGTAGTCACACCTAGACGATCTCAAACTAAAACACGAGTCGTGGTCACACCAAGACGATTCAAAAATTAAACACATTCAATATAATTAAAAAATAATTGATATTTGAGAAAAGGTTAAATAAGAAAAAAAAATTCAAATATGTAAAATATAAACTTAAAAATTATTTTAAAAAAGACATATAAGAAAAGGTTTAAACTAAAAAAAAATGAGGTTAGACACTCGACCCATGAATGAAGGGCTCGCACATGGGCCTTTTAATTTTTTTTTCTTTGAGTTAATAAGGAGTATGACATGTCATTCATCCCTCATCCTAAAAAATAAACGATGCGTTGTTAGGAATCCCTAGATTCCAACCATTATGGTGGATGTAAAAACAAGGTTGCTGGTTTTTTTCTTCTAAAAATTCATTTTCAATTTGTTTTTGACCTAATGCACCCTAGAAACCTTATTGAACCAATCTATAACATCTAAAAACGCAAAAAACGACCTCAAAACCCAAAGACAATCCGAAATAAAAAACTTTTGGGTTCGGATATGTTTTTAGATACTTTCAAGGTAAAAAAACACCTAATTTGAACTTTACTTATTATATGGAATTATTTGACACGCAAATCAACTATTTTTGTGGTCACAATCTTTGCAATGACAACTTTATCTTTTTAGGCTAGAATCCGGCTAGCCCTCTCTTTTCCCCCACCCAAAAATTATTAAAACGAAGTTTGGTATCAAAATTAATATTTCTAAAACTAAAAGAACTGATCACATAATAGCTAAAAAACACAGGAGACTAAAATATACTTTTCAAATAAATTAAAAGCCACCACCTATATTTACCTGTATTTTTCACTTTAGTTCTTTGTCTTTCAATTCAATCCTCTCTAAAAAAAACTGTAATTGAGTGCTAATTTAGATTTAAAAAAACCTCAATTGTGCAAAGAAGAAATTTGAGGATTAAATTCAAATTTTTTAAAAAATCATTGCTTCAATCCATAATGATTTATGAGAAAATAACAGTGTTGGCAAGCACAACATTTTCCCTACATGAAGGGAATGTTTAGGAGTGAGTTTCAACTTGGTTTTTATTAAAATTTAATTTTTAAAAAATTAATATTTTTAATATTTTTTAATCGTTTTGAGATATTTATATCAAAAATAAATTTAAAAAAATAAAAATAATATTATTTTAATATTTTTCTCAATAAAAAACAGTCATTATCAATCATCCAGAAAGTTTCTGTCAATCTTAGCATTCTACTGTTAGCTGTAAAATGAAACCAAGGATGCCCTGTACTATTCTCTGCACTAAGGTTTCAATAACAGTTCCAATTACATTAGAAATTTGGCAGCCATCTGATCAAAGGGTGTTGAGTAGCACAAATGTTACAGAGAGAAACCTGACTAATTGATCTCAAGACAAATGGGTTGGTATCTTCACTGGAATGGTTGGTAGCATGAAGCTATTTGCTGCAATAACTATCGCTTACATGCTGTTTCTGCAGCTTAGTTTGGCTTAGATAGTCGATTTGGATTGGCATGTGGCTGCCTCGAATGAATATCCCAAATCCCTTTTGTCCACCCTGATCAACGGCACCATTTGATTTTGAACTTTAGAGGTTAGGATTTGGTCCACGCCCTCCAGTGTTGGAATTTTTGGCAGAATCATATGGGTTTCCTCGACTGTTCTTATTTAAGTCTGATGCAAATCCTTGTTTCCTAGGAACACCTGCTTTTGCAGAGCTAAGTATTTCACAGCTAGATGCTGGTTAATTTCGCGGTCTCAGGAGAAGAAGCTTCTTGCTTGGGTGTTTCACGAGGAGGCTTTGAGTTTCTGAAAGCAGGAGGATCAGGCCGAACCAGCTTCCCTTCTCCCAATGAGGGAGTGGCATTCATCTGCGATTGTGGTTGTTGTTGTGTTTGCTTGCTTTGGTTCGAGAACTGTGGTTCGAACCTGAACGAGTCTCGTTAACTGGGCCGTCATTATCCATTGATGTTTGTAGGAAACTTTTCCCTGGTTCGCTTCTTTTACACCGATTTTCCATCCGAGGGGAAGGCTCTGGACGGGAGGGCTGAAGTCTTGCATTCCGATCGTCATGTGCTTGTCTTGGATGGGAGAAGTTTGGAACATTAAACTCTGCACTGCATGCAGCTACTTGTGAAACAGAATTAACTACCTATGAAAAAGGACTCGTACAAGGGCCCGTTGCATTATCACTAAAATCAAAATACCTGTAATCCTATAGCTTGTAAATATAGTAGACTAGTAAATAAATATATTTTGTTTATAATCATGTTAAATAAAAGATATTCCTATGTAGTTAGAACGTTTGACACTTGGTTGTGCAGTGGCTACCTGGTCCTTTCTACTTTCTTTGATGCGCCAAAACTTGACACGCTTATAAATTCCTCAAACATATAATAAATTTCTTCCTAGATATCACGAGTATATTTCAAATACTGTTCATACCAACTTGATCTTGATGTGATATATTAACATGCCATACAATACCAAAAAAAAAGGACTAGCTCCTCTTATATTATTTATCTCTTGGAAGAGAAATATGTCATGATAGTAAAAAGGACTAGTATCAGCAGCAGCAGCTGCTGCTGCTGCTTCTTGTATATTGAACTATACGGATTGCATGAACAAACGTAATGGATGAAGAACATAATACATTTATTGAATCCAATATAAATAAAAAGGCTTACCTTTATTTCGAAGCTTACCGATTGCATCAAGAAAAATTACAAAAAGAAAAACACGGCAGGATCTTAATTCATAGTAAGAGATTTTACGGATTACAAGGACAAGAGTAGGATCAAGAAATATTGAGCTTTCCACAATCAAAATCAGCTTTCTTTAGTAGCAATCCAGCAAGAAATTTAGCCATAATTGCATCTCTCAAGATTTTCATTATTTTTCCATCACCTTGTTGTATAGCACCAACAATATAAGCAGTGCTTATGAGCTCAAAACTTCTCCATCTCCTCTCCGCTGCGTATTTTTTCAACCCCATTTCAACCCTCTTGTATTCTTCTCTCTCTTTCTCTTTACCTTCCACATTTAACTCCTCCTTCAAGGCCTCGGCGAGGCACCTAGCTAGAACAACACCATCTTCTAAAGCAGCACACCCACCCTGGCCAATATCTGGTGTCATGGGATGGAGAGCATCACCCGCTACACTAACATTGCCTTTACTTATATTTCCCCATAGAACCTCCCATGGATGCCTAAACCTTAAAGGAGATGAAGTGATGCTATCTAGCTCAGTGATTTCCACAGATGTCCTAGCGTGATCAGGTACATTTCCGAGTTTGCTCAGCACAAATTGCTTAATCTCGGTGGGGTTATCCTCTAGCTCTTTGTCTACAAGAAAAATATTATTATATATACAATTACATGGTCATCAACAAATATTCTTGAATCTTGACAGTTACATCTGATCAGAAAATCCAATTGTAAGTTGAGAGAGGTTCATTACCCTGGCCAGTGGGAATGTAAGTGAAAAACCAGTATATAGTTGTATCATCACAAGGGAGGAAACCTGATCGAACCCCTTCGCCAAATAACAGCAGGAACTTGGAGCCAAAGCCATGATTAACCTTAAAATCCGCATAACCCCGAATAGCTGATCGGCCGGCAAAAGCTGGCTTCTTGAAGCCTATAAATCTTGCCACCACTGAGTTCACCCCATCACAACCAATCAATACCTTCCATAGACATTGAAATTCGCTGGCTTAGAAATATTTCCCCCCCACACACACACATATATAAATATATAAACATAGAAACACTGGACTCAGTAGTTCTTTCATACTCCACGGTATTAGTACTGAAATAATAGCCACCAAAAAAGTGCAGTAATTTTTATACCTTGGTTTTGATGATGGTATCATCAGCAAGATGCACCAGCTTTAAGTAGCCTGATTCCTCAATAGAAACCACCTTGGAGGAGTACCTTATGGTACCATCTGGGAGTTCTTTTTCAAGGGCTTCCAGCAACAATTTTCTTCTCACACAACGAACCTCATGTTCTCCACTGTACACCAAATTAATGGGCCGATTACTAAAATTCACCATCAAATACATGGCATACAAAATTAATGAATATATATGTTTACACTGAATCCTCATGGCTAGTGTCCGATTACTTACATAGTCCCTTTGACCTTAAAAGATGTCTGTCAGCCAGGTTTGCTCACAACAGTAGAGCTAGCAATTAATCTGCAGTCAAATGATCCCTTCATATGAGCTTCATAGAACCAAAGTCAGGGTCAAATTAGCAAGTTTCTACATGTAAATGCTATATTAAGGGCCTTTCTATCTCAGATTTGACATGCTCCAGTAGTAGAAAGACAATTTTGGGAGTTGAAGCCAACAAAGTAACTAGTGAAATGGGATGCTGGCAAGAAGTTAAACGGCTAGTTAGATACCCTTCGAGGAATCCATGTTGTTGTCGGAGAGAGTGACCTATACCAACAGCATCTAATGCCCTCCAAGCATTAGTCCATGTTGTGAAAGCAAATCCTGTGACCCTCAAACCGGCTGATGATTCCAACACTAAGCTTCGAATTCCAAGCCTGCAATTGAATACTCGCAGGTCAAGTTTAACATGGTAATATTTGTTACACGCATATAATTAATCTAGTACGTACCTGTGAAGCCCTAAAGATGTTGCAAGTCCAGCTATTCCAGCTCCCACAATCACCACTTCTTCAACTAATTCCATAATATTGGAATTAATTCCTCTAGTTAGTACTAAAGAACTTGGTTTTGTTATGAGAATGGATATGAAGTCTGTTCAAGCTAGAAAGATTGGCTAGAAGAGTAGAAATGTAAGGCTATAAATGATGAGATGGGGAATATAAAAAGCAACTATCATCCAAGATGACTATGGCTTTGACGACGACGATCATTATTATGACATCTATGGTTTGGTCCGAGAAGGAGGGAGGTCGGATTTAATTTAATTTATTTTCAAAAAAAAAATATGAATTCCACCCTTTTTATATGAGTTTCTTTTCTTTTCTGTTCTTTTTTTTCAATAAAATCATCAAGAATATCTTGAACTAGTTTGTATTTCAAAATTATATTTATTTTTTCTAATCCAATAAAAAGGTTATATATTTCGAATTTAAAAGGTTAATAAAAAATTTATTTTTATATCCGTAGCAAAAATGTTTTTGGTGTTATAAACTAGGAACAAATCATAACTAGATTTGGTGTAACCACTACATTTATAATTGCTTTAATAATTGATGAAAATCTTCATTAACTATTGGTTTAAAAAGATAAAGAAAGGGATTTGTTTTTATATTTTAAAAAAAATAAAACTTTAAATTAATATTTTTTTTGAAATTTTTAAATTATTTTAATTTATTTATATTAAAAAAATAAAAAATATATATTATTTTAATACTTTTTTATTCAAGACCTCGGCTCATAGTTTTTAAATCCGAAACAGAACCAGCTCGATAATTTTTAAATTCAAATCAGTCTCAATATTTATTAAAAAATTGTCTGGGATAACAACCTAATCGACCCAACAGGTCAACCATGACTCAATTAAATCTGGACGAGACCTGGTGTTTTGGAGTTGGGTCCGCAATCTAAGTTTGGAGATCTTGAGGGTAGGCGTTGGTGATCTATGAAAAACTTCGAATCCTTGTTTCGTTCTCGCTTTATTAATTTGGACTTTCTATTACTGTTGAAGAAAGTGGCAACTCCACTCACTGCTCATCAAGAGGCGTAGGAAAGTAAGAAGAGTGGTGCTATTGTTTCCATTTGTTCCTTCTATCTGATGACTGTAACTTAAATGGGACCAAACTCATAGTTTCAAGAGAGAGAGAACGGCAACAGGTAGTATCAGCACCATCAAGTCTTTAACATCTCTCTCTCTTTCTAGCTAATGTTTTAAAGCATGTAGAAACCAGATCGTGTTCATGGGGGCGTCAAGGAGCAAGGACTGGGCTTTCAACAGATCGTGTTCATCCCTGCACAAAACAAATGGTTCAAAAAAGTGAGATATTAGAAGGCTAATGTATATAATTAGAAAATGTTGACAATTATGCAAGATTATGGTGATATGACATAATAGATTATATAAAAGACTAATGATATGATAAGAGAAATTTACGTGGGGGGGGGGGGGGATTTATTAGTGTTGATCTTCGTAAATCAAAAGGTTGGTAAGTACATTAGTAACACTGGAAATGGATAAAGGGATTACATGATTTTAAAGAAAAGATATTGTACATGTATATGTGAAAGTAAATGGCTTAAAGGGTTTAAAGGAGCAATATAATCAAAGCAAAATCATTAAAGGTTTAAATTGAATTTTGCAAGTTATGTAATTGGGGAAAATTGTTGAGATTATATGTGTGTGTATCAAAGTTAAAAGAAATAAAGCATGAAGATGAAAATTGTATAAATAAAATTGAAATAACTTGAATCTAAATCTGACAATGAAAATTAAATGAGGTACTGATATAAAAATCTTCCTGTAAAACAAGAGAGATAATGAGGATAAGATCTTCTGCTGGAGAAGCCCGCATGATTAAAAGAATAGGTAGATTGCTAGCATCTTAGTTTTCTTCTAATTAGTGAATATTTAATTAATATGTTTTTTTTGTTGTATTATGTTAATAAATGTGATTGGACTAAGAAAATTAGAGTTAAGAATGCAATATGGAAATAGATATAATATGGTTGAATGAAAATATATAGAAATTAACTCTCTGGGAAGGTTATACAAGTTACGCTTGAAAAGATTATATATATATATATATATATATTTGGATTACATAGTCTTCCCATGAATTTGGGGACCATGAACTTAGTGAATGTAGAAGGTAAAATAAAAGATTTGTATATTATATTATCAATTATATTATATGATGTGAAAGGATATGGGAGATTGAATAAATTAACTAAGAGCATGCCTGAGGCTACTATGTAAAAATTAAGTTGTAATATGGTTTTCATACAGGAATTAGCGGGATAAAACTTTGGGCATGGTCTGTATAGGAGAAATTTTGCAAAATTTTCGTTTTAATTCGTTAAACCATACAAGTGGTGTGATTTAAAAATAATATGAAATATGATATGGACGTCCAGGGATAGAAATTATAGAGTGAAAAATCTAGAAGAAGCGTGTGATAAAACTATGTTGAAAATTATAGAGTAAAAATAATATTAAATCGTTGAAAGACAAGTGTTGAGATAAATTAAATAGCAAATCGTGACAAGGAAAGAAAATAATAATGGGGTTAGAATTAAATTGGAAAAATTATTATACGAGACCTATTAATACTTGTTGATATAAGTGAAGTTATATATATATTAATAAAAAGAATAACCCTATGTAAAACATTGGCTAAAATTCCAATTAAAATCACGGGGTGATACAAAAGCTATAAAGAATAGCCTTACAGGAAATTTCGGAACCTCGAAGCTTATCTTGTAACCCCCACCAATGAGCGCCAACGCGCTGATCTACCCCTGCATCAAACTGGATGAATCGTGGAATCCAGACCACCGTGCTGTTTCGCCACCCCAGCCCCTCAATTGGGCGAAGCTAAGCACCGACGGTTTCATACGAGGAAATCCAGGCCACCATGCTGGCCTGCCGTCCACCAAACTTGGTGAAGCTAAAACCTGACGGTGCCAGTAGAGGGAGTCCGGACAAGGCTATTGCTGCGGTTTAATTCGCGACCATTTGGGTCACTACACAAGTACACAATGGACCCCTGATTACATAAATCAGGCAGGTGCTAGTATGGATGATGGGATGCCAGTTTTCTCACATCCTCCGACTCCTACAGGGCTTCAACCTCGTCGTGGGCTGATTTTAGTTGGGTTGGTTCCTATAGATTTATAAGTTTGTTTTTGGGCTGGGCAGGGCATAAAGAAGAGATGCAGACAAAACCTACAAAACACAAATAGGTCTGAATTTCTTGCGAAACTTGACAGTAATATCATGTACATGTCTCTTCCAACATCTATCTCACCTAACCTAAACAACAGCGCAACACGACAGAGTCAAAATTAACAGACGAGGTGGTGAATTTGCACACCAAAAATCATTTACTCCTATCTGCTGTCAGGAAACTTAGCCTCGTAGGTCTGGGGCACCTGCAAGTGTTGCAGAATTTCGTTTGCAACATGAGTTGTATCTACAAGTTAATTCATAAACAAAGCAAGAAAATGTACGATTACCATGAAAGTTGCAGTGATCAACTTCCCAGCAAACCATCTTCCATGGAGAGCGCGCTGTGCATTTATTGCAGCTTGCACATTCTCAAATCGCATGTAAACAAAACCGGCACTGTTCCTGTTTTTTCCAAGGGAAAAAGGAACCGTGCATAAGAAACACGAAAGAGACAAAATAGCCAGGATTTCATCAGCTTGAATATGTATAGCACAATAAGCAAGAAATAAAATAAGTGGCAACAATCTCATCAAGAGGAAGATGTATTAATATCACAGGAGTGGATAGACTTTAAAAACATTTATTTGACAAATTTCAGAGCAGACCGATCAAAGAGAAGGAATGGCACTCCGCATCAAAACAGTACTTACTTGTCTACGTAAATATGCTTCACATTTCCAAACCTTGAGCATTCCTCTTGGACATCTTCTTTAATATCCAAATCAAAATCTGGTTCGGTCTGTCAAGATATGGTCTAGTCTAAGCAAAACTAAACCACAACCAAAAATCATAAAGTCTACAAAAAATGTGAGTCCACTAACCTCTGTTTTTGGATCAAACATGTTTTTCAAAAATAAACAATCACTTGGGACTCCAATTGTATCCATGGTTGGAATTGCAGTGGCCGGAAGTTGAAGGCCTGGAACTGGAAGTCCAGGTATAGCTGGAACAGAACCTGATAAAAGAGGAGCAACAGCAGGAGACACTAAGGGTGTGGCCCCAAGGATCGGTGCTGTTGGTAGAGCAGGGGAGCCTAGTGAACCAGCAATACTGAAAAGAAAGGAAGTAGATGTCAACTCAATCAAATCGGGCAAATCCAATCCAAAAGAAAAGTTTGGAAGAGGCAAACCTTGAGGCAGTGCCAGTACGATCTAATTTCTGCATCAAAAGTGCCCGAGAACGTGCATTCAAGGCCTGAAATTTGAAAAAAAGATTAGGTATGATTCAAAATAGTTACCAGATACACACTAGGAATATGACAGTTAGCAACATAAGATTGACTGTAAGCAGTCACAACTTTTTTGGTTTCACTTTCCATTTGTTATAACCTTAATCCTTTTCCATCTTCTATTTGCTGCATCAAGAAACAAAGGACTGCTCTATTCAGAAAAGCAGGGCAATATTGAGAGTGCACTCTTCATCTGATAAAGCCCTCTTTTAATCAGCCAAAAAAAAAGACCCAATATCTTTACCAGTTACCAAGAGACAAGTAGAATTACTAACCAAGCCACCACCTTCATCATCATCAAAATCACCAACATTTGTCCCACCATCTTGTGTTCCAGTTTGATCAGTAACAGCTGAAACCTAAACAGCAAGCAAGAACATAAGAATTTCTAATGTATTTGAATGAATGTATGAGATCTGCCATCAACACAGAGAACACAGGAAGGGAAGATGCAATTAAGAGGAAGGATGAAATTACCTTGATTGGCCTTCCTGCAATCTCAACTTGTCCATTCAAGTTTAATGCATTTCTGGCATCTTCAAGACGTGCAAACTGCAGTGGAAGTGCAAGTGAACGCAATTAGTCTCCAATTTCCAGAGGATTTGAAGTATGACTGTTTAAGGCCAATTGGATGAAAAGGCTAGGTTCAGCCATGAAGAGTATTTGGGGATTGTACAAGAAACTGTTTAAACATGAAGGACAAAAGTAGCTTCTTCAACAATCTTTACATCAGTTCTAAGGTCTTGGTCACTGTTTCCGTCTTAAGACAAAACATGCATTTGGAACTCAACTTGCAACTTTTCACTGGATTTTTTTTTCAAAGGCAACTTTATTGCTGACAAAACTCACCTGGACAAAACCAAAACCTTTGCAATGCCCGCTTTCATCATGAGGCAATTGCACCAACTCCACAGCACCAAATGGTTCAAATACCTGTACAGTCAGAAAATGTCACCTTGGAAAAACAAAACAAAAACACAATCCTAACTAGAGGGAATAAAGAGACATTGTAACAATAATAAGTTATCATAAACAAAAAATCATGAAAACTGTACAGGGCCAAAAGTTTCTCTATGTTAATATACAACTCCCCTAGTAATGTTATATATCAAGCCAATTTATTCGAAAACCAGAGAATTTGAAATGAATAAACACATTCTGGATATAGATCAGTGTCAAAAGAAATACAGAAAAAGTGCTTACCTGACGAAGTTGATCTTCTGTTATGTTGAAATGCAGGTTGCCAACATACAACCTTCTAGCCCCTCCTGAGTAGGGGCCTGTAAGTCCACCTGATGTCACAGCAGTAGTTGACTGAACAAGATTCTTTTCAGCTTCAGAAGGTTTCACCATCACTGGTTGACCAAGGAGGAGCTGTCCAGAGAGTGCTATCGCCATAGGCACTGACATCGCATCATAGAACTCAATATACCTACAAAGTAAAGAAGCAATATTGCAAATCACCTCATAGAACTATATATACCTAAAAACAAGAGTCAGATTGTAATTAAGAAAAACAAATGTAACAGAGGAGACTAGACTAGCATTATCATATTAACTCTAGGTAGTCCACAAATAACTTCCAAAACCATAAACTTTTTTTGTGACTTCTGTTTGCTCCATTAAGAGCTCAAATAACTAGCAAAATCACTACAAAACTGTAAATTTCTATTAAATTGACAACAATATATA
Source organism: Populus nigra (assembly GCF_951802175.1). Classification (NCBI taxonomy): domain Eukaryota; kingdom Viridiplantae; phylum Streptophyta; class Magnoliopsida; order Malpighiales; family Salicaceae; genus Populus; species Populus nigra. The sequence continues at coordinate 4,870,401 of NC_084858.1, read as the reverse complement.
CCAAAAACTCCATTTTTTCAGTTTTTTTCAAATTGATGGACCTGAGTGATTAAAAGCCAAAAGAGAAATATGGCTACTATCCAGCAAAATAAAGATAAGCAAGAGAAAATCACTTCAAAGAAGTCACGGAATGCTGATCATTATAAATATAACTTACCCAACTCCTTTTGAACGTCTTGAATTGCGATCCATGATGAGACGTACATCTCGCACCTGAAAGTTGTGCTAAGAGTATTAGAAACAACAGGGAGAAACAAAGTATAAAAAGTGACCAAACAACAATCACCTCTCCAAGTAACAGTGAATTTGTGGTTGCTGCCACGAATTTATGTTTATTGTTCATGTACACAGCACATAAAAGTTAATTGACAAGCAGGTGATCTAACAGGTAAAATATTACAATGTGAACTTGATTCATATCTCTCTTCCAATTAAGAGATTAGCCCCATTAGTTGTGTAAAGAATTGCTACAGAACTAACCTTGCCAGCCCTAGAGAAAAATTCATAGACATCTCTTTCATCCGCCTTTAAAGATATCTGTAAAAAATTTTCACTAGAATCAAAGTTCAAAACCATGTGAAATGGAGTGTATTACAGCTAAAGCGTTGAGAACACAACATAATTTATATCAAACATGTCTATATTTGACCTGATAGGCAAATACTGTCCTTTGATCTCGTTCAGGATCAACCTCAGGCTCCACTGCTTCTTCCTTTCTTTCTTTATATCTTCTGCAAGACAATGGAAATTAAAATTATTGATCTCATTTATATAACCAGTATCAAACAATGAGGAAAACAGCCAGGAACTAAAACATTCATAAAGAAAATACAAATATAATGCTAATTTCTCCTTCAAAAGAAAGGAGGTTTTTTTCTTATGTTTGCTTTATCATCATTAAAGAAAAGGTAGAAAACAATACAAAACATTATAAAAAATGTCTCCAATACAAGTTAAAACACCGAACCCACGAAACACAGTCCTGCAGGCAACTGGACAACGTTAACATGAGAGGAACTGTGAATGTATGTTGAAATTAAGACATCTTCATCTTAAAATTAACAAGAACCAACCTGAGGACCAATGTTGCAAATTGCAACTGAGAGAAGTGAACTACAAAACCCAACTTCAAGTGATGAATTAATAAATTTGCACCTTCGATAAAAACATAATCTTAAATGGAAACAGTATCATTATTAATGGCAATACCAATGGACCTATATGCATTAATGTGACCTGTTAACAACTTAATAGAGTTAAATTTGTAAATCCCAAAAAAGAAACCATCAGCAGAAGGCAGGAAATAAGCACTCAGAAGCTAATATCATTCCCCACAGTTTTACTACCAGTCCCGTAGATTATAGAAAAATACACGCAGAAGGAAACTGAAACCTCTCGAAGTTAAGATTATCACCATACAGTTTTTTGGAACATCTATATCTAACAATATAAACAAAAGCAATTTACACAAATGCCACCACTCAGATGATGTTGACAACTAAAACAAAAGCTGTGAATCATCATCATGCATCCATAGTACATAAGCTGTGGATAACTATTATTATGTATGTCAATCTTGCAAAAGAATTTAACCAAGTAAGGTCTTGAGATATTTTTTTTTATCAAATCCATACAAGAGTTGAATCAATGTGACATCCAAAACAATTTTGAGCATGATGACGAACATATTTGTCAATCTGTGATTTAATATTCTTACAAAGACTATGGGAGCACGGTTGGTCATCTAAAACCTAGAATTTCAAGATAGGCAATTAGGTACTTTTTTCCAATTTAATCTATCCTGCAAAAAAAGAATTAAAACAAATGCTTGCAGCCCACAGAGTTTTCCACAAGTATCAGAAGATGAAGTGCTTCTCTTAACCAAAGCTCATAACTCCCTCACCAGCATTTCTGCAACAGAATAAATTTAATTAAGCAACTAAGTCCAAATCTGGAGGATAACAAAAATCACAACATGACATCAGCACCCAGGTCAAAACCTACAACACTGAAACCCTCAATCTTGCAATGCAAGCTTTTAAATGATTCCAGACAGCCTATGAAGAAACATTTAAGACCCGTGACCTGAGTTCCTGTGCCTGGCTCAATTGCCAGAAAGACCATCTGAATGCTCTAGCATATCTGCGAGTCCCAGAATCTAATGTTCAATATTCAGAATTTTCAAGATAGTTAATAGTATAAGTAACTAAATGAGATTTGAGATCCAATAATAAGAGAGCTCGTTAAAACAATGGAATAAAAACCCATAAAGAGATATGAATATTGTGAGGAAGAAAACAGACCAAGAAAAAGCCTATGGCAATTGTATTTGGACACCCAAAACAGGACTGAATCCAGCACAGCTGGACATGAAATCACCACATAATTAAAGAGAAGACATAGCTTAACAAGACCATTGGACTAAGGAGCGTCTAGAAAGGAATTTATCAAAGCAGGAGAGAACATGTGAAAGCAAATATTTGCAGCACATCTCTCATGGCATTCTGATTGACAAGTCACTTCTTCATAAGACTGCCAAGTGAATATTGAATCCATCTACAATTCTAAAGGCATAAAATCATCATCCTCAAGTTCAGCAGCCACAATTGCAAGCAACTATGAACAACAAATGTCAATGGTCTCCCATCTCCAGCTTTCTCGTATATCTTTATAATATGACATCTGGACAAAAAAGTTATGCATCAATAGATAATGCCTGCACAACCATTGATCCGTCAACATCCGAGGCCATTAGTGAGCATCACTGAACCCCGATAATAAGAATAAGCAGATTCAAAATACATTGGTCACAATATAGATCTGGATTCTATACAATGAAAGAGATGTCTTAACAGTGCAGAGCAGATCCCTGCAGAAAGATAACCTCTGTCCAAACTTACTGTAACTGTCATCAAACATGGTCCAAGCTAACATTCAAAAAGTAAATCTCACCACACAACCAGATCCAGACAGAAATCCAAAGACATTGTAGAATGAAACCCTTGAAAAATGAGAGAAAGAGAGGGAGGGAGAAGAACCAAGTAGAAGATCCAGAAAGCAAATTTAGTAAATCGGGGAGGATTAAGATTTTGTTTGAGCAGAACTCTGGACACTAATCATGAATTATCATGCTAGGAAGGTCGCCCCATTAGGAATTTATATTATACGAATTGCACAAGCTTTTAGAAGAGAGTAACATTATTTTTCCATCAAATTCAAAATGATATAAACCACTTATTAAACTTGTTCATTCAATAGTTGAGTTGCAGATTTTTTTTTACATCTATCTTAATCCCAGGAGTGAGTAATATTTCATCCCAAATCTCTTGGAACGGTGCCAATTGACTTTATCAACTAAACTAGGCAGCTTGCACCTACGACCACACCCTTCTTATGCTTAATATCAACAATTGAAAGTCATTACAAATACAGTACATACGCGCACAGCCACTCACAGCAGAATTACACTGGAAAATAGTTATCAACTAAACAGATTCACAGAACCACAAGATAAGTTTCACTGACTCATATTTGCATCAACCATGAAGTTAATATAAAGACATGGGATAAGTAATAGATAAAAAAATGAAGAAGAATATCAAAATGAAAGGCACCTGCTTTCTCTGTCTCGTTCCCTTGGCTCCCTCTCCTTCTCCCTTTCCTTTTCTCTAAGCTCCCTGTCCTTTTCTCTAAGCTCCCTGTCCCTGCTCCTCTCTCTATCCTTTTCATCTTGATCACTTCTACGCCTTTCCGATCTACTCCTACTTCGGCGTGACCGCTCTATTTCCTTCTCCTTATCTCTCTCCCTCTCCTTTTCACCATCACGGTCACGTTCCCTCCTATCACGATCACGATCCCTTTCTTTCCCATTTCTCTCCTCCCTATCTCTATCCCGACCTCTGTCCCTATCTCGATGTTCCCTGCTACTCTTGTGCCGATCCCTCTCTCCATCTCTAGACTGTGACCGATGACGGGATGAACTCCTTTCTTTACTCCGCTCACGATCCCTGGACTCATCTCCAGATCTCGATCGCTTCGAACGACTTTGTTCATCATCATTCCCAAGATCCTTCTCATCACTCCTATGCTTCGAACTCCGTGAACGATCCTTTTCCCTAGATTTCACCTTATCATCCCCGCCATTGGCAGTTTCCTTTGCCTTTGGCGGTTCCAAATTTTCAACTGTTTTCTCTAAGTAGTCATACTCATCAAACTCCATTTCAACTATCCTCTAAAAAAAAACCAACACTTCACAAAACACGCCTTATTAGTTATTACAACTGCAACTGAAAAGAAAAAATAATATTAATTATTTCCATTTCACAGAATTTAAAGAGATACAATTCTTCCTTTTTTTCTGTACTGCTCACCAGTAAAATTAATAAAATAATACAAGATTTCCAACAACAAATAAAATTTCAATAAGCTTAGCATCCATAAAAATATTAGGTTTTGCATTAGCTGAGCAAATTAAATCTAATCTAAGTCTCCGTAACCCTAAATGAGTACAGTAACAGTCAAAACGCAACTTCTAATCCCAGATTAACTAAGAAAACGCTCTGTTTGGCTACATAAAAACCACAACAAGGCAATTACTAACATTCACAAACCATGTAAACTGCTTTATTCTAATTTTCTTTCAACTATTCTAGGAAACCAAACAGACCGTTAGGTTTTTCAAAAGAAAAGGAAGGGAAATTAACAACAAAAACTAATGGATATTTTTACCTCTGAAGAGAATATTAAATCCGGGAAGAAGTGGAGCGAGGGAGATGAGGTAAAAAGGACGAGATGAATTTATTTATTTATTTTTTTTCGAGAGAGAGCTTGAAGTGAAGTGCGTGTTTGTGTGTTCAGAACGCAGATTTTTTTGGATTTCTGTCTCGCTCTCTCGCTGTAGGGTCTTATTACGCCAGAGATAGAGGATTTTCGGGAAAATTATATTTCAGTCCCTGACGATTTGGCGATTATCCACCTTGGAGTTTATATTTAAACATTGTTTTTAAATTAATTTTGTAATTTCTCAAAAAGTTTCAGTGATGTCGTCTCAAATAAATATTTTATATTTAATTTATGGTAATAAATATTTATTTTTTATTATTGTATAATTAAATAAAAAATAATTTTAAAAAACAAAAATACAGTGTGAATCTTATGAAAACCTAGGACTAACCCATTATGCAATGTTCAAGTGAATATAAATAAGGCAAGGCGAAAATCTAACTTGACCAAATCATATTGTAGTCTCGTCCAGCAGTTCCATGTATGATATTTTATTATAATAAAAAAAAGGGGGGGAAATGTTGTTTGTTCCATGTTATATTATTTTAATTTACATATATAATATAAAATAATTACGTGGTTTTTATAGACTACTAAATTAATCTAGTAACAAACTTTACAAGGACCTAGAACCATCCAATCTAGTAACGGTTTTAAAGATCAATCTAATTCAAGATTTTAATTGTAGATCAAAAGGATTGAGCTGAGTTAACCTAATTATTTTTATTTATAAAAATTTTAAAATAATTTTGTTTTAAAAAATAATTTATTTATTAATTTCACCGCGACCAAGCCCCAGGTCGAGTGATTGATAGGTTAATCCGTCACGCGAACATGGGTAATGTTCGTAACAGTGAAACATTGAGGTGATATTTGAAATTTCCAGACAATGGAGGTTAGAAATGGACATGGTGGAATCTGCTGGGGCTATAATATAATCTTACCTGAATCAGATCGTTTAGGCAATGGGCTCCGCGTCATTTATGGATTGGACCGGGCTTGAAATGTAAAAGTACAAACCTAGAAGGTCTGTTCATCACGAGCTAAATGAAAACACTTCGCCCATGTAATGGTGTTGTATGGGCCGAGAAGATTTCAGATTAAATAGAATGGGTTTGTCATTGGTTAAATGGGCTTTTCTAATAGCCCATCATGAAATAAGTTTATTTCTTTTTTGAAATAATTAAATAGTTTTGAAAAACAATAATAATAAAAAAGTTTCCATCAAACAGTCAGGATTACGTGGTTTTGTTAATTTCCCTGATACTGCGGCGCCATTTGTTACTGTAATTTTTTATTTTTACTTTCCAGTGATGAGGCTAAAACTATATAATAAAAAAAAACATTTTTTTTGTCAACCGTTATTAATCTCATGACTCTAATTTATAGTTGTCAAACCGACCTTCTTTGGATCTAAAAATTTCACAATTTAAAAATTGACTAAGGTTGAATTGTAAGTTTGACCATGAAAAATATTGATAGCATGAGATTGGTCGATCCAATGAAATCAACTCCAAAAAAAAATAAAAATATATATATTATTTTAATAAAAATGACTTCTCACATTGACTCGGTAATCCAAACACTTTTTAAAGCCAGGTTTTAGATAGAGTATGGCACGCTCCAATCACATCAATTTACAATAAAGCCCCGATATCCTCTCAAAAGCTTCTTTCCGCAAGACATTAATTAACATAATATATATACTTAAACAACTTATTTTATTTTGGATTATTATAAAATTACTATTTTGTTCTTTTAGTGGAAAAATGAAAGTCTTTGCGACGACGGTAGTTTTGTTTTTTAATAGATCTACTGGTCATTAAAAAGTTATTCACAAATATGTTAGTTATTTTCATATTTGTTTTTACAAAACAAGTTCTTACCATCATAATAAAAAAAAAATGAAAGATTGACCAAGAATTTTGTTTTATAAAAAAAAATTAAAACAATAAAAATATTTGTTTACCACTAAAAAAATAAATTGAGTTATTCACCAAAGTTTGTTTCCCGTATTAGGCTACAGTTCAAGAAGGACTCTACCAACAAAAATATAAAGTAAATTCCAGTAACGAGGGGTGTTCTGGTTTTCTATTTTGCTTTTAATAATTTTTTATTTCAAAAGTTGTTGGCGTGTGCTCGTGACGCAAGAGGGCATGGGTGGTGTTTGCAACCTTGGAGTAGCGCGTTAAACACCACCGGGTGTTCAAACTTGACCTTCCGCCATGTCTCTGGAAGTGTCATCGCGTCTTCTTCCTCTTATTGTGATGCGTGATAGTGGACGACAGAGGATTTGTTAATGGTGGACGTTTCTTTTTCTTCTTATTTTCTCTCTTATGTGTGGAAAAGTGCATGATTGTCCTATTTATTTTTTTATATTTCAATTTAAGTCCTCATTCTTTTGATTTATTATTTTTGTTCTTTCTCTCTTATAAAAGTTTTATCTGTTTTCAATTTAGTCATTCAATTATAATTCCTCATATGTTATTTTTTATTTTGGTCCTTATTCTTTTTATTTTTATTTTTTTCCTTAGCTTTTTTGTTAAAGTTTTATTAGTTTTCAATTACATCATTCAATCAAAGTTTATGTTGTTTATTTTTTTTCTAACTTGACCCTCATTCTTTTTATTTTTTTTCTTTAGTCAAAGATATTTTTCGTTTCAATTTAACCCTCCAATTGAAACTTCTGGTTTGTCCTCTAATTTATTTTTTATTTTGATTTTTACCCTCGTTCATTTAATTATATATTTTTTAGATCCTTTTGTATATTTGATTTTTTTTTATCAGTTTTTGGTATTTTTTTTGTTGGGGATTTGACTTCATATATTTCAACTTGTAGTGCTTCATATCTAATGACCTCGATTATATGTTTGAAAAAGTTAATGTCATTCTTTTTTTTTCTTCTTTTCTTTTATAGTTTTATCAATTCTACATTATTATTTTTTCTTAAAAAAAGTTTGATTTTGTAATTATGTTTAATTTTTTTTATGAGTTTTATCTCGGTCTTACAGCATAAATCACGAGCTTCGCAGGCCCTTTTTTAATAGATTTTTTTAAAAAAAAATATTTTGTTTGTCATTGATTTTTTAAGATATTATCCATGTTAAATAATATTTATGTAGTCTTATTTATTAAGGGTAGAATAGTACTTTCAGTTTAACCTATATATACTTTATTTGTATTTACGTTAAGTCTAAGCATTCATAATATACATATCATTCAGAATTCTGGACACCTTTTTGTGTTTGATCTTAATTATTTTCACAATCCCAACTCATATGTATTTTTTTTTTGTTTAATACAGATGAACTTTATGTTTCAAAATAAAAAATACTTATTTGTAAATAATATTCCTGGTATGTTCGGCCTTGCATGATTCTTTTTAAAACATGTGTTTATTCAAACAGTTTCATTTGTATTTTTATTTCTATTATCTTTTGTTGATTTAAATAAATAAGTTCAGTATGCACAACTTGTTAAATATCTCATTTCGTGTGATATATTAAATATTTTAATCTACATTTATCTTATAATTTTTTTAATTTTTCTTTTAGTTATTGTTAATGATTTTTTTTATTTATTTATAAAAAAAATATTATTAATTTATTTAATTCGATATTTGTACAGACATTTTGATTTACATGTTCAATTTATTTTATTGAAAAAAGACACATCAAAGACGAATCATGCTTAGGATTTTTAAATCACTGCCGGCTCTATTATTAATTAGGCTAATACAAGAATTGTGCCCTACGTTGTTTTTAATGATGAGAGTCTTAGATATTGCATCACGCAATGCATACAGAAAGGATGCAAGATTCGAATCATACTCTGGATGTTGATGTAATTTGAAAGTCAATAAAGAAGAAACAGATTTTTATTCTACGCTGAAAAAAATATATTATAAAAGTTTATAAATATGATTTTTTTTATTGTATAGTAAATTGAATGAAAATCGTGATGCATGGGTTTTGTTAGTAGCTTTTTAATCCTATTAAAGAGATATTTATATTATAAAAAAAAAATATTCTCTTTCATTTATCTTTTTTTTTATTCTTTCAAAGGGTTTAAATGATTTAGTTATGTCTTGTATATATATGTAAGATAAATAAATATTTTAAAAACAATATTTTCAAGTTCGTAAATCAATTTTTTACTTATTTCCATACCCAGATAATTTACCGACAATTAATTCTAAAACCCTTAAATTTCGGGTGAAATTTGGCAGGTGGGTCATGGTGAAGCAAACCACTTACCTAAAATTACATCAACTCTCCACCATTAATTATGCGCCTCAACCTCACTCCAAAGAGACAATTAGGAGGATTTAATCCCACTATTATAAGGCATTAATCCATAAAGAATTAAAGAAACATTATTTGGACCAAACCAATTGCTTCTTCGAGCAAGCACGAAAAGGATTGTGGTGATTAACCAATTAATCTCCATTTATAAATTAAGAAGTCTCAGCCTCCAAGTGATAAACATTGCAATAATCAAACAAGACAACCAAGCAAAAAGCATAAGCACTTGTTAATCTTATCCTCCACAGTACCACAATACGAAAGACTATCGTATTCTCAGGAAGAAATTAAGTGGAGTCTCCCAGCTCCTTGCCAATAATCAATGGCCATGAATTGGTTCCCAGCTAAGCTGACTTGTAATTAACGAGGGAGAAGGAAGGATTAACAATGATAAGATAGGTAAATTAGTTATCCATCTCCATCAACGTTTGATTTTGAATCCTCGGTGTGCTTGAATTACGTGCGCAGTGCTTTTCCCACCATGGATCCTCCTTGTTTCATCATGCATTTCACGTCCAAATACATTTGAAAAGTTCATATTGTTTCTTTTTCGGTCGAGATTTGAAATTAATATTAATTCTCATGGATTTGCACGTATCCCTAAGGTGAATAGACGTTGTTGATTAAATTAGGTTTACATGGCCCCGTATCGATTTGAGATTAAATTAGGTTTCATATGGTTCTGGGGTAGAATAAAATTGTTTATATAGTCATAGTCAGTTTAAGGTGTTGAGAAAAAATATAAATATTTAATTATTTCTTTATATATTTGACAAGTGAAACCCTGGACAATATTTATTTTGAATTCGAGATATTTTATTAAGTGGAGGTAATTTTTATTTTATAAAACATAATTGATAAATATATTTTATTTTTTTAATAAAAAAATGATTAGGTAAAAGCCTTCCATCATTGTCCAAAGTGATGCATTGTATATAGTTGATACTAAGATACATTCATATTAATGCAATGTGAAACACATTGGCCTAAATTTCACAAGACTTCAACAGAAATGCAAAGTTGAGACATCTTTTACAAAATGATGTCCTCGAAAACCAGTGACTTCGAGGGAGCATCTCGTTAAATATTTCTTGTTGGAAAATGATTAAATTTGTTTTTAAAATTTTTTTTAAAATTTATTTTATTTAAATAAAAAATATGATATTTTTAGGAGTTCATTGTTTTTAATAATTTAATGTCAAGAACAAGAAAAATCTTAAGAAAAAACTATTTTGATATAATTTTCAATTGAAAATGATTTTTGCAAGAATACCATACCATGCTCTCCACTACTAAACATAACATACACTTAATCCGATCAATTAAACGCAGAGGCATCAATTGACCTGACCCACAGGAGCAATTAAGAGGAATCCTGATCCCAAGAGAGTTCGTCCCATTTAACTAATTAACTGGCCTTTAATTTGAACAACATCGTCACCCTTCAATTTCTAACCATGGAGTATAGTTTTTTTTCTTTTTTTTATGATCTACCAAAATATATTTAACTTGAAAGAATATTGAATTAATATTTTTATAGCTTCTCAATATTTTTGAGGTCATAATATTAAAAATAAAATATATATATATACACACCAAAAAACACTTTTAAAAACAATTATATACCTTAATACCAATACGAAATACATTTGAAAACACTATGCATAATATTCGACAAAAAGCAAGAATATTAATGCATGATCAAGTTCGAAGCGCACATAACACAAATTTGATCAACTACTGAAACTTAAAGGATCAGAACATGATTAAAAAAAAGAATTTAATAATAATTTATCATTAAAACCACATACCACTCAACTTGTCGTTTAAAACCTGATCACGATGGTGTAAACGGTCCATCAAACCACATGCAAATTCTTTACACCCTCTCTTGAAACTAAAGAAATTAAAATGAGCAAAACCTTAGAGATTATAATTTAATTGATCAGGTTTTAGGTTTATTTTTTAAAGATTATCAATTTGAGTCTCACAAATCTCAAGGTTACTGGAGTTTTACATGGTTATTTATTAATTTAAGAACCCGTGACATTAGTTGAGTTATATACAAAATAAGCAGATATTCATATTAATAAAATAAAAATAATAAGAAGCAGAAATAGAATCAACCCTATGTAATCCCCCAGTTCACTGAATTCTATTTATTTTTGCTGTTTTATTTGCTTGATTTCCAAGTCGTTTTCAACATAGTAATCCCCCAGTTCCCAATACGGTGTCATCCCATCCCATCACAGACAAAAATTTCACTAATTCTACAAATATGATACATAAATGGACAAGAAGAAGAAGGGTATCGATTCTCTCAGTCACAAACTTTGACACCCATGGATTTGCGAAGCTTGAAAAAATTGATAAAAACAACTTTACATGACTAGCGATGTATAAGGATACATTTTTATCATGTTTAATTAACCTCGACTTTAGTAATTTTCCAAACTAATGATGCGATTTATAGATTCCTTGATCTTGACCTTGAGAGAGAGAAGTTAAGTTCCGAAAATAAAAGAAGATTCGAATTAGATAATTTTATGTGATATGCTATTGCTTGAATTAATTTTTCTAATATAAAAAAATATCTAAGTATAGCTAATATATTTTTAGTAAAAAAAAAATTAAAACTATATAGAAATTAACTTGATGTTACATGATTGACTTGATATCTTTAAAAACAACCTAAATAATTGATAAAAATATAATTTAATTAAAAAAATTAAATTAACATTGTTTTTAAATATTGATACGACAATATATTATATCGACTCGGATCAACTCATATTAACTTACTAAATCTGCTATCCAGGTCATGAAATCCTGATAATTATATGGAAAGAAAATAAATAATAAATTATTTAACTCAATTCTCAATCAAATCGAAGTTGATTGATGAAATTGAAAATAAAATTCAAGTAAAAAAATAAGCCGAGTCACTACAAGATTTAACAGTTTTACCGACGGAATTTTTTCGTCGGCATAAAACACATATTCCGTCAGTAATTAATTTACCGACGATATCACCGACGAAAATGCTTCGTCGGTGAATCCTTCATTGGTAATTTTTTATCTATCGGAAATAAAAAAAAATAAAATTACCCGCTTCATTTCGTCGGTAAATCCCTCGGTAATAATATTTTTTTATTATCAACGGATTTACCGACATAATTACTGATGGAAATTCCATCGGTAATTCCGTCGGTAATTATTTAAAAAAAATTCATTTTATAAAATTAAAAAATAATTAAATTAACATAAATCAACACTGTATAATATATACTCAAAATGCTTGAAAAAAAATAAGAAAATCAACTCAAACAAATTTGCAACAAATAAATAAAATGAAAAAATAAATTCAACTAAAAAAATTAATATGAAAAAAATGAAGTTGCAATTGCTAAAAATTTAAAAATCCTATAAATAAATCAACTAAAAATTAATATCATATGAAAAAACAAATCTCATAACAACATTTACACAATTATTAAGAACAAAAACAATTAAAAATAAAATAAAAAACAAATATAAAGGGTTAAAAAATCATGAAAAAAGAAGAAAAATCTTACCTTGATGTAGTTGCAAGTGAAGCTAAGGAGAGAAATTTTTTTTCGTAAAGCATATTAATTAAAAAAAAACTAAAAGGATAAAAAAAAAAAGAAGAAGAAGACATACCCGAGCATGAAGAAAAAGAGAAGGAGATGATGAGAGAAAAGAACAGAAAGAAATAGATATTGATGTTTTTTACATATAGTGAAGAAGAAGAAGAAGAAGAAGAAGTAGAAGAATAAGAAGAAGAAGTAGTAGAAGAAGAAGAAATAAGTTTGTCTCTTGTGAAATAAGGGATTCAGGATTTTTATTGGGGCGCGTTAGCGACGGATTTACCGACGGATAATTGAATATTAATATTTTTTAATTATTCCGTCAGTAATATTTAATTTAAATTTTTAATTTCGTAAAAAGTTTTCAGAAACCGCCAGCAATTACCGACGATTTTTCAGTCCGTCGGTGATTCCGTCTATAATATTTAAATGAAAATTTTAAATCAATTGAATTTTTTCAAAAAACCGCCAAATAACACCGACGACTTTTCAATTTTTCGGTGATTTTGTCAGTAAAGAACAACAATTAACAGTGCAATTGGAAAGTGAACAGTTCTGGAGCTCTCTGGAAAATACCGACAGACAAAATCCGTCGGTGATTCCCTTTGTAATTGACATGATGAACAGTGTAAACAAGTTTACCAATGGATTTACCGACGGAATAAATTCCGTTGGTAAATCCTGACACGTCATCATATTTTTTTTTGCTTTGTTTTAATTTTTTTATCCCTCTGTAATTCCCTCGGTATATACCAAGGGAATATGTCCGTCGATAAAATCCCTCGGAAATTTACCGACGGAAATATTCCCTCGGTATTTCCGTTTGTATTTATCGGTTTTCTGGTAGTGAGTCTATCCAGATTAACATTCTAAATATGAGTGATGAGACTGAGATAACTTTCTAAAAAAGAATCAAAATAATTTATGAAACTCAATTCACAATCAAACCAATATTGAAGGATGAAGTTAAATAATAAAATAAAATAATGACAAAAAACCCATCTGAGTCAACCAAACAAACTCCTGGACCATAAGACTAGGATAATCTCCTAGAATGCAATTTGAAACAAATTATGAAGTATAATTTATAGTCAATCCAATATTGAAGTATGAGATTGAAAAAAAATCAATTGAATAAAGGTAAAAAAATACCCAAGTCAATCAGCTTAACTCGCGACGCAGATTATAAGATCATGATAACCCCATAGAAAATATAAAAAAAATTACAAAGCTTAATTTTCAATCAATCTAATATTAAAGGATTGAATTGAAAATAAAATCAAATTACAAAAAAAGGACAAAAAATAACCCAAATCAACCCGAGTTAACTTGTCAAACCGGGCGAGGAGACCGGGATAACTCCGTATAAAGAAAATTAAAGAAAAATTATAGAAGTCCAATTCTCAATTAACTCAATCTTGAAGGATGGAATTTAAAAAAAATCAATTAAAAAAAATTGAGTCAACCTCACTAACCCGCAAAACTTGTGACTTGAGTCATAATATCATAATAACCTTATAGAAAGCAAATCAAAAAATAATTATAATTATAAAACCTAATTCCTAATCAACTCAATGTTAAAAGATGAAGTTGAGAAAAAAATAAATATAAGAAACATGAAAAAAAACCCCGAGTCAACACGTCTAAACCGCAAAACTCGCGATCCGGGTCATAAGATCGAGATAACTCTATAGAAAGCAAAGTAAAATAAATTATGAAATTAAATACTTAGTAAACTTAATATTAGAGGATAAAATTAAAAAGAAAAAAAAACATAAATTAAAAACTAAAAAAGTTCTCAATTTGTTTTTGGAGGATTAGAGTGTAAAATGCCTTGGCATTTCACTATTCACTGCTAAAGTGAAATGCCAAGGGGTTTTTGTATATACTAGATCATTGACATGTACTATGCTATAGGTTGGGTCAAATTTTTCTTAAATATAAAAAAATTCAGATATTGCTAATATTTTTTTATAGAGGAAAAATCTTAAATTGTGTTAAGGTCGATCCGATATAACCTAGTTGATTTTTTGTGTCCAAAAGCAATCTATACAGCTTGTAAAAATATAGTTTGATTAGAAAAAATTCAAGATGACATATTTTTTTAATATTAAAATAACAACATAATGGATTCACTCGGGTTAACTCGGGTTAACATCTCAAATTCGCTACTTGGACTATGAAACTATTTTAACCCCATAGAGAGTAAATCAAATTAAATTATAAAGTCTAATTCTCAATCACACCAATATTGAATGATGAAGTTGAAAAAAAACTCGAGTTAACAAGTCAAACCCGCGACCTTGATTATAAGACTGAGATAACCTCATAAAAAGCAAATCGATTAAAAAATTCAATTAAAAAAAAACATAAGAAATAACATAAGTCAATTCACTAGAATCGTGACTTAGATCATCAGAAAGAGATAACCTCATAGAAAAAAATAACATGATTTAACCCGGGTTAACTTATCAAATCCGCAACTTTGGTCATGAGACTGATATAACCTTATAAAGAGCAAATCAAAACAAATTATGAAGCTCAATTTTCAATTGCCGTTGTCGGTTCCAATGTTGAATGATGAAATTTATAAAAAAAAATCAATAAAAAAATAACATAAAAAATAAGCCAAGTCAATTCGGGTTAACCCATTAAGCACTATTCTCGGGTATGAAGCTGAGATAACCTAATAAAAAGAAAACCAAAACAAATCATGAAACATGATTCTCAATCAAACACAATATTAAATGATAAAATTAAAAAAAAAATCAATTAAAAAAAAGTGTTAATTAGGTTAACTTGTCAAGCATGCAACTCAGGTCATGAGACATGAACAACCTAATTAAAAGAAAATCCAATGTTGAAGGACCAATGACCCAGATAATGAGATCGAGATAACCTCTTAGAAAAAAATAAAAAAACAACCCGATTTAACATGAGTTAAAATACCAAAACTAGCAACCTTGATTATGAGACCAAGATATTCTTATAAAAAGCAAATTAAAATAGATTATGAAGTTCTATTCTTGACTAAGTCAATGTTAAATAATGAAATTGAAAAAAAAATCAATTAAAATTAAGATAAAAAACAACTCGAGTCTACTCTACTTAATCCTTTAAGCATCATTCCTAAATCATGAGGTCAAAATAACATAATAAAAAGTAAACAAAACAAATTATAAAGTTTAATTTCCAATCAACTCAATATTAAGTAATTAAATTGAAAAAAAAAGTTAATTAAAAAAAAAACTTAAATCAATTTGGTTAACTTGCCAAACCAGTGATTCGTGTCATGAGAGTAATAACCCAATAAAAACAATTTAATATTAAAAAAAATAAAAAAAACATTAATTAAAAAACAAAAAAAAAACACTAAAAATATTGAGCGAGCCTTCTTGTTTTTTAATTTATAATTACTAAAAATAAATTTAATATTAAAAAATTAAATAAAAAATCAAATATTAATAAAAAAATAAAAAATCTATTATTCTAGTAAATAATACTTTGCAAATAAAAGTAAAATAAATCCCCTCATTTTTTTAGTTTACAGCTAGTAATTTGAAGAGAGCATGTAGGATTCTTCGCATCTTCGTATGTCTTTCTCAAGGCTGACATTCATTGCCATGCTTAACGTTTAAGCAAACTGGCCATTTGTTAGAACTTCTAGTCTATAATTACCCTACGTGTCAAAAGCATATGGAAAGTGCTCTTAACTCTGATAGCAGACTGTACAAAATAATATAATAATTTTTTAAAATGTATTTTTGAAATACAAAAATAAACAGGCTATTAAATTACATCATCCACGAACTAGAAAACAAACCAAAATTTATATGATTTCACATGGAAAGTGCTCGAAACATAGCTTTCAATGAAGTTTCGAGGAGTAAGGAATTCGAAAAGGAGTCCATACGTTCCAAGTCAGTGGTCAATGCGATGTAAAGCAACAAACGAAAGCCAAATCCCCAAATTAAACCCTAAGTATACAATAAAAGCTTGTTGAACGAGTAATGTTAGGACTTGAAAGTCCTCTTGAAATCCCCATTATCCTCACCCCACTACTTAAATAAAAGCTCGGAGAAGTTGTTCCGAGGGAGGCCTTAACCGAGCTGTGTAAAATCGCTAGCAATAAGTTTTCGATCATTAAAAACTCACTGACCCTTGTTCAATGAATGTGAAATTCAACATATCATACAATAATAAAACCGTGTTCAAATCTAAGTAGATGGGCCATCCACATCTAATGCTACACACAACCACGACTAAGTGCGTTGTTTCCTCGAGACATGACTTCTCCATGGATCTGAGTTGAGCATTATCATCCATATTGTCGATCTCGGGTGGTTGAGATAAAGCAGAGATTCAATTTAGTATTGTGTTCGGTTATTTTTTTTTTGTAGTGTTTTTTATTTAAAAATATATTAAAATAATATTTTTTTTAGTTTTTAAATTTTATTTTTAAGATTAGTATATCAAAACGATAAAAAATTATTAAAAAAAATTTATTTTTAAAACGGAATATCCAAAACATTTTTCCTTTTTTATGTTGCTCTTCAATCATAGATCCTTTATCTATTCTTGTATTGAGTGATTAATGACAACTTAGAGCATGTTTGGAAATGCGGTTTAACTCATATTTCTAAAAAATTTAAAATTTTTGTTTTTGTTAAAATTTAATATGGTTTGTATGTTTTGGATTGTTTTGATGTGCTGATGTCAAAAATAATTTTTTTTAAAAAATTATTGACATGCATTTTAATATAAAAAGTTATTTGAAAACCACTCACAACCACACTCCTAAATAAGCTCTTACTCGTCGAAGATTACCCATGGAAGGTTGAGGCTATTGATAATTCGAGAACTGTTGGGGTATTGTTTTTGTGTGCTGTTTTTGTTTTTAAAAATTGTAAAATACGACACAATAATTTTCCAAAAAAGAAAAAGTTTATGTTTATATTTCTAAAACTCCAAAAAAAGAAAACAAAAGGGGATACCAACCAATTCTTTAATTATGTAAAATCATCATCTTGCAATGCTTCTGGAAGTTTGGACTTGCCTAGATCTCTGCCCATTAATGTAAAAAAAAAGAAGCCTAGGATAGACCTCTATCGGCTAATAAAATAAAATGGTGACATGGAGATGCGTGCATAGGGTTGAGAACCCTCGTAAAATCAACATATTTTACAATAAAATGGGTCCTAAATCTCCATCAATTTAAAAATATTTCTATACATTTGCTTCTATCCTTTTCAGGCCATTATTTAATTTGTAGTGATATCTTGTCTTGCGGAAAAGAAATCGTAGCTGGGGCCAATTGAACTTCTAATTATTTCAATCTTTCAAAGCTGTTTGCCTTCTATTATTCCCCCTTTTTTTTCCCGGCTATCCTTTTTATGCTTCTATTATTGGTTTAGTGCTGTATTTATATTATAGTAGTGGTTTTTTAAAAAATAAATTAAAATAATATTTTTTTATCTTTTAAAATTTATTTTTAATATTAGCATATCAAAACGATATAAAAACATAAAACAATTAATTTAAAAAAACAAAAACAAACAGATTCTTGATATACTCACGTGGCGATCTTTGGACTTCAGGAATGTCAATAATGTGAAGTTAGCATGGCCAATTCCATGCCTCTACAATCTCAGCTTGGTTTCCAGTTGGAAACCTATTGGCATTTTGAAGTTTGAACAAATGATATGAAATTAAAAGAATGGACTGTCCTTTGTGTTGAGACATTTCATTTAGATGTTAGGTAAAAGGGCATATCTATCTCTGCCTTCACTTTCTCATCTACACGGATCTTCCATACCTATCATCCGAATATTATCGTATCCATATAAATTAGTGATTTAAATAATTGAAAATGAAGATTCCTTCACGGTAGGGTGTTCCCCCCTTGTCTTCATGCTGTCACATCCCAAGACACACAAGCCCCTGTCTATCGAAGAGTCATCTCATACTCGAGTAAATGGAAGTGAGTGTTTTGTACCGAGCTAGTTTTTGTTTTCTATATTATTTTAAAAGTATATTTCATTTAAAAAAGAGTATTATATTGATATTTTTTTAGTATTTTATAGTAATTTTAATGTAATAATAAAAAAAGGTTGATGTTAAGGAAGTTTTAAGAATCCCCCCCCCCCAGCTTGAATCGAATGGTGTAAACTTAAATATATATCGATCTAAGAATGTCTTGACCATCGAAACAAAAAGAAAGTATCTGACTGTAGTGCGTATTGTTAGCAAGCAGCTAAAATGGATGGAGGAACTTGAAGAAGATTGATGGAAGCCATAATCACTGGTTAGTTCCTCATGTAAGCTTGTTGCACACTGATGAGTTAACTCAAATGAAAAGATTAGTTCTTTCATAGGGAAAAAGAAGAAGAAGAAGAAGAAGCAGCCAGCATGATTGAGCCACAGGGGAGGGTAGCAGGCAAGACCCACAAAGCTTTAACGGGAAAGCATGTCATGTGCAAACCATGAAAATGGGAAAAGGACAAAGGAAGAGTTACCTTGGCCAATTACAGTCTTAATTCAATCAATTGCCCATCCCAGGCAGGTATGGAGTCAAAATGTAAAAAAGTAAATATATAGAAAGTAAAAGGGAGGCCTGCTTTCTGGTATGAAAGTGGATCCTAAGCTTCATGTCAATGTAAACCGATGACCAGGTTCAAAGGCAAACTGGCTTATATGCTTTTCAAGTGAATATCATAACTTAAAGGTGTATGTCACAGTGTGATCCACCATTTCTCAATAAGTTTTTTTTTATTATTATTAATGTAGTGTTTGAATAGTTTGCGTGTATTTAGATCAATGTTATAAGTTCTGAAATTAATAATTATACAAGTGTTCTGAAAAAACTTAAACTGTTGTATGTCACAATGTGATTCACCATGTTTTAATAATTTTTTTATTATTATTAATATGGTATTTAAATAATTTATATGTATTTCAACTTATCTCACATATTATTATATAAATATTTTGAAAAAACTCAAACTCGTGAATGATATTGAAATACAAACTCGAAACCTGAAGAATTAAGATATTATAACTTGATACATGGAATGGTAAGAGAGATGTCGTGTCACTGGCTCATCACTGGCCATTCGTTACCAGTATTCTCTGCCAAAAGTTAATTCACCCTTTTCAGTGATTCATCTCCTTCTGAAATATCCATGGCGGATTATTCAACATTCAAGAACAACGTGGTGAAATCTGAGCATGACAAAGGTAGCTCATTTCACTCGAGCAAGGCCATAGGACAGTCTGGTGTGTCCCCACATAGGCAAGTATTCGTCAAATGCAATGAATATGTTGCTTTCAACTTAACTGTGCCACTCAGATCTCTCTCCTTTCTTTGAAACCTCGCAGGCCACTAGCCATGGTACATCATCGAGGTACATTAATAATGACAAGCTAAATGAGTGTTTCTGTTACCAATTACTATGAACAGATTATCATGATTTTGCAGAAGAGAAGGCATGAATTTTCTTGATGATGTGGTCCATTTTATAATGTTTAAACATATTTGGCTCTTTGGCCTGGGTATGAATATGATCCACTTACGATATATTTCCAACCTGTGTAAAAGCTGCTGTAATGACTCAACACACGTTTTACATTGTTTAACATGAATTACGTTTTCCAGCTATTCATTATGAGATGCCCAAAGAAGAGTGTTAATTTGTTTGCGAGGTTCATCGTGCGGCACACCTCACGAAAAGTATATATACAATACATGTTTTTTCACGAGGTACGTCCCTCCTAAACAAGCACACCCTAAGTCTTGCTTTGTCACCTAAAAAGGCCACCTTTTGAGATACTATATTGGCTAGCTACCATTGCTACGGCTGAATTATCTGCTTTAGCTACATGAGCAAATGGGAGGTGGCATAGATTAAGGGATAAACGTCCACATGTTTAAAAGTGAACTTCAATACCACTTCCTCATCGATATAAAACCAAAATAAACAAGTTGCATCTGCCTGAAATTGGATGACTGGATCAAGAAACCAATTCTGGTGTTGCAAGAACAGATCAATTATTGACATAAGTGTTTTGTGAGTTCTACACTGTCAAAGAACCATCTCAACCTAAAAGCTTAAGCTTTTAGGTAAGGTTCCAGGATATAATTTATATTATTCTCTAACACACTCCCTCGAGTGAAAGTCTTTTGAGCTTGAAACTTGTACAGATCCACTTTACCTTGTGTTTAATTTTTAGCAAATAAATAAGGATGATGAGATTCGAACTCGTGACCGCTTGGTCATTAAGGCTCTGATACAATGTCAAAGAATCATCTCAACCTAATAGTTTAAACTTTTAGGTGAAGTCCCAGGATATAATTTACATTATTTTCTAACATATACGAAAGTAGAGATGACTCCTGAAGAGTGAATATTTTAGCTTTGAAAAAATTCAAATTCATAAATAGAGTGTTAGTTTAGTTAAACATGGATCTAATATTTTATCAAACTCAATATACTTGGATTCAATTATGAACTGAGCTTAAATTACCGTAAATTTAATAGGATGTAAAACGCTTTTTTTTTCTAGGATTGGCTACACGTCAGACCTAATTGGACTTAGAGATCCATGTTAAGACTATTGAATTTTATCTTCAAATTATTTACATGAATTATTCATGTTAGTGATAATCATCTCCTTACATCTATAGATATATAAAAGATCTCTTAATAGACGTACCATATTTTTCATCTCATTAATAATATGTAAGTGATATTTATACCTCGTTAATGTCATAAAAAATAAATGACTTTCTAGTCTCTATTTCCCCCCTAAAGATGACAAGGTTAAAGGATTATAAATACCCTGTAAACTATTCAAATGAAAAGATTCATTTTCTTTCTAATCTAAAAACATATATATAGCATTAATCACCAAGAATAAATATTTTATTTTTGATCTTGAAATTTAAAACTTATATTTTTATTTATTGTAATTTTTATGTAAAGTTATTGATTTTATAATCAGAAAATTTTTAAATCTCACTAATATAATTGTTTTTATAGGTACCAGTTCTTAATAGGATGAAGTTTTCCGCTTCTTAGGTTAAGAAAAAAGAAATAAGGACATAAACATACAATTAAGCATGACACAAACACTAAATAACATGTTACTTTTAACATATTGAATTTTAGGACGTCTATAACCTAGCTATATCTATCCTGTTACCGGTGACCTTCGATAATGACAGAATAGTTCCCACTATTGGATACCAAACAATCCACGGTTGATGGATCTTGTAATCTTATCAAATTCCCTGAAATCGATTAAAATTGACTATATTTATGTGCCACATGCCGCACGTTAGTAAGCTCTATGTCCGGACAATGCATTAATTCATCAATATCATTGAACTGGTGCCATCCTGTTCACTTCTCCCGCCCTCTCTCTCTCTCTCTCTCTCTCTCTCTCTCTCTCTCTCTCTCTCTCTACTTTGACATCATTTAATTATGAACTGTAAGTTACGAACAATAACATTGCACTTTCTTTGTTCTCAAGCTCCTCTTTCCTGTGATTTCACACCATATATGGCACTGTTTTCAGTTATGCCAAGTTTGGTGGGAGGGGTCCTCAAATTTGAGCATGGCTGCCTATGTTAGCAGGGTAGCTAGCCTAGTCCGATGGGGAAGCTGTCTTGCATGCTCAATGCAGTGTGGGTGGATAAAGTTGCAAATTAAAGCGGTGGTTCTGGTAAGGAGACTGTGAAGGGCCCTCACACTCGTTGAAGTGCACAGATGGAGCTGCAATGGAGGATGGAATCAAAATCAATTGGATAAGTTGTTGAAAGCCATTCACTTTATGCCAAATTATTGAGAGCTCTGTGAGAAGCATAAGCTCAAGAAGCACAGTATCCATACATTATGAAAGATATGATCTTTACATAGGAGCTAGTGACATTATTCTTGTGCAAGGAAAGAACTCTATTGTATTTTTTGAAAATAAATTGGTATATTTTCTATATACTGCCCTCATCATAGACCCAAATCCAATAAAATCCCACATCTTTACATATGAATATTGAATATAGATAATCCGAATAGAGGTTGATTAGAAGAAAAAAATTAAATCTGACATTAAAAGAGAAATAGTTGTTCGTTGATGGGGGAGGAAGGTGGATAACACTAAATTAGTAAGATCAACTCCAACGCAGGTGCTAAATGAAGAACAAAAATTAATAATAATAAAATAATATTTTAACTCTTTTCTCCTTGTTTTTTATGCTTCGAGAATAAAGTTAAATAAAATATCATTGTAGCATTTTTTTATTTATAAAAATGCTATTTCTATACTTTTTTAAAAATATCAAAATACTATTTATTGAAATAGTTTTTTTTACTATATTTTATTTTATTTTTAAAAATATATATGTTTTTTTTTATGAGATTATTCAGGTCTTATTATCCATGTTATGAGTTTGAAGAATTTACCTGGGTTAACTTGTGTTGTTTTTTTATATTTGTTAAATTGATTTTTTTTAATTTTATTTTTTAATATTAGATTGATTAAGAACAATCCAGTTTATTTTTAGACCCATCAAGTTAATCAGTCATATCAAATTATTAAAATAATTGTGTATCAAATATATTAAAATATAACTTGCTCTTCTAAATAACTTTTTATTATTAAAATGTATATAAATAAAACAATAATATTTATACTATTTAAAAAATTATATTATCGGCTCCTGTGGAAAGATGCTCTGAGAGGTTACTTTGGCGTCTCAGGCAAGGAAAACGATGCCTGTCACACCATGCATGTACACACACGAATGCATACAGCGACTGTTTCCCGGTTCACTGTTCTACAGAACAAAAAAGAATGCAGTGAAAGAAAAAGAAAAAGAAGAAAAACACCGTTCAAAATTGGCAAAATCATGAAACGGTGTGGGATTGTCTGAAGCACAGAGCATTTTCAAGAGGTAATTGAAAGCCGGCTGTCCCACAGGTGCTCAAACACCAGAAAAGTCTGCCATTGTATACCTATGCTGTCCATTTTGATCTTAAGCTTCGACCCGTTGAAAATTTTCCATCTTTTTAATTCGCCAATGAATTTTCCCTTTTTCAAAATACACACAAATCTTGACGTGGATGGTTTATTTAAATTCAAATAAAACTATCTAAAAGAATTTTCTATGTAGAAAAATTAATTTGAGAATATCCCTTTATTGATGTCTAAAATAACAAGCTATGGAGTCCTAGGAAACGCCTTACATGCGGCATCAACTATTGCTTTATGTGATTGGAAATAGCCAATTAGATTTGCGAAAAAAACTAGAAATTAATCAATGATCCAATCCGAATCCTTTACATGATAGATCTCAACAAAAAAAACTTAAGAGTAAAGGCAACAGGTAATTACGAGCAGTAGTTTCCAATAATGTTTTAAAGATACAAGGAATCTAAGAATAGAGTTTTCGGGTTAAATAATCAATTAATCAATTAGTCATAATAATTTTATAAATTCTTCAAAGTCAAGATAATTAATAGCATATAGTTGATGTTTAGTAAACCAATGTAACTTATAGCTAGTACCTGAAGATCTTATGATGTATTTATAGCACCTGAGTCTTGTCTTTTTATTAAAAAGAGAGTTTAAAGTGTAATTTTATCATGATAACATTTAATGAGATATAAATATCCCTTATATTTGTATTAATATTTGATGAAAATATGATGGATTCTTTGAAGGTTTTCACACACCTAAAAGGCACCGGGAAATTAGAGTCCAAGATGTCAAATGTAGCTTAGCCATGAAGTATGAGCTCTTTTTCTAAGTTAGACCTAAGAGAGGTGGACTCTTTCCTTGGTGAGCCTAGGGGAGGTTGCATCTGTTCCTTAGGTGAGTTCGAAGGAGGCTGAGTCTGTCTCTTAGACGTGTTTAGGAAGACTGTTTATTTTCTTGAGTTTGCTCGAAGCTTGGTACATTGTTAAATCTAGTTGTGATTAAGCCTGGTTAGTGCTAGATACAGCGCGTTTTTATTGGAGCGTGGTTATATTTTAAAAAATTTATACTCATATTTTTTTTTGATCTGATATTTTTTTGGTAAAAAATATGCTAGTAAAATATTGATTCATCAAATTAAAATTATTAACTATAAAAATATAATAATATAAAAAGATAAAATTGTTTCAGGCACCATCAAATTTAAAAGCACCCCATGTTTCAAACGAGATATCCGCATTTCATCTGGTCAGGGACGAATTCATATATGATTGGAATTTTGTCCAATATTACTTCAATTGTTATTTAGAATGTTTGCTTATTTTTTTTCCAATTTAATATTGAAAAAATTATATATAAGAAATTTTCTTGAATATATTAGAAGATATAGAAATGCATTTTTTAAAATTTTTTGGCAAAAAATTGATTAATGTTTAAATTGATTTTAAAATTATATATCTAACTAAAAAATAAAAAATAGCTGGGAGTATGACTAGAATGAAAGAGAATTGCGCTGACGATTTTAGTTTTAATATTGATTTGTAATAGATGTTATTTTTTAAAGTATTTTTTATTTAGAAATGTATTAAAATATTTTTTTATTATATATTTTTTTTTTAAATTACTATATTAAAATAATTATAAAAAACATGAAAAATAATTTAAAACTAAAAGAAATAAAAAATTTTAATTTTTTTTTAAAGTGTGACTGCCAGATAACTATCTTAAAAGTAACCCGCGGTAGCATCCGGTTACCTAAGTGTACCCCACCTAGCATGCTTCCTCTTTCATATGCCGACACGTAATAAAGTAGTCCAGCAGAAACGATAATTTAACCAATGCAAAAATGACACTAGCTCACATAACTATACCTTGGTACGATGTCACATTCCACGTGGATTCATGTGAACCGCATTTCATGCAACACCCATTATATTGCCGTACATGATATCATTATCATTTTTTCCCTATATGAATGATCTGTCTATTCTTAGAGGAGTTTTAAGAGCACCAATGAAATTTATTATTTTTTATTTCCTTAGTTACAATCCTTTATATTTATTTCAGAATTTTTTTTTAATATAACGTTTTTGTTAATTTATTTATTTTTATTTTCATTTTATTATTTATTTTGGAATATAGTTACGGTTAATTTTCAAAATACTTTTCATTTCAAAATACATTAAAATAATATTTTTTTTAAAAAAATTATTTTAAAATCAGCGCATTAAAACGATAATATACAATCAATTTAGATAACATTTAATTATTACTTATTTAAAAAAATATATTTGTTCTTCATTTTTTAAGACACTAATTAAACATAATCTAGTAATTTTTTTTTAATTTTTTTCTTTCAAGATTTCATTTATTCTCTAGGTAGGATTTAGGATGCATTTTTAAAATTTATTCAAGAAAAAATAATTTTAACTTACACATAAATTTATCCACAAACATCTTGATGTCCAAGAAAAGAATAAACCGTGATTCGTGTTAAAAACACCGTTCACATCTAATCAGAATTAGTAAATAATTTCATTTTACCAAATAATATTACAACAAATTCAAGCACAAAATGATAAGTAAAATAGGAAATTAGTTATTGGCTAGGCCAAAAATTAACGAGTTATCATCCAAAATATAAAATCCATCAGTTCATTGACTCTCTCTCTATTACCAAAGTGTGTGTGGAGCCCAAAACTGGACCTCTGCTTTGCTGGCTTGAAGCTCTCCATTGTTGGTCTTTTATGGGGCTTGTCTACTAGTTAAGACCAGAGAGAGAGAGGGAGAGAGAGAGAGATCCAAGTTGGGTCCAACTTCACTTTTGTTATAAGGCACAACCCCATTCAACTTCTTTTTCAACAATTTCATCATCTACAAAACCACTAAAAAAACTGGTAAAACCCCTTCGTGCTTTATGCTCTCCTGATTCCGTTGGATCCATAGATCTAACACTCTGATAAGCCCACAAGAAGTAGTTCTTTGTTTAGCTGTTTCAGTTAGTAGCTTTGAAGGACAAGTCAAATTATAACAAGGTAAGCTTGGAAAGGAAGAAAAAAAGTTTGATTCTCTTTGTTTTATAATAATCAGTTAAATTATGGTGATTAATGAGTCATTGCTGATTTGTATCATCATGGGTTTTGATGATTCAATGTTAAATGTCAGACCTTCTGGATTTTTTCAATGGCTGACCAAACCGTGAGAAAAAAGTGGCCTTTGACCACTCCTTTTCGTGTCAAAGGTTCCTTTTTTTTTTCAATATTAGGGTGTTGGGGTTTTTGTTTAGAGAGAGAACATAATTGTTTTGTTACCATAGGCCTTGATTTCATATGTTGTTTTGCTGTTCATGGATTGAAACTAGCGGAAAAGGAAGCTTGTTTTATATATTTTATTGATCTGTTAAACCCCAGCGATACAGCTACTGATTTCTTTGTGAATTTATTTTTTGTTGGTTTTGTTGTACAAAACTAGCTTGCTGATAACTAGAGCATGTTGAGGTCAGGATTGGGGTTTTTTATCAACAATTTGTTTTGTTGAGCATTGAGTATTCAGTAGCGGGTTTTTATCTGAATTTTATTAGGCCTCCGTTTGAAGATTATTCATTTTGTTTTGTCATTGATCTTGTTGTAGAGCATACTTACTGTGTTGTAAAGTAGAGGAGGACACAAGTCGTTCTGAGGTTTCTAGGTCAGAGTTCTTTTGGGCACTTATTAAATGTGGATTATTTGGAGGGTGTTTGGATGAGATGAGGGATGTTATCTGGGTTGATGAACCTTTTGAGGGCCTGCTTCCGGCCAAGGTCTGATCAATATGTTCACACGAATTCAGATACTGTTGGTCGCCAGGACGGGCTGTTGTGGTACAAAGATCATGGGCAGCACGTAAATGGTGAATTTTCTATGGCAGTAGTGCAGGCTAACAATTTACTTGAGGATCAGAGTCAGCTTGAGTCGGGAAGTTTGAGCTTACATGAATCTGGCCCACATGGTACTTTTGTTGGGGTTTATGATGGACATGGAGGGCCTGAGACATCGCGCTACATCAACGATCACCTCTTTCAGCATCTCAAGAGTAAGTTAATGAACTCTTCTGCATGTATTTTTGACTTTGTGTTTCCTAGCTATTGCCTATCCTTGTTATACTTGCTGAGAATACCAAGGTAAAGGGTATGGATTTGATGACAGAAAGTGAAGAATCATGCCGTGGTTGAAACCTTATTGTGAAAAAAGGCTCCTGCTGGGTGGAGATTTACCCAGTTGCCGTCCAATCCCTTACGTTGCTATTGTCTGAGGGTGCTTAGTCCAAATATCACAGAATCACATATGCCATTCTTTTTGTTTGGTTCTAAATCTTAAAAGTTTATTTCTAATAACCCAAATAGGTATCCTGGTCGCACTTGAAGAGGAGTTTTATGACTGGTGTTGTCCTAAGTTGATGGTATGATAGGCACATGGGTGGACAAGGGTCAAGTGTTTAATCCATCATTGATTTAAAAATATGCAGGTTTCTAGTTGTGGATTTATCTTCCTTTCTTTCTCCACTTTTTTCCAATAAATTCAATTTGATTTTAAATTTAGCTTGTTGGTGGGCTTTTGGATATTAAGTCTATTCTATGCACTAAAATTTTCAGGTTTAATGCTTAACTGCAGGGTTTACTTCGGAGCAACAATCGATGTCAGTGGAAGTGATACGGAAGGCATTTCAAGCAACAGAAGAGGGTTTTCTTTCTCTCGTTACTAAACAGTGGCCTATGAAACCCCAAATTGCAGCAGTTGGATCCTGCTGCCTGGTTGGTGTTATCTGTAATGGAACCCTTTACATTGCCAACCTCGGTGATTCGCGTGCTGTTTTGGGTAGAGCTGTGAAGGCAACAGGGGAAGTTCTGTCTATTCAGCTATCTGCTGAGCACAACGCTTGCATAGAGTCTGTGAGACGTGAACTGCACGCCTTGCATCCTGATGACTCACAGATTGTAGTTTTAAAGCACAATGTGTGGCGTGTAAAAGGTCTTATACAGGTAAGCTGTTCACTATCCAAATATGTGTTATTATGTTCTTCATTTTTCACTTGAAAAAAGGTGTGGATCAACCCCGCAGTTTCCTGTCCTTGTAGACTTGTATTCTAGACGCTGATTATTGTCGGTTGATGTGTTAAGAGCTCGGGGACATTTTATACAATGAAAGGAGTTGGAACGGGGTATTTTTTAAATTCAGCATCAATTTCAGTTCCCATTCTCTTTGGCATGAGAAGATGGCCTCACTCTAAGGCATTGTTGTTGATTTCCACTTTGTAGCACATGGTGGATATGGGTAGAGTCAGCTGGAGCTGGCTGTCTATTTATATCTGGAAAAGTATTCTCCCTGTCTAGCTTGATGTTCTTTGGATTTGTTAGGCATTGGTGTGACTGTTTGTAAGTAGTCTTCAATACCTGGATAGCTGAGGTTGATATCACCCTACAGGATAAGATTTTGAGTGGCTTTGCAGTCATAGTCTTTTTAGTGGTGTTGTTCATAGCTCTATCAGCTCTATGGCCTGGTTACTTTTAGGTACCTGTAGTAGCTTTTAGAAAAATGATCATGTGGTTATAATATGGAGAACTACAAAATTGAGTCAATGGCACACACCTTCTATTACTTGACTGCTCCTAGGCAAATACGAATATGCATTCTTTGACTTGAATCAGATAATTTGACATGGTATGCCAAATAAGGTTAATATTTCATGGTGTTAAATCAACTGTTTTTCTTAAATTTCATGAAATACTTTTTGATGTGTTCCAGTTTTGACTTAATGCAACCTTGCTTTTGAGTTTGTTGACTGATGATCGCTATCCTTTGACCTCATAGGTTTCCAGATCTATTGGTGATGTATATTTGAAGAAGGCCGAGTTCAACAGGGAACCTTTATTTGCTAAATTTCGACTTCGAGAACCTTTTAAAAATCCAATATTGAGCTCAGAACCATCAATATCAGCGCACCAGCTGCAGGCTCATGATCAATTTATTATATTTGCCTCTGATGGCCTTTGGGAGCACCTAAGCAATCAAGAAGCAGTTGATATTGTTCAAAATCATCCACACAATGTAAGTAACATATATCTCCGTGGTAGAAATTGTTAATCTTTAATGATTTTCACCTGTTTGTAACACTTTCTCTCATCATCGTCCATGCATAGAGAAACAATAGGGAAATTGCACATTCGGACTGTACCTTCAGTTAGAATAGTTCTTGTTTGTTTCCATGCAAACTTAATATATCAACGTTTTGCTTGTGAAATCAACTTCTCTTTGGAAGAAAGAGAGAGAAGTTTTCAGCCCCAAATGTTTCCTGTTTCTGTTCTTTTCTCTCTTTCTCTCACTTGTTTTTCTCTTGAAAACATAGTTAGATTATCTTCATTGAGAGTGAATAGCAACTTTGGGTCTTGAAATGCTGTAAACAGTCCTGCTGATAAAAAAGTGTTTGTAGTGCTCTTCATCTGGAATTTTAACTAGCAAGGTCTTGCATGCCTCTAAATTAATTGTTTGCAATTTGGAAATGGAAAGTTTACCATTTTCTGTTACTGAGTGTTTCAGTTGCAAGTTCAACTGTAGATTTGGGCTGTAAAGCAAGCCTCCAAACTCATTCTTTAAAGTTTTTTTTTCATGTTCTTACATTTTGCTTCATATTCTATTCTCATCCCTGGTTCCATATTTTAACGCTTGTTTAATTGAATAAACATGAAATAAACCAAGAGGTCTCATCATCGTGGTGATGGATTCATGTCAATTGAATAAACATGAAATAAACCAAGAGGTCTCATCATCGTGGTGGTGGATTCATGTCCTACTGGGAACTTAATGCACGTGGTACTGTAAACTTCAAGATGAATCCATTTATAAAATTGTTTGGTTTGTTCATGTAGGGAAGTGCAAGGAGGCTTGTAAAAGCTGCCTTGCAAGAAGCAGCAAAGAAGAGAGAAATGAGATATTCAGACCTGAAAAAGATTGATCGTGGTGTGCGGCGGCATTTCCATGATGACATAACTGTGATTGTTGTGTTCCTTGACTCGAATGTTGTAAGCAGGGCTAGCTCAGTCAAATGCTCAAATATATCTGTTAGAGGGGGTGGAATCAGCCTGCCTCCCAACACACTGGCTCCTTGTACCACACCAACGGAAGCTGGCAGGCTTTGATGAAGCTATATCTCATGTTTTTGTCTCTTGTATTATTCTCGTGTGAATACCAGGTAGCTTCTGAAATAGATAAGAGGAGCCGCCCTTCAAATTCTTTAATGTACACTATAACTTTTAACCGGAACTCATACTTGAATTTAGCTTCTGTGCGAAAAACCCTAGAACTGGATAAGTACAAGGTCATGATTATAATAGTTATTTATCGGGAAGTTTTCTGCCCTTAGTTTTCTTTGCCTTCATCTGTGTTCTACTTCTGTAAATTTTACAACTTGGCAAATTAAGCTCCCTTTCTTCCCCCCTGCATGCTCGCTGCTTGAAATTTGATTTTACCGGACGCTGACACAGAACAAAGTTTCAGCTGCTATCAATTCGGGTTCTGGCAGATTCTAGAACGGGGTTTTCAAGGAGACAGCATGCACTGGAAGCAGTTCTAATTGGGAAACAAAACATGTAATGTTATTCTCATGAAAA
The DNA here is from genome assembly GCF_951802175.1 of Populus nigra. Taxonomy (NCBI): domain Eukaryota; kingdom Viridiplantae; phylum Streptophyta; class Magnoliopsida; order Malpighiales; family Salicaceae; genus Populus; species Populus nigra. Next base: position 4,839,091 of record NC_084858.1, on the reverse strand, counting down.
TACATTGATTTGACAGACTTTAAAAGTTTAAACTGAAAATGACTTGGAGGAAATGGCTATGGGATTCAGTATGTAGTTTTTGTGAGATGCAGCCAGATGTAGTTGAGCAGATTGTCCAAAAATGGACACTTTGCTGAGGTGAGAATATTTCCATGATGGTTTTAGTGTTATTTGTTTGATACACGGAACGGATTCATTCATCGGCTGTTTGATTCAAGCCACAAATATGAACACACCTCGTTGTATCGGCGAATTTCATGTTTGATTCAAGACGAGAAGACGGCTGCACCTTTGTGCTTGTGGTGCTAGCAGATAAAGTTCATTTTTATGCTCATGTACCTCTGATGATTTTCGGTCTTTTGACCTCGTTAACGAGCTTATCCTGGAACAATTAAGCATGCATTCATTAATTTCATGATACTGGGTCTAGCCTGCTCCTGGAATCAATCTTCACACAAAAACCCATTTATGATCGCAATCCATACTGCAGTTGTTTTCAGTTCATAATCGGATGGTGGCCTAGGCCTGGCCTCTGTGCGATATTAAATTAAAAAGAAAAACACTATGCTGCGTGGTGATTTTACTGTTGAGCTTGCAGTGTCTCGCAGATCACAGCAGATTGAAATGGTTAATATTTTTAAAAAAAATTAATTTGGTTTTTATTTTTTTTATATATATAATTGAACCCTTCTGAGCTTAAATTAATAAACAATCACATTTTTTTTTGAAGAGAATGAAATGAAAACAGAGGATGAAAGTGAAAAACACAGAAAAAATAAATGACTAACTTCAAATTTCATCAAAAGAAATTATTTTGGTCCCTCATTTTTTTCTAGTTAATAAGTGATTTGATCCTTTTAGTTGTAAGATACTCAAATTTGATATTAAATTTTATTTTTTTTATTTTTCAGTTTTTTTTTGTAAGAGAAAAAAGAAATACTCGCCGGAATCCGATGAAAAGAGAGAAGATTATTATTGATAAATTCTGACCATCAAAATAATTGAAATCTAGGTCAACGGAATTTATCTGATAAGAAAAGTCATATATTAATTGTTTTGAGCCTTAATATTACTTAAAAAACCAAATCTAGGTCGAGAATGAGAAATTTTATTCGAGTTGATTTTGTGATTTAAATCCTTTTTTTTTGTTTATTAGAGTGATTTTGTTGATGTTTTAAGAGTGTTTGTAAGGTGTTTTGATATTGAAATGAGTTGAAAATGAGTTTTTAAATAAAAAATTTATATGTCTGATTTTTTGATCACCATAATGACTAACAAACATTTTTTTTTGTCACTGTTAGTTAAAAATTTAGCTTTTAGTTTTTTTTTTAAGATTATTATTGTAAGTTTTACATGTCAATCTTAATTTATTTATATAGATCTAATATATTTTTATTTTAATATTAAATAAAATATTATTTTAATACCCAACTAATTTTAGATTCATGGTTAGCAATACCTAAATATTTTTATTAGCGTTTGATTTTTTTTTTTACTCCAACCCGAGACACTGAGCGGCTCAATTTGCTAGTGTTGACTGAATACCTTTTTCCGGTCAGGCCATCAGAACTAGAGAAATCGTGAGAGATAACTTTTTCACTAGCCATGTGCTAACCAAGCCAACCTCAAGGTCAGCGTCTATAGCTTGTAGGGCATCACCATACACAGCCATCGTTCTCCGGCCATGACAGCAAATTATCAGATATTCTCAAAGAATAGTTTATTTTCGTGTTTTAAAAAATTTAAATTTTATGTTATTTTTAATCGCATTCTAGCATGCCAAATTCTTTATTTATTTATAAAAAAACAACCACGATGATATTATTGGAGAGAGGGGAAGGATGGATGGCCTTTTCCCCTGAGCTGTCAAGCTCTTTGTCAGGGCATGTTCTTCCTAACCCACATCTTTTTCTGTTCTGTTTCACCTAATTGCCATTTTTTTTATTACAGTGGCACCATTCTCAATGGCCTTGATGGTCAAGGATGAATCACTCTATTTATCGAGGGCCAAATTAAATTCATGGGAGCATGTTTCCACCAGTTTCAAAACACTGCCTTGCCCTTGCAGATTCAGCTCCCAACATTCCAAGTGCTATGTTACAAAATACAGGCAGATCCCACCCCTTCTAAAAGAAAACATCCAAACCCTTGAGCAGCAGTAGTTTAGGGCTTTCTTCTTTCCTCGTCGTGTCTTTGTGGACTGGTCTGGCATTAGACAGACAAAATTAAGAGAACCGTTACATGTGTAATAAGCCTTGAATGAGTACGAGAAAAGAGTGTTTTGGTTGGCTTGTTGTTGTGATTCAACAAAACCATTTGGCATGAAGATTGAAACTATTTTTATAATAAGGTGATTCTTCAAGAAATCTTTCTGTCCACCTCAAGACTAGCAGGTAAATGCAGATTAGTTCTGGTGTTGGAACTTGAAACCATGTTAGTTCAGTTTTAACTTGAGTAGAAGAGTTGTTGGAGATGGATTCTATCCAGTGCAGATGTTGAAATCCCTTTTCTGTTCTGTCTCCGACGCACTTCGTCTTGGCTTGATCCCTAAAGAAGTTATTGGCAATAAAAATTAGGGTTTATATTTTTTTAATAAATTGAGTTAGTAATCAACACGCAACAAAAATCGCATTGCTTGTACCAATGATCATGTTTTAGCTCAACCAATCCCTGCCTCAGTGCTCCCCTTTCTCCTTCCAGAGAAGAGTTTTTTTTTTTTAATTTATTTTAAAAAAGAAAAGAAATGGGGTATCTGGTTTTTATTTCTATTGCACCCTTTGCTTACCATCAAAGGACATTGGAAAATAATAATTAAAAAAAATAATGGTAAAATTACCCAGTCAATTTATGGCGCAGTGCAATCCTGGAGCTTCCTCCTTTTGAAGTAACAAAGTGCAGTACGGATCCAGCTCCTTTTTTTTTTAAAAAAAAAACATGGATAATGATTAGGATATTATTAAAATAAATTAAATAATTTTGAGTTAAACGTTATAAAAAACCTAGTAAAGAGAAGATACTTAACATAAATAAAATCTAGACGTGTATATAATTAAGTGTTATTTAATTATAATGAATTGGGATTTTTTATTCACTAATTACATTGTTAATATATTGTTATTTTTAAATAATTTTTGTGTGGATTTTAATTCTTACATATTTGTAATTTACAATAAAATATTTATAGTAATAATTAATATTTCTCTTAATACTTTATTTTATTAAATATTTATCGTTAAGTGTTAATGGTTGTAATCATATACCGAGTTTATCAATTAAAAGGGAATGATAGTGATAGTTTAAAATTATTATGTTTGGGTCCTGCAAGAAAGGTCAAGTGCTTAACAAGTATTTCATCAACGAATATATCTTTCATACCAAAAAGTATGGTCATGGTAGAAAGACCTATAATAGTGGAGTTTGTGTTAAAGGAACAACTTCTAATGAGTTTAAAGTTGATTATTATGAGAAGTTAGAAGAGATAATTGAACTGAAATATTATACCGAGCTTAATAAAGTCTTATTATTCAAATGATATTTGTATGATACCACCGATAGAGGAATCATAGTATATCCCTACCATGGTCTTGTTGAAATTAATATAAAGGCAATACTTTGTAATGTAAATTATATCTTTGTTTTTGTCAAACAATACCAACAAGTTTATTCATTTAGAAAAGATTGTTCCAAGGTTGATTGGTTATTAGTAGTGAAAACCAAACGTAGGGGTCATGTCCAAGTTGTTCTAGAAAATAACAATGAAGTAAATACCGTAGATGATGTCTTTTAAATTGAAGAGTTGGTTGATGCATATCGAGTTGCTCCATCTACCGACTTAGAAGAAAATTTTAATTTTCATGTTGTTGAAAATATTTTTATTAATATTGATGTTAATGTTGATATTGATATTGATGAGTTAAATGACATATCAAGAACTAGTGAATATACAAAAGTTAATGAAGATGATGATATTGATGAGTATTAGTTCAATGAAGAAGATAACAATAAGCATGACGATATGAAATTGAAGAAGAAGAAGAAGAAGAAGAAGAATCTGATTAAATTGTAATACATTAATGTGTAATGAATTATACTTTAATGTGATCTTTACGGTTGTTCCTTTATGATGAAATGTTGTTAACACTGATAGAACATATTATTGTTGTGATTTTGTTATTATGAATAGAAATGATATTATTTTGTTTGTGATTTTACTGTATTTATAGGTTGGATAGATAAGAAAAACAAGAACACTTGCAATTAAAAAGTGTTTTTCATCGATGGGGTTACCAATGAAATATATATACAAACCTAATTATCGACAGAATAAGCTTCTCAAAGGGTTTTAGAGAGTTAAAAATAAATTACATGCTTTTCCACTAACCATCTTAAACGAAATAAGCATATCAAAGAGTTCTAAAGAATTGAAAAATAATTATATGACTTTTCCATTGTCCATTTCACATGGAATCACTGACGGAATAAGTCTTTTAAAGAGTTTTAGAGAGTTAGAAAAAAATTACATCGCTTTGCCATTAATATTCTAGACAGAATCATTGATAGAATAATCCCTTCCAAGAGTTTCTAATAATTGAAAAAAATTACATAGCTTCGTCATTGACCATTTCAAATAGAATAACCAATGGAATGAAAATTCATCTAGGAATTTCAATGAGTCTTCAAAAAGTTTCTAGATTAATGGAGAATTTCAAGTTTTCATCACAAACAAAATTATCGATGGACATTTATCATATATAAATATTTAATTTTCTATCAGTAAATCTATCAATAAAAATTTCTAATTAAAAGATTAGAATTCCTAATTTCATTACAGAACGTGTCTCCTTCTCTATCTCTTGTTCTTTTTTTCTCATTATCAACCCCCTCTCCCTCTCTTCCCTTTTATTCTCTTCCTCTCTCACTCCATTCTTAAGGCTAGAATCCTCATCGCCAGGTAAATCTCCAACTCTTTATTTTATTATTATTGCAATTGTGTTTGAGGTTTATGTGTTAATTAATTGTATTTTTTTCACTTTCACTCTCTTCCCTTCTCTCTAGATCATGTAATACTAGCAAGGTGCTCACTAGGTAAATCTCTTTCTTCTTCCTTTTTTTTTTAATAAAAAAAATGCCATTGTGTTTTGTATATATGCAAATGACTTTGACGCCATTGATTTACTGTTTCTCATTTCTTCGATCTTTATCCTATGTCGTCTCCCTAGGCTTGCTCTTATACACTTGGTGTGCATGTTGCTCTTGTGCACTTGATTCATACTATGAGGAATGTGATAGAATTCTTCTATCTTTTGCTTGATTCTACAATTCCACGAAGGAGCAAAAATGCAAGCTCTTGAATTTGACTCGAGAGTTAGTTGGATAAGGCATAGTTATTAAACCCGGTTTGAGGTTGACTTGGTCAAGGGATCGGGTCCTGAGTTTCATGGGTCAACCTGAAAAAATTAAAAAAAATTAAAATTTTAATATTTCATATGAAAAAATCAATGTCATTATATATATTATGAAGTTTAAAAGAATATTTTAAAAAGTTTTTTATCCCACATTAAAAAGATATTATGTTAAACTTTTAAGTTAAAATATTTAAACTAACAAAGTTTTTTATCCCACATTAAAAAAACATAACTTTTTTCTTGGAAATATAGATTATATATACTAATGGGTTTCAAATCCCATAGTGAAAAACATAACTTTTTTCATAGGAACATAGAGTATATATATGAAAAGGTTTCAAATCCTACATTGAAAAGATAATATGTTATCTTTTTAAGTTGAAGTATTTAAACTAAAATGTTTTTTATCCCATATTGAATAAACATGATTTTTTTCTTGGGAATATAAAGTATATATACTAATGGGTTTCAAATCTCACATTGAAAAAACATAACTTTAGGATCTAATTTATTATGCAAACATGTGCCATTTATTTTTAATTATTAAATATTCCAAAAATCATCTTTTAGGACCTAATTTATTATGCAAACATATTCTCTAAAGAAATTGATATCTTTGTATTGTTCTTGATTTATTTCTTCTTTCATGTAGATAATAATGGACAACACAAGTATTTTGACAGGCAATTAGGATCACATTCTAGACATGGGATATCTCAGCCGAGGGAACATAATGCTACTAATTTAAAATATTTTGATCCTTTGAATGGACCGTTAATGATGCAGAAAAGGGAGTGATATACGAACTATACAGATTCCAGGTCCTCTAAATTGACTATTTTTTTTTGTTCCTGCTCAAAAAAATTAAAGTTTGGAATATAAAGTCAATAAACAAAGATGACGAGGCTTTTATGATAAAGAAGAACCTTGAAGGATGCAACGAAGCCTATGGCAATACAAGACTCATTCGAGTAATTTCAAAGCTATAGCCATTGAGTAACCAGAACTGATTTTTTTATTATTATTTTAAAAAATCAAAACAGTTTCAACCAATAATTTTGGTTTGATTCAGTTATTCTAGAACAAAAACCGGTTCAAATTGACCGGTTCTGGTTTGACTCGGTTTTTTCAGTCTGGCTCGGTTTTTTTCGGTTTGGATTCGGTTCGGTTTTTTCAGTTTCAGGCTTATAAAACCGAACCGAATTGGTCAATTTTCTAAAAATTCTAATCAATTTAATTAATTTTTTTTTATAATTCAGTTTTTTTTCCCACCCTAGTTATTTATTACCACATGTATAGAAGTGAATGTTGTCCTGTCTAAGAAGAACTCTTTTGGCGGTAAGGTTAAATTAGCCCAGGATTCCAAATAAGAACTCAAGCCAACTGCTGTCAAGTTGGAGGATGCTAAAGAGCAAAAAAACATCAAGGTATGGTGATGCCGATTTAGTCTCTTTTTTTTTTAATGTGAAAATAAATAAAATATTTTTATTTTTGAAATTCATTTTTCTAAAGAAAATTGACTAATTAAAGTAATGAATATCAAGTCTGGACATGGAAAGAAAAAAAAATCTTGATTCTTGAATTAGCGCTTAATGATCGGGTCCTAAAACCTGCAAGATTCTTAATTGCTAGGCATGGAATGATGATTTTCTCAAGACCACGACAACCATTAAGCTCAACAGTTTTTTATGACAATGCTGCTCTGCTCAAGTTTATTAGCTCCTTCTAACATATCACTACAATAAAACTAAATTAAAAAAAAAATTAAAAAATATCACTTTTTCACTGTAGTAGATATTTTCACATTAAGTTTATTTAAAATTGAAGTTTTTCAATTTATTTAAGCTATTTCAATCCAATAACTTAAACTATTAGGTGAAGTCACATGATATGATTTATATTATTTTCTAATAAGTAAATACAGATATGGGTGTTGATTTTTAGTGAATATTAATAACTCATTTTAATATTTATTAATGTATATAATTTTCAATTTATTTTATTAAATATATATTAAATTTTGAGCTTATAATTTTTTTTGAAAATTACTATTAAAAAATATATTACCAGTTTCAACAAATGTTTTTTAGCCCAACTCGCAGCGAAGCCTGGATCATGCATATTTAGGTGCACTTTTGCAAAGAACATGGCGCCACTCCCAATATTTGCACATGTTTTTTGTATCATACTTTGGAGCTTTACTTGGCTCGGAATTGCTGGTCTTCATGCACCGTTAAGCTGCTCCCTCTATTTTCTACTACCACAACTTATTTCTTTTTAATTTAGAGGGATTATCATATTGTACATTGTTTTTGTAATTGAAATTGTATTTTAGTGCATTTACAAAATATATCTAAATATTAAGAAATATTATATTAATATATTTTAACTAATATTAAAAATATATTTTTAAATAAAATAACTTTCAGTTCCAAACACCTAAAAAAACAACAGCGACCGGGTCATGATTTTACTCAAAACATAAACAAAGACAACACTACTGCACCAGAAACAAGACAAAATCTCTCTCTCTCTCTCTCTCTCATCTCGCATCCCTGTAGTCACAATACTTTTAACAGTAAATTGACTCCTCTTTTTACTCACTAGCCTGTCCCAACCTCCCAAGTGGCTTGCCTGGTCTTTCCCTGTAAAAATCTCTGCTAAATTTATTTATCAGCACAACTTTTACTATTTCTTTTGTAGGGAAGTCTGATTGATTGAAGATGTTTTTTTTAAGTTTAAAAATATATTAAAACAATATATATTTTTTAATTTTTAAAATTTATTAAAAATGCAATTAAATCGCCAAACATCACCATGGGCAAATACATTTAAGTAAAGAGTTACCAGTCACAAGGACACCACCAATACCATCTCCTCTCTCTCTTTCTCGAGCCCCTACTTTCTTTTAAGTTTTAACCGCTGCCAAATACCCTAAAGGGCTTTCCCTTGTTGTCTGTACCTGCTAGACTGGTTCCCTCCCTTCTCTCCATTTACTTTGATGATCTCAAGCCAGTAGCTTGTCAAGAGTTAATCACCCCTAAAACCATTTTAGCAGAAGCCAAGAGGGGGGAAAAGAAAAGGGCTTTCCCTCCTCCTTGTTCATTTCTTTTTGAAGAGTAGTCTCACTCCTTTTGCTTCAGCTTTTTAGCTAAACCAGAAGGACTTCTGTCTCCCCACATTCTCTGCTATAGTGCTAAGCCATTTTTAGTCTGATACAAAGGTTAGATAGGATCACCACCAAAGCCTCTTCTCTCTTTGACAAAGAAAGTTTCTTCTTCTTTTTCCTTTGTGTTCTTTTAAACAAAAACTAACTTTCTGGTAATGCATTTTTAACTCTACAACTTTTCTTTCATGTTTCCCTAGCCAAGAAATGAAATGGGTTGCTCTATATCTTCTCCCAGAACCAAATTTCTAGCAGAAAATCACTTCTTTTGCAAAAGATGAACTCGGACAACCCGAAACATCTTCAAAAGCAACATTTTCTGCTCTACATGTATAAAACCATTGCTGAAAACTACATAAAACCCATTTTGGCCCAACCGCGCCTCCTTTTTATCCCTAAAGAATACATAGATTCTCTCAAAAAACCACCTTTCTCTCTTTACATTCTTCCATTTCTCTAAAGGCAGCATCCACGCCTATATAGAAGCCAACACACACAGAGAAGACACTTTCAGCTTTAACAAAGTGAAACAATGGGATGTGTTGCTTCTAAGCTAGAAGAAGAAGAGGTTGTATCTATCTGTAGAGAGAGGAAACGCCAGTTGAAGCTTGCTGTAGAGAGAAGACATGCACTAGCAGAAGCACATTGTAGATATTGTCAATCTCTCTATGCAGTAGCAGCAGGCATAAAGCTTTTTGTAGCTAGACATTCTTCTCCAACTTCACCATTTCTCATTACTTTCCCTTCTTGCCCATCTCCACCATCAAATGAGCAGCAAAATGTTATAACAAACCCAATGTTTCTTCAACAAAGACCATCTGAGTCAACAACTCATGAAGAAGCCATCGCTTGCGAGTCTTGTGGTTCTTCAACATCTTCTTCTGATTCTAGTGATCATGAGGAAGAGAGTAATAAAGAAGAAGTCATGCAGAGAGAGGAGCGTGGTCAACAAAGTTTTGGGTACTATTATATGCAAATGCCGCTGCCGCCACAATCACCACAGAGGGATTTTGGGTGGGATTTCTTTAACCCTTTTGACACTGCCATGAGACCAGAGATTATGGGCGCTTACACGAGAACTTCTGATGATGATTTGAGGTTTGTGAGAGAACAGGAAGGGATTCCTGACCTAGAAGAAGAAGGAGATAGAGAAGAAGAGGAAGCGAAAAATGTGGTGTTTGTTGAAGAGAAAGGAAAAGGAGATCTTGGGGAGAGTGGGGGTAATGTGGTTAAGGTAGTTGATGGAGGTGGTGATGACAGCCAAGAAAAGCAAAATGGGCTTACAGTAATTGATAAGCCAGAGAGAGGGAGGGAGTTATTGGAGGCATTGAAGGATATCGAGGACCATTTCATTAGGGCTTATGATTCTGGCAAGGATGTTTCAAGGATGCTTGAGGCTAATAAAGTTTTTTTGCATTCTGGCTTGGAGGAAATTAAAGGTAGGGTAATTATATTGTTATGTTTCTGTCATTATTAACCTTTTATTTCCTGTTATTTTTGCAAGAATATTAATCTTCAATTGCAACAGTTGTACCAAGTAAACATTGGTATCCTAGTATGGTCTCAAATACTCCGAGGTGGTTCTTTACCCGTGTTCATTGTCCTATTTACTGTCAGCTATTTTCACTTCCAATTCCCAACTTTCTGCATCACTTGAAATAGTTTTTATAGTTAAAACTTAAAACCCAATTTCTGAATTCAATTTGGAGAGGACATAACATGAGAAGAGTATTTGTTGAGGAAATAACATTATTGCTTCATATGGTGAGTCTTAGTTTAGATCTTTGTCCAATTTTTTAAAAAAATTTAGGGGAAAAGATTTCCAATATTTTATTTTATCTTTGCTCAGAAATTAAAGTGATTTTCTACTAACTACCATGTGAATCTTCTTCCTCTGCCTTAGAATACTGTTTTGCATAATCCTATCTAAATCACGCAGACTAAGCTACCAAATGTATCTGCTCACTTTCTTGAAGTAATTGGTCTTCGCATGCTATGACTTGTTTCTTTCTTTTTGTCGGAATTCTTTTCTAGCTTTATTCTTCTATTGCTTTTGGTAATCTTTTAGTTAGTCCACTCTATGAATTTTATTCTTTCAATTTTGAAAACATGTACTGTGGTCCTTGTTTGTGTGGGTGCTTAAATAGGGCAAGTTCTTCTATTTGAAGATCTGCCCTGCCTTTTTTGGTTGGCATGTAATGAATAGAATAAAACTTCTTCCATTGTATGAGAACTTGTTTATTCTTGAGCAATGCTAACACATAAAAGCAGACAGGACAAGAAAAAACTCCAGGAATAGCCCTTTTTATCATGATCTTGAAGTGGGATCACTTGTAGGTCCCATCAATCCAACGTCTATATATTTTCTTGTATTTTTTTTATTTTTAACATCACTTGAAAAATAAATTGTTTTTATTCACCTCCACAATTTCTTTTTGTCTCTGTGTTTTTTATTATTATCAATTTATCGTGGTTTGAGAATATGTGTAAGCAAACTTCCTACAATAATTCCTAAAAATGATAGCTCTAAATCACAGGCATGAAAAGTCTTCGAACTTGCTGGTTTATATCTTAAGTGTGATAATGATTGTTTTTTAATTTATTTTTTTGTTTTGAAATACATAAAAATACTATTTTTTTATTTTTTTAAAATTATTTTTGATATAGAACATCATGATTTATTAACATAAAAAATAAATTCAGAATTTAGAGAAATACTATTTGGAATGCAGTTCCAAATTACTTCTAATTATGAGACTCGTTTCACTAATTTATCAAACTGGGACAATGCAATATCTGTTTTCCATATTATTTTGTTGCGTTTCTATATCGTGTAAAACAATAGAGCATCTTACTCCATACTTCTACTGTCAATATCAATCTTTCAAGACTCATCACCGTATTAAATGAATTCAGAGAACTCAACAAAACTAATCCAAGCCATTGCATGGCATCGGTCGACTTCATCAAAGCCATCATCATGTAAGAGCCTTGTAGCATCCAGTTTGAAAGGTTCTTCTACCTGGACAGAGTATAAAAATGATCTCTTTGATGATTATGGAGGAATGGATTCAGGAAGCCATTCACTTACACTTGGAAGGTTGTATGCTTGGGAAAAGAAGCTCTATGAAGAGGTTAAGGTAAGTCACAATCACTCAAAACTGTTTCTTCAGATTGTTTGTTTATGAAGTTTGCCTTACAATTTCTTCAGATCATGAAATTTTCTATAATCAAGATAAAATTGAACATCAATGGGACTCGGTTCCCCATGAAGGGGGATTTCTAGTTTGTGTGCACTGTTCTCTTAACAACATTTATGAAGAAGCTGCCCATTTTGGAAAAGTCCACTAGCTTCAAAGACAAGATGCATGGACATTGGTCTCGATAACCTTGAGTATATTTAAAAAAATGAAGTTAACTATTGACAAAGAGAATTGCAAGATGGTTTGGAAAGCCAAATTTTGTAATCTTTTATTTAAACCCGAGCATGTTTTTATTGTTCCCCAGGCAGGGGACAGTACACGAAAAATATATGAAAAAAAGTGTTCACGAATGAGAAACCAGGATGTCAGGGGAGATGATGAACTCACCATAGATAAGACCAGAGCAGCAGTAAAAGATTTATATGCTAGGATCTTGGTTGCAATTCGAAGTGCTGAGTCAATATCTAAGAGAATTGAGAAACTAAGAGATGAAGAACTGCAGCCTCAAATCGTAGAACTGCTAAAAGGGTAAGGAAGTTACAGAAACTACAAGCAATTCCGTTCAATTTTCATTCTGGGTTTCCTGGTTTTTTCATTTATCTTACTCTATTTGCAGCCTAACGCACACCTGGAAGATTATGTTGGAATCCCATGAAACCCAGAACAAAATTCTACTTGAAGTAAAAACTTTCGCTAGCCCCACATATGGAAAATTCTGCAATGATTCGCACCGGCTTGCGACACTTCAGCTTGAGGCTGAGCTTCTGAATTGGCGTGCATGCTTTGAAGAGTATGTTGCAGCACAAAAGGCATACGTGGAAGCTCTCCATAGTTGGTTAAGCAAGTTCGTAGTCCCTGAGGTTGAATTCTACTCCCGGGGCAGGAGTTCAGCAGCGCCGTATCGAGCATTTGGTCCCCCATTACTCGTGATCTGCCATGATTGGTTGTCTTCTGTGGATAAGTTACCAGATAAGGCAGTATCGTTCGCGTTGAAAAGCTTCTCAAAAGATGTAAGGGCTTTGTGGGCTCAGCAAGGGGAGGAACAACAACAGAAGAGGAAAGTTGACAGCCTAGCGAAAGAACTTGACAGAAGAAACCTGTCATTCCAGAAGGTAGAGAACAGGTTTCACGAATCCAAACTTCTAGAGTATAAACCTGAGCAAGAGACAGAACACCAGCATGAGCACCTGACTGAGAAGAAAGATCAGCTGGACATGTTTAGGAAGAAGCTGGATATAGAAAAGGAAAAACACCACAACTACGTGCAAGAAACACAAAGGATCACGCTGAGTGGATTTCAGACACGATTTTCAACGGTTTTTGAGTCCTTAACGGAGTTCTCTAAGGCTTCTATGAAGATGTACAATGATCTTGTGAATCATAGTGAAAATAATGCCGGTAAAATGGAGAAGCAATCTTTTATAGGGGACTCCCTGGCTGAAGAAAATGGCAGCAGGTGACAGAAAAAGGCTGCAATGGACCTCGATCATCTCCCATTTCATGTATGGTTGGTATATACACTGTTGAAGCAGCTCGCTGAGACAACTTTAGATTTCTATGGTACCAGGTTTTTGTAGCAATGAATTCCTGATTGTTTTTCGTCAATTGGAGTTGTATTGCCTGCTTTTTTTTAGAGACCTGTAAAACCTTTTGTTTTCTAGCCTCGTTCTTGATATTCATATCAAGAAGTGCCGAGGTAAAATTCCAAGTGGGCAGTCATTGTAATTATTTACAGTTTGGTGTAGACCCGATAAATGTCAGGTTTTTGTTGATAGATTGCTCCCTTGCTAAACTTGTTAAGAGCGGACCTCTTTTCAGCTCTTCGCCCTGGGGATATGATGCTCAGAGAAGTGCTTCCCCTATCCGTCAACCTTTCCAAATGACTGAAGCATGATAAATTTTTATAAAAAATAATGAGTAACGTCTTATGACAGGACTGAAGCAGAAAATCGAGCAGAAAATTTTGAGCCACTCTTAGCTTTCTATATGCCACGGGGAAGCAAAATATTGGGAAAGGGATCGGAGGTCCAATGCTTTTCTTCACTGTGGGATTGACCATAGGCAAGGTGAAACTCGCACGGCTACAGGGAGTTAACCATAGCAATCCCCTTCTTCTATGGCGGACCACGATAAGGGCCATCAGGTTATGATCAGTGGCAAGAAAGAAGTATAAACTAGGCTTCAAAGATATATCTATCTAGTCCTGAAGCTTGTGCTTGGCCAAATAGTCGGATTTCGGGAGCACATACTTCTAATACTGATCATGAGCAGGCAAAGAATCATTACATGAAAAATGGTAGCCCGGTAGTTTATTCCTGTCCCACAAGGGGAAGAAAGAGTTCTAAGAGAGCTCTGTGCTACAAGTCCTAGCTTGGTTCCCTAATACTCGTCACAAGCAGGCCGCAGATAAACACCTCCCAGTTCAATCGATAAATTTTACCAGTAATGTTTCCAAAAAAGAATTGTTGTACGCAAATGTTACATAAAAAATAGGAGACTAACAACTCCAGATACACACGGTTTGAAAAGTGCTATATAAATTAAAATCTAGATAGCAGTTCCTCAATCATTCAAAAATTGAATCAAAATTACAATTCTCGTCAAACACACCACGTGACACTACTAAGCAACGTTCGTGTGTTTGTCTGTGTGTGTGGATACGAGATTGAGTAATTATAAAAGATTGTTTTTCAAAATATTTTTTATTTGGAATATACTGTCAAAGCAATCTTTAGCTCGCTGAGACAGTTGAAATTTCTATTTTACCAGGTTTTTGTAGCAACGAATTACTTGTTGTTTATTGTCAATTGGAGTTTCAGTAATGAGTACTGCTGAGGGGGGGAATTCTATATGGGAGGTCATCGTAATTAGTCACAGTTTGGTGTTGAACGAAGAGATGTTTTAGTCATAGGTTGCTATCTTGCAAGAGTTAAGAGAGGATTGCTCTTCAATTTTCAGCGCTGGGATGATGCCCAGAAGAGAAATGCTTCCCTTATCTGTCAACCTTTGCTGAAAACTTTTATCCAAAATCAGAGTAACATCTTACGACAGGCGACATTACTGACAGATGCAGTAATTTCAGCGGAAACAATGGTTAAAAAACCCATCTTTTAATTCTTTTTTTTTTTGGTACGGGGTATATATATACCAGTATTAACTGTTTTAAAGTATTTTTTATTTGTAAATATATTAAAATAATATATTTTTATTTTTTAAGATTTATTTTTGATATTAATATATCAAAATAATAAAAAATAATAAATTAATTTGAATTTTTTTTTATTCTTTTTTTGAAAAATATGATGTGGCCACTTAAACAAACAGAGTAGACTGCTGAAGCATAGAAGCCAAGGGAAGGCAGGTCCACTGCTTTCCTTTACCTTCTGTTTTCTTTAATTTGTGGTTAGCCATAAGCAGTCCGGATGCTCAACTCTCGATCTTTCACAGTTATAGCAGTCCCCTTCTCCAAGGGTCTGCCAATATAAATTTATTTGTAAATGGCTATTTCCGGAGCAAAGCCCTACTCCTACTTTGTCCATGGATGATGTTCATGCCGATTCACTTGAGCAGCTTTAATATTTGGCTCTTGTCCAGATGTCAGTGCTGTGAGTCGGCAAAGAATGTGTTTGAAAACATTGAAATTATTTTTTTTTATTTTTAAATTATTTTAATATGCTAAAATCAAAAATAATTTTAAAAAAATAAAAAATATTATTTTAATATATTTTTATAAAAAAATAATTTAAACCACAGCCGTATTCCATTTTGATTTCACTTCACTCCCGGAAATAGTTCACTTCACTCCCGGAAATAGTTGATTTAGGTGCCCGGCAGGAAATTCGGCCTAAAGCAAAGTTGGGGTTAAAAGGCTTTTTACCGAGGCAGGTGGGAGGAAGGCTGAGAACTCATCAAGTAGCCTGGAACACAAACCATGTGGTGACAGGGTAAACTATCTCCCGCTCTATATTTATGCATGCATTTTTGGGTTTTAACATAAAAATAGTATACCCGGGAGATCTCACAACAATGGTGGGTAGTTTTCCTGAAGGGGTGGAAGCACTCAACCTTTGTTGCGGGCAAAAGAAAAACTAAAATAAAAAGGAAATGCGGCCGCTCCTATCCAAAAACTGACAAGAGATAGAGAAACAAAGACATGAACACAGAATCGCCAGTGTCAAAGTCAATTTAATCATGCCAGAACACGATTTCTGATCAAACAGGATACAGGCAAAGCATACTGGGGCATCAGGTTTCAGTTTTTTAAACAAAAAATAACAAAGGGTAATAATTCCTCAAGGTCTAAGGACTGAATTTTAACTGACAAAGAATGCGTTAAAACATTAAATAGGCGTGTAGAAGATCATTGTAATGTCAAGCAAATTCCAAGTCAATTCAAGTCTCGCTACATTCTATTTGCTAGTTTTGTACAATATGCAATGATAAGCAACCTAAAAAAGCTCGGTGTGATCACGCAATTGAATAATTACAGGTTTTACAATTATATTGCAATTTCAATCTCATCATAACCCTACCTTAGGTACAGAGAGACCAAGAATTGAGATAAGAGTATGAATTCACTAACTACAGCTGCTGGGGAGTGTAGTCCAAGAAACGGGACAATGTCAACCTGCAACCAATTCTCAACTGCTGACCCCACCACTGCTCCAGCCACGAGCCCCCCTATGGTTATTATAGTAGCTTTCCCTGCAAAGGTGACCAGCAACATTCTTAGATGCTTTCTGCTCCTCATACAGAGTTGAAATTCACAAAATGTATAGAAGCTATGCAGTCTTTGTTTACAAGAAGTCATCGATTCACAGAAACTGAAAACAAACTACCAATTTCCCCTGAGACTGAGTTTCGGTCTCACACAGTAAGCCCTGGTAACCCATATGGGTATCATCCTAGAATGTTACACCCAAATTATTCCTGGGCAACCCCCCACAACCAAACCCAAACCCAAACCCAAACACACACGCACACCCCTTTTGCTTTATCTCCAACCATTATGAAGTTGCAAGGGACAATCAGCATAATTAAGCAATTGCATACTGTGCATCATTGACAGAACAAAGAAACTTTTAACCTGAAAAAATGATCTGATTCGAGCATATGAAATTTTAGGCCAAATTCCTTGAAATTTGATGAACTGCATAAAGAAAGATTAAATTCCTAGCAATTTGATGTAGCGTATATGGAAAGAGCATTACCTAACTTCACATTCTTTTTGGTCATGAAGTACAAGGAAGCACCAAAGCTTGTAGCTAATATCAGGCCAGGAACATCAGCCCCCGCATAAGGTGCCACAGAAGGCATGGAAGTGCCATTAACATAAGTTAAAACCATCAAAGCTCCATACACTCCTGCTTGTAAGCCCAACTCTCCAGTTGATGGTGTTTCCACTGAAACAGGGGTTTTCTTAATTGTAGTCTGCACCCACTGTGGCATTGGTCCCATCCCAGGGCCACTTACAGGTTTAACATCAGCATAACGAATGTTACTACTCACGACTTTTCCTGCCCGGCGCTGAGTTAAGCTCCGCATGAGCAACATATCATATGCGGCTTCAACCTAAAAATCACAATTTAACTATAGTGCTCATGACAGAAAAAAATATCTAAAACACAGTGGTGCAAAATCTTATTCCAGCTTCCAGCTCAATAAATGCTTGTGACAGAAAGCAAATGTCATTAATTCAACTATAGCAATGTCAATTTAACGGCCACTATTTCATAAAGACAACACTATCTTATAGAAAAATGAAGAACTGTAGCAAGATAGGTCAACATACATGCAGAAACATCAATTGGAAAGGGGAGAAACCGGGGCGCTCTCTTACCCAAGCTTCAAATTAAAGGTTCACAAAACCCAAGCAAAATAAACCTTAACTACTATCTTGAAATAAGGCTAGAAAATGGCAAAAGACCTAAAAGACACTACATGCTGCGATTTACATGCCATGGACCAAGATCAATATCTCAAAAATCTCTCGAAAATCACCAACCAAAAACACGCTAAATCTCAACACGGGACAGCAACGTGTATCTGCACCCCATAAATCCAGTACCTCCACCACTAAACTCACTCATCACTTTTTACACAGAACATAGAGCTAAGGTACCTTTGGCAATTCTACGTTCTAACCATTACCTGGTTATGCATCTAATGACACGCTGGCTTCCAGTTACCTTCAAAACTCAAACAAAAAACAAAACTTGAAATTCTAATCGCCATGATAACACAAATCCAATCCACTGTAAACTAAATTTAACACAAATGCAATAATTAATCCAGCTTCGGCATGAAGCCCAGAAACAAATTTCCAAACATTGCAAGCTAAACCTCACAATTTGCAAAAACCCATCATTAACAACCATCCAAAAAACAATAAAAACACTTCAAAACACCTAAAGTCTCAAACCTTGATCTAATTGATCAAGTTTAAAAATTACCCATTAATAAAACTAACACATTTAACTAACTACACCCATCTTCATATACTAAATTTAAAAGTTAAAAGCCCAAATTTTCACAATTAGATAAAATTGCAAAAATTTATTCAGAAAAAAAGAAAGAGATAGTAGTCAAGTGTGAGTGAGAACATGTTTATCACCTGTGCAATGGCTTCCTGGTCATCTTTACATGTAGCGACAATGGAATTTTTGGCGCGAAGTATTTCATCGAATGACGCGCCGTCTGAGACACCGAGAAGTTTGAGTGCGCTCTCCACTGACATCTCAAACGGCGCCGACGAATCATCGGCTCTGGAGCCTGCTCTCACTAAAATACGCCTGGGTTGCACAATTACTCCCCTCCAGAAAACAGGGTCTTTTTTTAATGATGATTTTATTTGATTTACGTTTAAGGGATTGTGAACCGGTAGTCGGGAGAGAGGTGAACCGGGTGGAGAGAGGTGATTGGACCGGACTGAGAGAGTGGCAGCCATCTGTTGTTCTCTTTGTGGATAAAAATGTATGGCTGGTTTGGTTTCTTTTTTGTGTTGTAAGAGAGAAGAGAAGACTGAGTAAGCAAGCAACGGTTAATCAGTGAGAGAATATTCCGTAAACTACAGATTAGTATCCCAATTATGCAATCTATTTCAATTGAGTCCCTAAGATTTAAAACTAAACACGATGCTATCAATGGTTTGGGTGTTTTCTGAGGGTATATGTTTGCCGGACATATCAAAGATTTAAAACTTGTTGGTGAACTTATGCCTCAAGTTAGCCTCCTCTGTCCTTGTATGTCTCTGTATTGTGATTACTTTGCTATCAATTCAATCATTACTCCAATAGAGAATAATACCACACAGCTAACTGGATGTGTTATTTGTTAATTGGCATGAAGAGCTCAAATTCTCAAGCATAAAGTACTTGTCTTTTCGCTGTATTTATTTGTGTGTTTTGATTAGTGGTGAAGCATGTTCAAGGTTTTTCTTATCAATTTGTTTGTACTTAAAGAAGAAAAAAATGGAACAAAAATTTATTTTTTATCAAAAGATATATGTTCCCATGTCAAAAATAGACAACTGGTCCTTTTGGTTACTCCCCAAGAATGATTAGATGTATCTCCATTCTCCTAATGATGGTCATTGCCCACACCCTGTCAAACTTGCATACCAACTGCTTCTTCTGCTTTAAGTTCTGCAGTTTACACTTCAATGTATGGATGTGTGTGGTTCACCGTTTTTTTCCCTTTTTTCTTTATCCTGATATCACATTTGTGGCAAGGACAGTGGACAAATCTCTGTATCTCCCTTTGGACAGTACTAGTTTAGTAAGTACCATTCATGCTCAAGATAGGGTGGACCATATAAACTGGGCACTTTGTGCTTCCTGGAAGCTAAATGACTAGCAGTTGAAAACTGTTGACAGAGGGAGGGAAAGCGAAAGGATGTTACTGGGCTGTTGTAGGTTCCCTCTCACATCTTATGTGTTTGCAAACACAAGATGTAGAGATAAAAGTAGAAGTGGGCTTTCTCGCAAAGCAGCAACTCGACAAATCCATGCCAGTAATGGAGAGTACAACAACAACAAAAGGAAGGTAGTCATTGTTGGCTCAGGCTGGGCTGGTCTTGGTGCTGCATACCACCTCTGTAACCAGGTCTTTTTTCCCTGTCTCAATCTCTATCTTTGTTCGTGTTTTGGTGAATAAAAACTTATAATTGAGATCTTAAAGCTAAAGTACTGAATATGGAGTACTGATATTTTGATCAGGGATTTGACGTTACTGTTCTTGGAGATGGGTATGATTTTGGTGATCCTGATGATGTTGGTATCCACGGTACAGCATAATTCCCTTTTAATTATCTTTTCCTTTTCTGGAGTCAGTTGTTCCACGTTTTCATCCTACTAGATGCTTACATCCCTTGGCTCATATTTAAAAGAGATGAAGAAACTGATAATTGCAGGCAGGCAGGGTCTCTAATGAGATTTGCTAAGCAGGAACTTTGCTGCTTCATGGATGAACTTTTTATGAAGTTATATAAACACTGTTGATTTTGTTTTTCTTCTTCCTAGTCTTAGATGCATGAATTTGATTAGGATGTAGAAGAGACCATTCAAATGGGTCTGTGAGCCTGTCATATCTCTTCTTCAACTGTGTCACATCCACGTTGTGTTTCAACAGTATGAGAAAATTATGACATTAATTTTTCTCTCATAATTTGAAATCTAATATCTAGTTTCTGCTTTATATTTAGGTTTTTGGTATCCCTACAAAAACATATTTAGCCTTGTTGACGAACTGGGCATGAAGCCCTTTACTAATTGGTTGCAGTCCGCACAATATTCAAAAGAGGGACTAGAGGTAATTAGACTTATTTGAAATGTTCAGAGAGGAGAAAAGTTTCCAAAAATTTCACTCCTTATTGACAAATTTGCAAGCTCAAGTCAAGTGGCTTTGGTATGTCTCAACAAATCCACGGATCATTCTGCAGGTTGAATTTCCTGTTCTCCAAGATCGGCCTCAACTTCCTGCACCATTAGGAACCTTATTCTATACTCAAGTATGTCTTGTGTTGTGTCTATGTCTTATTTCTCACTCACAAAAAATTTCTTAGTTCCTGAAAAATTTGATCTGGCAACATATTTGCAGTTCAATCGGCTCCCATTGGTGGATAGATTAACATCTGTTCCTCTAATGGCCGCAGGTACAACATCCTGTTCGAACATGCATTTGATACTTGGGAGACTCTGTTAAAGGTGCTTTGTTACTTTTTTTGTAATTTTCTTTCCACTTATTATCTATCTCTACCTTCTTGCAGTAATTGACTTCGACAACACTGACACGGCTTGGAGGAAATATGATTCAGGTAAGGATCTTGATGATAACTGTGGCTTTCTAACATTTGAAATTTGATTTTTACATCTACTACTTCAAGCATGTGGTTGAGATGACTCATTTAGAAGCTTACTGATCAGTTACTACAAGGGAGCTTCTCAAACAGGCTGGCTTCTCAGAAAGACTTTATCAGGATGTTTTTGGGTCATTACTTCAAGTGGGTTTGTGTGCTCCGCTAGAGCAATGCAGTGCAGCTGCTGCACTTGGAATGCTGCAGTTCATGGCCATTTCACATCAGGTATGACAACTTGGTTTCCTCTTTAGTGCCAACGTGGGTGGATTTGTCGTTCTTATTTAAAGGCTCTTCAATGCTATCAAATCTTAAAGCTCGATAGTGTGATAAATGTGCCGTTAAAACAGATGCAATTGCACCAATTTCATAAACTATCAGTTTTATAAATGTGTCGTTAAAATAGATGCAATTGCACCAATTTCATATACTATCAGTTTTTTTTTTTCACCCACATAAACGTCAGGAGACTCATATATAACTGAGAAAAGTACAAGATTGAAAGCCAAAATCTTAGAATTCTGATCCTACAATATTGCCTTTAAAGTAGTAAATACAGAGGATTTTTAGGAGAAATCCTAGGAGCTAAAATAAATGTATATATACCAGAAAGGACCTAGTTATAAGGACTCAAGTCGGAGAATGAAGAGCTGAAATTCCCATCTTGATGAGGACTCGCATGAACTGATCATGACCCAAAGCCTTAGTAAAAAAGATCAACAAGTTGATTTGTAGAAGAAACATCAAAGGTAGGGATGCCATTGTGTTGAACATATTCCCGGATTAAGTGAAAATCAACTTTAATATGTTTAGTTCGTTTATGAAAAACAGGATTTGCAACAATATAGGATGGTTGTTTGATTGTCACAATAAAGATGAGCTAGAGAAGAGCAATCAACTTGTAAGTCTTGAAGAAGAGTATGAAGCCAAATGAATTCACTAGTCATAGATGTAATAGTTTTATATTCTGCTTAAGCTGAGAAATGAGAAACAATGACTTGTTTCTTTGATTTTCAAGAAACAGGAGAATCACCAAGAAACAGGAGAATCACCAAGAAACACAACATAACCAGAGGTGGATCGACGAGTGGTAAGACAATTAGCTCAATCTAAATCACAATAAGTTTGTAAGTGTAAAGAACTAGTGCTAGGAAGAAATATACCTTGGCTAGGTGACAATTTAATATAACGCAAGATGCACACAACAACATTAAGATAGGGTTGTCGTGGATCTTGTATGAACTGACTTAGAACTTGAACTAAGTAGCTCAAGTCTAACCACGTGACAGTCAGATAAAGTAATCGCCCAATGAGTCGTTGATATTGACATGGGTCAGCCACTAGTTTACCAAGATCAAGTTGGAGTTTAAGCTTCTGCTCCATAGGGAAGTGCATATGTTTGCTAGCTAGAAGACCCTTTTCTTGAAGAATATCCAAGGCATAAGTACTTTGTTTAAGAATAATGCTTTTAGGAGAAGAGAACAACTTCAATTCCTAAAAAATGCTTCAATACACCAAGACCTTTGATGTGAAATTAAGCATGTAAGTGTTCTTTTAAGATTAGAAATTTGATTAGAATCATAACTAGCCACAATAACATCATCCATATATACTAGGAGAGCAATAAAGATATTGTCTCTTCCATTTATGAATAGAGAATGGTTAGCACCTGATTGTTGGAAACCAAGATCAACCAAGAAAGTCTGGAACTTATGGAACCATTTCCTGAAAGCCTATTTGATACCATATAAAGAATTGTGCAAGCAGCACACATGAGTATCACAAGGTTTGTAGAAGCCCATGAGTATTTTCATATAAATTTCCTTGTTTAAGTCACCATGTAAGAAGTCATTGTTGACAACCAGTTGATGCAATTTCCATCCTTCACTGGTAGCCACTGCTAAAAGGCAACGAACACTAGTAATTTTAGCAATTAGAGTGAAGGTGTCGATATAAACAATTCTTTCAACCTGAGTAAACCCCTTAGTGACAAGTCAAGCTTTAAATCTCTCAACAGTCCCATCAACATTGCATTTGATTTTATAAACGCATTTGGAGTTAATGAAATGTTTTACAGGAAGTAGGTGCTTCAAGTCCCAAGTAACATTAGTCTCAAGAGCAATAATTTCAATTTGCATAGGTTGCTGCCATCTAGGATCTTTAATGGCTTGGGACTATGTCCAAGGCTTATCAAGGGAAGTGATGACTGCTAAAAAGGATTGGTGAGAATGTGAAAAATATGTATATGAAATAATAAAGGAAAAGGGGTAAGCAATACCTGAGTTAGTTATTGGAAGTGCAAGTGCAAAGGGATTTATTGAAGATGGTAGCTCAAAGGCAAAACCTTAGAGTTTGGACGCAAGTTGGCGTTCACGTCTGGGTTTGAGAGAAGCAGGAACATGCATGACTTGCTCAATGGGTGGAGAAGTATTTCTAGCATGAAAATTAGGTGTGGAGTTTGGCAATGATGATATAGACTCAACTACATTGTCAATATGAGACTCAAACAAAGGTAAAAGGACAATGATATTGGTATCCTGATCATGATTAGAATTGAAATGAAACACATGCTCATAAAAAATAACATCATGTGAGATGAATGATTTGTGTGTATTCAAATCATAGATTTTTTAACATTTTTTACCATAAGAATAACCAAGAAAAACACAACGAAAGGCACGCAGATCAATTTTATCATATGACTTAGAATAATTATGAGCATAACACGAAGATACAAAGACATGAAGATGGTTATAGGTAGAAGCTTTACCTAATAACACTTCAGATGGTGTTTTTCCATTTAGGAATGGGGAGAGAGTGATATTGATCAAGTACATAATTGTAAGAACACACTCACCCCAAAACTTAAGAGGGAGGTGTTTATGAAATCGAAAAGCATGAGCCATTTCAAAAATATGACGATGCTTGCATTCCCCCAATCCATTTTGTTGTGGGGTATGAGCGCAATTCAATGCTTCTTAAAACATAAAATTATTTGAATTTATGAGAGGTAAACTCCCCCTTCTATTATCACTCCTAATCGTTGGAACTAGAAGGTTGTATTATGTTTGAACCATATTACAAAATAAAGTAAAAAAATTAGATGTTTTAGATTTTTGACATATTGAGTAAACCCATGTACATCTAGAAAGTCATCAACAATACTTAAAAAATAATAGGCACCACAGAAAGATGGTGTTTGATAATATCCTAAAACATCATAATGAATTAAAAAGAAACACCTTAAACTTTTATTTGAACTTTTAGGAAAACACAAACGAGTTTGATTGGACTTGTGACATATGTCACAGACAGAATCTTTAAAAATAACATTATTCATAAGAGGAATTTGTTTTAAATGAGAAAAAAAAATATGGTCCAAACATTGATGCCATAAACTTGCATCCTTGATGCTTGAAGCTGAATGAGCAACACAAGAACCGTTATTAAAAGAGCATTGATAAACCTTATTTTGAAGCTTACCTACTCCAATCAGCCTTCACGTTTTGAGGTCTTGAAAGATATAAAAATCAACAAAAAAAAGGACCACACAATTTATTAGCTATCTTTTTAACATACAATAGAGTACAGGAGAAACCAAAGACACAAAGAACATCTTAAAGTTTTAGAAGAGGAGTTATGACAATATCTTCTATATGAGTGGTAAGTAATTTATTACTATTAGGTTAACCAACTAGAACATGATTTGAAATAGCAAGCTTTTTATCAAAAAGTTAATTGGAACCAACCATATGGTTAAAGACATCATTGTCAATAACCTATATGTTATCAGACTTACCAGTATGATTAACGAGGCTCAAGGAACCACAATTTAGAAAACACATAAGTTGATTATATTGTTCCATAGTAAGACCAGAGATGAGTGAAATATTTGAGCCATCACTCAGTCCTGTTGTTCCCCCTGAATCAGTTGAGTTCACAATATATACATGGTTCATTAACTTCCAGGTTGCAGGCTTGCTTGGTTTCTTTTAATCACTGCGATGTTGTTGTTTTCAACCTAATTGATACCTTATCAGCTAATAGCATTTAATTTGTGTATGATTTGAATAATTTCAATGCTCATATTGCTTCTAAAATCTGTTATGTCTCCTATTGAGTTTTGAAGTGGCAGTAAGTGTAGTGGCTTCTATGATAGAAAGATGTGACCATGCTATTGCTTGTTATCTTTCTTCATGAAAAATCATGCCATATAATTTACTTAATTATAATAAAAGCTCACTATTTAGGATTTAGAAACATATCGTCTTGAAAGAATCATTTAGACTAAGGAAAAATTGAAGCACCTTCCCTCTCTTTTTAACTGCTGGAAATTCTTTTCCAGTACCAGTGACATTAAGGAATAATATCAAATATTTGGAGTTCATCCTAAAGAGCCTTAAACTTGGAATAATAGATATCAATTGTTTCGTTGTCTTGACGAAGCATGTAGATCTTTTCTTGAGTTCATGTCATGCGTGCAGCGTTCACTTGAAAAAAATGCTCCTATAATTCTAGCCATAACTCTCTTGTAATGTTAGCATAAACCATATTATCATGCAAATCTCATGATAAAGCATTGAAAATCCATGGAATAACCATGGAATTGCAATTTGTCCTAACTGTATATTGTTATGCAGTCTATTCTAGTCTCTCAAAAGATCCATCAATAAAACTTTTTTTTTTCCGTAGAGAGCATTCTTTATGGCTCTCTTTCATGTAGGTAATTATCCCCATTGAGAACACGAGTCATGAGAGTAGTCCCCGGGTTATCTAAGGGATGCCAAAAATATAGTGAACAAGGATCATTAGAGGGTTGTGTTTGGTTATCTCTTCCTCTCAATTGACTAGGAGTTTTGTTTGTGTTGGTTGCACTTTCTTTTGACATGCAAAAGCTCTGGTACCGTGAGACAAGAATAAGATTGGAAGCCAAAAGCTTAGAGTTATCATTCTACAACATTGCTTTTAAAGGTTGTATTACAGTAAATACAAAGAATTTTATATATGCCAGAAGGTAAACACAATCAATCCTAGTTATAAATAGTGTATCTCACAATAATAACAATGTCATTCAGCATTACCCTTTAACTTAAAGAGACCACCAGGCCTATTTCATGCAAGCTTTGCTCGGTTCCATAGCCAAGGCTCAGTGGCGGAGCCATAGAAGGACAAAAGGGGGCAATTGCCCCCTTAACTTTTTTTATGTTAAAATATTAATATATTAGTTTAGGGAATTGTTACTGTAGGGAAGGAAAGTTGAAGTTATTATTGTTTATTATTGTTGACTTATACACACACACACACACACACACACACACACACACACACACAGCTCATTCCACAAATTTTTCCTTTCTCCCTTTTGTTTCTATATCAAATCAATAGGGACCGGCTTAAAAATATGGAGTCCCCTGATTAACAAAGAGTATTTTTTGTTCCCTGTCTTTGCCGCTTTGTTCTTTTCATGAGCTGCTGCGCCGCTTTGTTCTTTTCATGAGTTATTGTTCTCTGCCTCTTCAATATGCAAATTTCTCATCAAGTATAGTTAAGCAATTAATTTTTTTTTGCCTTTTGCTTTATATATTAGGTAAATTTTCTTTATTTTTTATATTTATTTCATTGTTTAATTTTAATTTTATTCTTTTATAATTAGTTATTAAAAATATTAGGGTTTATGATAATTAAGGGTTTTGGTATGAATATGTTCAAAATAAATGTTTAAATTTGCTAATTTAATCAATTAAATGTTTCTTTTCTTATTATAAAGGAATCAATTAATATTCATGCAAAACCACTATTCTTGACATCTCTTGCATTAGCAGATTAGTTTATTGAAATTTAATATTTTTCACATGTTTTGTTTGTAAGTAAAATATCAAGTAGAAAGCATGTTTTTCAAGAATTATTCCTCTTACACATACACTAGGCATTGCTCCTCAATTAAATATCTAGAAATGATTAAGTATAATGTAATCAATATACTTATTATATACATATAGATATGAATTGAAATAGGTTTTGATTTGATGAATTGATGTGTATTTTGCTATGAATTTCATATGGAAGATTTAGAATTATTGTGTAACTCAACTGACTTTTATTTAACAGTGAATTATTGTGTAGTTGTGTTAATTATTATGCAGACACTAATGATGATAAAAAAAATCCAGCATGTTCATATTAAATTAACATGTCACTAGACAAGTATTTCAAGCGTAAATCCATTGAGGATAAAGAGTCAATCAAAGCTTTGAGTCATGTAACTCAATCAAGTTCAAAGAAAATTCATTGAAATCAACTCTGACACTCTCCTTACTGACCCTGGCTTAAGAAGACCAATTTATGAATACCATATAAATGATAGGGATGCAATCCGAAGAGCTTATCTACAAAAAGGTCATTGCCAACCTTAACACTGTGATTTTCCTTAAAAACAATTTGGGAATATATCAACACTACGACGCTTTAATCCGGCTTCGTTTGGTGCATACCCAACATGGTTAGAGTACAACATAGCCAAAGATGGTGTCTTTTGCTTGTATTGTTATCTCTTCAAAAGAGGGTGTTGATTCTTTTGTAGGTGATGGGTTTTCAAATTGGAAAAAAAGGAAAGATTTGATCTTCATATTGGAAAGTCTAATAGTAGTCACAATGCAGCTCGAATAAAATATGAGAATTTGATGAATGAAAAACAAAGTATCATGACTTTGTTATCTGAGCAAACAGTAAAGAGTCAAAGTGATTATCGAACTCGATTGAATGCTTCAATAGAGTGTGCTCGTTTTTTGTTGCACCAAGGACTTCCATTTCATGGTCATGATGAATGTGAATGTTTAAGCAACCAAGGAAATTATCTAGAGCTCTTGCATTTCCTTTTCAGAAATAATGAAGCTATTAAAAGAGTTACTTTTAGTGAAGCTCCTAAACATAATAAATTGACTTCTTTAGATATTCAAAAAGACATTACTCAAGCTGCTGCAGGGGAGATTACAAATGTGATTATTAAAGATCTAGGTGACTCATTATTTTCAATTTTAATTGATGAGTCACGTGACATATCAATCAATGAACAAATGGCAGTTGTTCTATGATATGTAGGCAATAATGGACATATAATTGAACATTTTCTTGGTATTCAACATGTGTGGGATACAACTGCTAGTTCACTCAAGGCAGCTATTGAAGCTTTGTTTTCTAAACATATGCTAAGCATATCAAGATTGCATGGTCAGGGATATAATGGATCTAGTAACATGCCAGGTGAATTCAATGGATTGAAAGCATTTATTGTAAATAGCAATCCAAGTGTATATTATATACATTGTTTTGGTCACAGACTTCAATTGACTCTTGTGGTTGTTATAAAGAAACATAATGAAGTTGGAGATGTCTTTAATTTTATTTTTAGCACTATAAACATAGTTGGAGCATCATGCAAAAGGATGGGGTGATTAGAGAAAAACAATATGCTAGAATTATTGAAGGACTTGAAAATGGAGAAATTTCTAGTGGACAAGGCTTGAATCAAGAAACTTCTTTTAGAATATATGGTGATACCCGTTGGGGCTCCTACTATGTTACAATTATTCATCTACTTGCAATGTTTTCATCAGTTCTTGATGTGCTTGAGATTATAAGGAAGGATGGGATGAACTAAGAACAAAGAACAAAAACAATTGTTTTAACAGATATTATGGAATCATTTAATTTTGTATTTATGCTTCATTGTTTAAGAAGGATACTAACAGTTACTAATGAGTTCTCACAAGCATTACAAAGAAAAGATCAAGACATAGAAAATGATATAAGTTTATTGAAAACATCAAAGGAATGATTCAAAATGATGAGAGAGAATGATTGGGAATCTTTACTGGAAGAAGTGTTATCTTTTTGCATCAAACATGATATTGATATTCTAAACATGGATGATGAGTACAACCTTCGTGGGCGTTCAAGGCGAAAATCTCAAGGGATTACAAACCTACACCATTTTCGTTATGAATTGTTCAACAATATCATTGACATGCAACTTACTGAGTTGGATGATCATTTTACCGAGACGAGTACAAAGTTACTTCTTTGTGTGGTATGTTTAAATCCAAGTGACTCTTTCTCTACTTTCAATAAAGAAAAGCTTATTCGCCTTGCTCTTTTTTATCCCAATGAATTCTCTATAGTAGACCTTATGGTACTTGGTGACCAACTTGATACATATATTATTGATCTACGTGATGATGATGAGTTCTCTGGTATTGAAGGTATTGCTAGTCTTGTAGAGAAAATGGTAAAAACAAAGAAGAATTTGATATTTTCATTAGTATATATGCTTATCAAATTGTCATTACTTCTACCAGTTGCAACTGCTACAGTGGAGAGAGTTTTTTCTGCTATGCATATTGTCAAGAGTAGATTGTGGAATACGATGGGAGATAAGTGGATGAATGATAGTTTGGTTATATACATTGAGAAAGATATCTTCGATAAGATTGATAATGAAGCTATTATGAAGCGGTTCCAAAATATAAAAACTCGAAGAGAACAATTATAATGTAAGTTTTTTCAGTTTAAAAGTATTTTTAAACTAATTTTACTTGATATGAATTAGTATATGTGTTTTGAATTGATTTCTAATGCATATCTATATAATATAGTATTTGTTAATAATTTGCCCCCTCATTGAAAAAACTCTAGCTCCGCCACTACCTAAGCTGCAACAGTGTATCACTGTCTGATGAACGATGTAGTTAAATACAATTCCAAATTATTGGCCGCGAGGTAAAATTTAGAAAGGTTGTATTAATTTTTTTTCTTTGATCTCTTTTGCATCATATACTATTGTATTATTGCATACCACTGCATCAATATGGTATTACTTCTGCATGATTATGGTACTTCTGCATTGTGTGTTATTTTCATTTTCTTGATATAAATTTTACAAATATCATTTATTTGGATGCTTATAGGGAGATCTCGATATGGTATGGTGTCGCGGGTCAGTCAAAGAAAGGATTTTCAATCCATGGATAGAGTTGATGAGTAATAAAGGTTGTCAATTTGTGGACAGTAAAAAGGTGATAGATTTTTCATTCGATGAGGAAACAGGTTGCATTTCAGACGTGGTTTGTGACAATGAGACATACAAGGCAGATGCAGTTATTTTGGCTGTTGGAATTTCCACGGTCCAGGAACTCACTAAGAATAGGTTTGTTGTTCCGTAACTTTTTTCACCTTTGATTTCAAATTTTCACTATTAGTTGAACTTTCAGCTCAATGTACATGTTTTTTTACTCAATTGTTAAATCGATAAATGTGACACTCAATGGAGAAACATTTTTCACCTTGGATTATAAACCTATTTTAACCGATAATTAGGTCTTATATAGTGCAGCATTAAATACAAGAGAGGAGTTTCTGAAGGTTTTAAACCTGGCTGCCAGTGATTTGGTCTCCACTAAACTTTGGCTAGACAAGAAGGTATGTCCAGGGATAATCCTACATGTCTTTTCTCTTTGGATTTCTCATTCAAATAAAGATATGAACCATCTAAAACCCAAAACTAGTTTACTTTTGCAAACGTTAGTTTATTTTCTTGGTTTATTTATAATGAATGAAGCATTCAGGTATCTAGAACTTTAAATTCTAGCTTATATGCAGAATGAAGTGCCAACATGTATTATAAGATAGACAAATAAAGGTCATCATGTCTCGCCATTAACCACATGTTTAGCTTAAATGCAACATTTTTGCACCAACACGACTTATAATGATAAGCATGGATACTTAGACAACTCCATTTTTCTTGAAGTCTATGCTTATGTACTTAAAAAATCTTGCACCTTTCTACTCTGACTTGTGTGAGCAGATCAGGATTCCATTTGCAAGGAATGTTTGCTCTTCCTTTGATGATTCGTCTGGGTGGACTTTCTTTAACTTGAATGAACTTTTTGATGAGCATAGGAACAGTCCTGTAACAATTGTCCAAGCTGATTTTGTGAGTATTATTCTATAACAAAGGATACGATCTTTAACAAATTTTGTCTGAGGTGATGCGTACCTTTATTTTGATTACTTTTCATATGCAGTATCATGGTAATGAGTTGGTACTGCTCAAAGACGAATACATAGCTACAAAAGTAATGTCTTATCTCTCCAAGTGCGTCAAGGACTTTGAGGTAGCTCATGTTACCAATGTGGAAATTGCCAGATTTCCAAAATCCTTGACACATTTCTTTCCAGGTAGCTTTCTAAGAGCTTTGCAGGCTAATAACATCTTGTTTCGCACTAGACACTGTTTGATAGGCCTTTTCTGCTTCATTAAGATTCAACAATCTTTTCTGCATCAAGTCCAACCTTTCCTTTTTTTCCATTAATCTCATCCAACTTTTCCTCTCGCAGGTTCATACAAATATATGATGCGTGGATCTACATCTTTCCCGAACTTGTTCATGGCTGGCGATTGGATTATTTCGCGGCACGGATCATGGTCACAGGTGCTATCTCTTTTTGATTAAATTGATTGCCTTGAGTGGGTTAAAAAAAACAAAATTTTAATTGTATGGTTCTACATGTTACTTCCAACAGGAAAAATCTTACGTGACTGGACTGGAGGGTGCCAACCGAGTGGTAGACTTTCTTGGAGAAGGAAATTATGCTAAAATAATTTCACTAGATGAAGATGAACCTCATATCCAAGCTCTCAGAAACCTTAACAGAAACTTTAAGGAGTTCAGCTCTCAATTTCCACTGTCTGATTATTTCCTCCAGTGAACCTTTCATTCGAATATACTAATATGTTGCACTGATCTCTCATAGTTCTTCAAGTTCATGCAGTGTTATTGTAGCATCAAGTTCAACGTGTATGCCATAATTTTTGAGACTTTACACTTTACACCATAGTTTTTAAACTTGGCTTAGCCCAATGAATTGACATGAAAAACTATGGCTCGGGTTGATTTTCAATTTGAATTAAAAAAGATATTGACTGAGTTGAACTTAATTAACCTAATTGGTTGCCTTGTGACTCAAATAGGTCAACATTAAAGAGATTTTTTTAAAAAAAATATCATTTTGAAAAAAATATTAATGCAGTTTAATTTTGTAATATATGAGTTGATTGAGTGATTCCAATAACCAAGATCATTTTTCATATCAAGTCTCAGAAAATGTAAAAATTATGCTTACTATTAACAATAAAAATAAATAAATATTGTAGAAATAAAAAATAACATGGATTTTGCATTAATTATGTGAACATTCTCACATGTGGGATCAAGAAATGAAAAATAAATAAATTTTGAGTTAATAAACCTTTTTAATCCCACTTAGTAAAACAAAAATTGTTGTGTTACAAAAATTTAACATTTGTTCAAAAATTTTATGTGCAATGTTAAAATACTATAGAACCCCTTCTAATTTTTTTTATATTATTAAATTATTTTGATGTCTTAATATTAAAATAAATTTTTACTAAAAAACACCACATTCACAACACCCCTAAAAGTCTTTTGGTGGCTTTTTCTTTGAATTTTGGGAAAATTTATTTTCAAATGAGTGTGATTGTACATATGTAGTTCTTGAATTGAGGAGAGTTATATTTAAAAAATCCATTATTTTTTTTAAAAAAAGCTTTATTTCAAAGATTTTCTTTTTTTCCATCATGTTATTTACAACTATTATTTCTCTCGTTCGTCAATTAAATACATCTTTCTTCACCGCCACTATTAATTTAATATTGCAATTACAAACTAGCTATTTTTATATTAATCAGGATTTATAAAAAAAAAAAAAAAAAATCTAATACCAAGGGAGACATGGGAGGTTGGTAGAGGCCCGGCCCCTAAAAAAAAAGAGAAAAGAACTCATTAATATTATGCCCTAACTTGAATTCCATTGTCGATGGGCATTGAGGCCCTGGCAATCGAGAATGCAAATACCAAGTTTACCCTCAATTCACCATGGGGTAAATTGAGACTACATGAAACGAAGTGGAACAATTTTTAATCTATAAGGGTTAAACTGAACTAAAATTTACGCGCTCTTTTTATCTCTTGCAAGTCTCGCGTGACGCCCTCTGTATGAGATCCCACCACAGTAAATCCGGAGGAAGGGTTTTTATCCTTATTACCATTATTAATAAATAACTACTTTAGTCATCCTCTCAATAATTTCTTATAAAACAAAGTTTTTTTATTTAAGAAAAAAATCAAAATTAATCAGATCTCTCAGCTTGCTCGTTTTTTCCCCTCCCCTCTCCCCCTATCGCTCTCTTCTCTCTCGCTGTGTACCAGAGCCAGATAAAAAAAAAAAGGTACGTCTCCATTTCAGATCCAAAATTTTCATTTCTCTCCTTTCACTATCATTTCATAAATAAATCAATAAATCAATAAAAATCTCTCATCTATTTTTTACTGATAGAATCGATTGCAGAGAATTGGAATTTTCGTTTTTGATGCTCTTCAATATTTCAATCTAGTTGGTTAGTTAGTTAGTCTGGTTGGGTTTTGATGCTGAGCAGTGAGTGAGTTATTTCGGTGTCTCTGATTGATTAAGCTTTGTTTGTTGTTGGCTAAGAAAATGTAGGGAAGTTTTGGATATTTTATTAGATTGTTATATTTATTGATCCGTTCCTGCTGTGGATTTCAAATTTTGAAATTGAAAAGCTTTCTTTTTTAATTTTTAGGTCAACTGGTATTTAGTTGCTGAATGTTAATGACGTTTCTGTTTTTTATACGGAAATTAAATTTGTGTATTTTGATTAATGTATTGGAATTAATTTGATTTTTTTTTTTTTTGTGGATGAAGGTTGATAATGGGTTTAGAAACAAACAATCACGATATGGAGGAGGGAACGCTCGAGATCGGCATGGGTAAGTTTTGCACATTTTTCTACCTATTATATTTGTGTAGTGTTGTTCGATGGTAATAAATAACAAATTTGGTTCGGATATATCATGTGAATTGTAATGGAATTGAAACTGATAATGGACCGGTGAAATATATAAAAATGTTTGGGATGGGAGGAAATCCGTTAGGAAGATACAGATTTTTTGTTTAATTTAAATTTGCTGAGTGTTTTAAGGGCAATGATCGAGGTGGTAGGGGGTTGTTTTCATGAGCTTAAAGTTTTTGTTTGATGTATTACAGAGTATAGAACTGTTTCTGGAGTTGCTGGACCTCTTGTTATACTTGAAAAAGTGAAGGTAAATACTTCTGTTTTCTTGATTGAAATAATCAGGATAATTTGTTTGTTTTATTAAACACTATGGTGCTGCTTCAGTTTTTATTGATTGGTGCATTGTTTGATTCACTGTGTTAGGGACCCAAATATCAAGAGATTGTTAATATTCGTTTGGGCGATGGATCAACCAGACGTGGTCAAGTCTTGGAAGTTGATGGGGAGAAAGCTGTTGTTCAGGTGATTGCTATTCAGCATTCTCCATCTTTTTTCTTTGTGTCTGCAGGTTGGATATAAGTTGGTTTCTTTCCTGGTTAAAGTAAATTGCTAAACTTTAAGTTTGTGTCGTGGTCGTGTGTCCAGTTGTAGAAGGATTTGTTATAAATTGAGTTACTTCAAGATGATGCTTTTAGCTTAATTTGTAGTGGATCTTTTCTTTGGGTCAGCAACTAATAATGAATCTTTAATCAATTGTGGTGTGAAAAAAAGTGCACCTGTTTTAAAGGCTGAAGGCATTTTTTACACGGTATTTTCTTGGCCAGGTTTTTGAAGGAACCTCTGGCATTGACAACAAGTTTACAACTGTGCAATTTACTGGAGAGGTATGAAGTCTTATTTATTATTATTTTACTTTTAAAAAGTTCTTGATTTTTCGTATCAAAGAAACAATTGCAATTGCTCATGCTAATGAGCCTTGAACTTGTTAAACGCTGCAAATTAAATGTTGGAGATTTTAGCAGGTACTTTGAGCTGCTTAAACTATCTGCACGCTAACGTGTTTGCATGCCAGCAAACAAACTTTTACCAGATAATTAGATCTCATTTTGCTAGAAATTCAATTATAACTTGTTCTTCTGGGAAAAATCTGCAGAAAATAGCTTCTGGGGTGAAATATAAGTAGAGAATGAATTGCATTTATATCTTAAAGAAACATGGCTGAGCCTTACCACTGAGGCAAGTACATAAATTCATGTATTTCATAATTTTCAGCAGGTTAGGAGTTAGGACTTGTAAATTTCAAGGATAAAGTTCAAATTGATATTGATATTTGATTTTTTTTCTGATGTGGAATATTGCTTGCGCTGGATTTTAGTATATGCCTCTTAAGTCATTACTAATAGAGAAGTTAGTGTATGGCCATTTACATCTTTGCATAATGTAACCCTTTAAATTTTAAATTTTATCATAGTAGTTTCCTTGGAGTCTAGGTCTACACTATTGATACACTTACTTTCCCTGGCCTTTTTTGTAGGTTTTGAAAACTCCAGTCTCCTTGGACATGCTTGGCCGCATTTTTAATGGTTCTGGGAAGCCTATTGATAATGGTCCTCCTATTTTGCCTGAAGCTTATTTGGATATATCTGGTAGGCAATCTTTTGAAGTGAACAGTCTTTATTAATATATGTCGCTTGCTGACACTTTTAGAGTTAATAATATTAACGGCCCTTTACTATATGTTATGCCTTCTGCAGGGAGTTCAATCAACCCTAGTGAAAGAACCTATCCTGAGGAGATGATTCAGACAGGGATTTCGACAATTGATGTCATGAATTCTATTGCTAGAGGACAGAAGATCCCTCTGTTTTCTGCCGCTGGTCTTCCCCATAATGAAATAGCTGCTCAAATATGTCGCCAAGCAGGTTTGGTAAAGCGATTGGAGAAGTCTGACAATCTTCTTGAGGTAACATCCACACTTTATTGCACAGTTAGAATTAGACTCACAACCCTGTTCCCGCTAAGTGAAATAACTGTTACATGCATGGTTGAATAATGTTCCTGTATAATGGAGCCTTGACAGTATATTCTTTTGAGACATTGTAATAAATAAAACATATTTTCAAATGGAGATAGTAGCATCATCAGAAGAATTTAAATTTAATGTGTACTGCGATTATATCACACTTAAAAATTACTTCAAAAGCTCTTTTGCTGTTGAGTTAACTATATTAGTAGAATTCCTTGATTTTTTTAAGTGCCAAATCAAATTGCATGTGCAGTAGTTAGGCATCGCTGGTGTTATTACTTCAATTCCCTGTTTTCTTTTGCCTTGAAATAGGAGCTTCTTGTTACTTAGGTAGTTGTTTGGTTGACATTTCTTTCTCAGCTCTTTTTAACTAAAGTTTGTAATTAGGTTACTAACTTGCCATGTGAACTTTCAGGGTGGGGAGGAGGAAAATTTTGCCATTGTATTTGCAGCTATGGGTGTAAACATGGAAACTGCACAATTTTTCAAACGTGATTTTGAGGAAAATGGGTCAATGGAAAGAGTGACCCTCTTTCTAAACTTGGTAAACTTTTGCTTTGACATTTGAACCTTGTTTTTGTTGTATTCTTGAACATGTAATTTTTTGTGACTGGAGGTTGTAATTTATTATCTTGTACCGTTCATGAATTCTTTCTGAAATTTGATTCTCTTAATGTGTCATACAGGCAAATGATCCTACAATTGAACGTATTATCACACCTCGTATTGCTCTTACAACTGCAGAATATTTGGCATATGAATGTGGGAAGCATGTTCTTGTCATATTAACTGATATGAGTTCTTATGCTGATGCTCTTCGTGAGGTGAGTTAAAGCAACATATGGGAGAATGTATCTTACTGAGTTTGTACATACATTAGAAGCATTTACTTGCATGCATAAATATCTATTGTTATATTTTTTGTGGGTCTATTGCTCAATATATCTAGCTTGTTTCTGGAGTATTAATTGTCAGCTGTTCAGTTTGTTTGAAATTCAGACAGTTAACAGTTTAAATTATAATATTACCAGGTACATTATGAGATATTCAAGTTTCATGTTATTGTGTTTGTGTGACAAAAACTATCGATTGCCATTCCAGGTGTCTGCTGCCCGAGAAGAAGTACCTGGAAGGCGTGGTTATCCGGGATATATGTACACTGATTTGGCAACAATATATGAGCGAGCTGGTCGTATTGAAGGAAGAACAGGCTCCATCACCCAAATTCCAATTTTAACTATGCCAAATGACGGTAATGTATTCTCAGACGACACTGAATATCCCGTATTTCTTTCCTTGAACAAGAACACTTTCTTTAACTTGATTTTCTTATTTGACCAGATATAACTCATCCCACCCCTGATCTTACGGGATACATCACAGAGGGACAGATTTATGTTGACAGGCAGCTACAAAATAGGCAGGCAAGTTCAGAGGACACATGATCAATCGTTTCTCTTAGCTGTCTTACAACATGCCATGGGTCCTAGGTAACTTAGATTTCTCTATGTAGGAGCTTTTGATTGAATGTTGACCCATTTTGATTGGCAGATTTATCCTCCCATCAACGTCCTCCCATCTTTGTCTCGTCTCATGAAGGTAAGGATGAATCTTCTCTGAATTCTCAATACATCAAGGATTGATATGCTAGATGGTTCATAACCAATTAGAAGGTACAAGGCATATTATAGGCATATTATAAATTGTGTCATTGATTACCATTGTAGAGTGCCATTGGTGAGGGAATGACTCGCAAGGACCATTCTGATGTGTCCAACCAGGTCTGATTTGTTAACCATTGTTGCTTGGTTTTTAGTTTATTGTCCCATTTTAAGCTGTCTAACCTTTGATTTTATTCAAAACTTCTTTATCTCTCAGCTGTATGCAAACTATGCTATTGGGAAGGATGTTCAGGCCATGAAAGCAGTGGTTGGAGAAGAAGCTCTTTCTTCTGAAGATCTGGTCATTACTCTCCCCTGTTCTCACACAGTATTGCTGCTATGTTTATAATTATTTGATTCACGGGAACTAACATGTGTTCTCTTCAATAAACAGCTATATTTAGAGTTCTTGGACAAATTTGAGAGGAAATTCGTCGCTCAAGGAGCTTATGACACCCGCAACATCTTCCAGTCACTTGATTTGGCATGGACTCTGCTCCGCATCTTTCCCCGTGAGCTACTCCACCGTATACCTGCTAAGACCCTCGACCAGTTCTACAGCCGAGATGCAGCCAATTGAGAAAAGAAGTTTGTAGTCTTTGATTATTTTCTTTCTATGAGCTATAAGAAGTTGATCTGTCTAAAGTTCCTTTTCTTCAGAAATAATAAGGTAGTGTGCCCATTTGGGTCACGAATTTGAAGGTGTCCGGCTCGTCAAAAGACCAAAAAAACTGAGGACTGTGTTACCCTGTAATTTATTTATTAGTTGGTCATGGTGATACCCCTTGCCCAGTCGTGGGACTTATAGTAAAGTTAGGGCCTGGCCTTATGTGATGCTTCTTTTTTTGCCTTTTTTATTTTATTTTGTAAGCCTATCCTTTTATATATATATATATATATAGGAAATCAAGCGTTTTATTTATTTATTTCAACAATTTTTTTCTCAAACAAAGCACAGAGAGCCAATAATTTCACGCTCCCGTGATTCTCTTTCCTGTTTCAGCAGCATCTTATGATCAATGTTACAATTAACAAGGTTCGATGATGTATGGTTTTCTTAATTTGCGATTTACCCAAAAAATGGATACCATCTGGCGGCAAGATGGACGTTGTTCAAGCAACATTTTCTTAATTTATTAACCATGTCAGATTTTGTTATACATTCTGTGTCCTTGCAAAGTCATTTAACAGACCAGCCTTGGAAGTGAGCATGACCATCTGCTTTCACTTGACTGCTCCTCCATTGGACTGCCAGTGGGAAAGCTTTCTCACGACTGTTGTATGCTACACATCTCGCGGCCTCAACTCTCTGACAGATAGCCATGCTGCTCGCAGTCTCAGATCCAAGCCATGTGTGATCCTACTACCGACTGCAAATCACACAATGGGTTCACGCGCGCATGCTTCACACTGACAGAAATGATCCATTAGACTCTCAAGGATCGTAATCAATCATGGTAAAAACAAAGGGAACTGCAACTCGTACAAAGCTCTTAGCTTTAGGCTGAAAGGGAAATGCCAAGGGAGCCATCGGCAGAAGGATCATTCGTCTAAAAGCGAGGCTTAAAAAAGGACAGTAAAAAGAAATCCAAGAGCAAGGTATTGCTTGATAATAATGTCTTTAATATGGAAAAGTTTATTAAAAGAAGTTGGCAGGACACAAACCATGAACAACAAAACAATCTTTCAAAAGGTGTTCAGGCTTTTTTCAGAGTGATTTTAAAAGGTAATCAGATTTCTAGAACCTACAGGATACAAAAATTAAGCACCCGACATTTCCTTTTCTTTCACAGATAATGTACAGAACTGGGCTAGGCATTGGTTTTCTTTCTCTAATAATGTATTAGGGGCTAATTAATAAAAGAGATCAATAATGTTAAAAGTGTCAAAAGGATTAACTTCAGCCTGCTTTTGATGTTCTTGCTACTTTTGGCAGTACAACTGAACTGAGATCCCCAGGATAAGGAGTCCACAGGCCTAACCCGCCTCTGCTCTCCTTCATACTGCTACCGTTCCCCTTAAATTCGCTTATACTTTTTACCCACTCTACTTTGGATGAATGCTCTCGGGTGTGTGGATGCAACACAAAAAGTGAGTTGTACTCGCAGTTTGGAAACATAAAGAACCTGAATGCACCTCCTAATCTGTACACAACATAGCCAAAACTCAATTGGTCTCTTGGTGTGAAGAGATTGACCTCGTTAAACCACAAGCAGCTAAACAGGTTACTCATTGCTGTATGTTCCCGTATGATAATAGCTCCCTCTGGCACATCTGCATTTACCAACATCAATAAATAGACGAGAAAAACTTGTGTAAATCACCATGATTATCACTTTTACAGCCCTCGTCTGTGCGCTCATTTGCTCCTATGTAAAATGTTATAACTAGCAAGTGAACTAGCAATCATATGAACAAGTGTCACCCCAAAAAACTAAGAAATGCAACAAAATAAAGGATTAAAGAAGTTGTGATTTCTCTTCTTACCACTAACACTGCTTTTCTTCGGACTCCAGGACTCCATTCCCTCATAATAATATATTTTCATATGGAGATCAATGAGGGGTCGGGCATAACGTTTCCTCCGCTTATTTGCATCAGCCTCATCATATATGCTTCGATGATGTTTGTGCTGAGCAATGGCAAACGTATTCTTCCCACGCCATAAGTATCTGCAGATCAAAGGCCATTCAAATTACCTGTTACCGATTCCTTTTATATTCACAGACAGAAACATGTGCTTGTGCACACGCACGTGTGTCAATGATAGTGGCGAAACAAAGGGATCATAGCATACCCATAAACCTTGTCAGCAAGAGTTTATCTTCAAGGGTTATTTAACAGACAACATATATTTCGCTCATGCTGTAAGATAGCACTATAACAAAAGAAAGGCTAACCTTCAAGTTTTAAATTCATTTACTTTTCATCTCCACCTTTGTGATTAAAATGACAGGACTAAAAGACGTGACCTGTAAATTAACCATGCAAGGAAGTACCTTTCTAGAATTTGTAATGGATCAACAAGCAGCTCCATTTTACCATCAATCCAGATGCTGTACTGTGCTTGAGGAAATAATCTGTGGGTTAAAATCTTGGGAACTTTCCCATTCCTCCTAGGCTCGTCATAAGGTGAATGCTTCAGCAGAATAAGACGCCAAATACCAACCCATCGTCCCCTGTTATGGTCCTCCCTGACAGTAACGTTTTCCTTTATGAAATCAAGAGAGATCTCATCCACCACCATGAGAAAACAAAAGAGTTTCCTAGAACGTTCGCTTATATTTGAAGGCTGGTGAGGTACATCATATCCATCGAAAATTCCAGATGCAACCACAAACCTACAGTTCTTGACATATTCAATATCTACAAGATCCATGTCTGCACCACCATTATGCATAAATCCACAATGCACCTGAAAGGCAGATTGCACATTTAAAAATAAGAAACAGAATTAAATTCACTGAAGGACAGCCATAAGTAACAGAAAATTTCAACTTCCAGTCTTCCACTAGTTGTGAGAATGTGATTCACATAAAATCCAAAAACATCCAATTCCCTCCATCATCATAAAATCAACATCGAAGATTAATTTGCTATTGTCAGGAATAAGGAACTAAACTAACAACAAAATTGACTTTACAATGAGTGTTTATGTATGTACCTTCATGGAAGAACTTAAATTAAAACTCTTCTCTCTTTGTTTCCAGCTTTGACGTCCTCCAAATAATGGGGATGACTGAGACCCATCCTCATCCTCCATAACATAGGAAATGTTTTTAACAATTTGGTCATGAGTTCTTCCCTCCGGAATAACTATTCTTTCAGGGTTACCGATGACAGGGATCGGACAACCTAAAGATTCAGAGGCAAGTAGTGTCAATTATAACAACCACATAGCGATCAACACTTCAAGGAACAGATGTTGCTATAATTCTTACGATGTTGCTGCGGCACAAATCCCCACGTGTTTAAAAAGTTGTATACCTTGCTTTCTTTATTACAGATAACTGCATGCCAAACATAACCGATATCATATCAAACCACATAACACAAATTTGTATAACGCAAATACCAGGATTGCATCATCATGTTCACATAAACAGTTGGCCAAAACAATACAGATATCCCATCCAATTCTTGAACAAGGTGTCACTCCTATAATGGGAAACTTTGCATCTACCAATTTCTTGAATTCCCCAGATTGTTAGAATCCAAGAAAAAACAAGTCACCTTATCACTAACCTCGTATAAGCGCGCGAATCACAATGAGTAAATACACAAAAAACGAGTAGCAGGACTTAAAAATGTTGGTAAAACATTTACCTGAAAAGAATACAGAAGAAGACTGACAAGACCAAACATGAAATGATAAGACAGCAAGAATGAGTAACATCCAAAGAATGCCGGCAACAAGAACCAAGCGAACAAATCCTCTCTTCCAAATTATCTTCACAGGATAATCACTTGGCAACTTCCCAGCACTAAAAAAACCTCCACCATCTGTTTCACCATAACACCACCATCAGACTGGACTGAAACAAAAACACAAAACCCCTTACTGCCAAAATCACAAAGAACACAAACCCATGTGATTAAATAGTGATTACCTTTAGAATTATTTGATGGTGTTTGATTATTATCGTTGTTGCTACGGTAGTCTCCACCTCTCCGGTTCAACCGTAAAGAAACGGACCGTTGCCCATCACTCTCCATAAGATTATTATTAATATTCACTGAATTGATCCCTCTTTCTTCAAGAAAATGAGTTCCAAAAACTTGATAAAAATCTTGAAATTAATAAAAAAGATTGCAGGTAAATTACAATGACTGGCAGATCTGGGAAGTATAAGAAAAGAACGAAGCGCGGTGAAATTAATCTATGTACCAATTATTTAGCACGTATTAACGTAAAGGTTTCGTCTTATTCCCTTTTTTTTTCCTTGTAGAAAGCTGCTTGTAGTTGCAATGGGCTGGGTTTCTTGATTTGTAGTGACAGGTGGCCTAAATGTTATGACTTGGACCTATTTTTCTCCACCCTTGGAGCTTGGACCCATGGTTCATATGGTCCCGCTTGATCCAACGGTGCTACATGGCTCAAATTAGTCAAAATTTATGGTCTGGATTGCTCCATCAAATTCGTACCAACTCAACTGATAAACTGGGAGAGAGGTGTTCTTCACGGAAATGTATTTTTCGTGTTAATATATGCTTGGTAAGTGATAAAAGAAAAAAGAAAAAAAATATAGTGATAATAATAATAATAATAATGATGGTAAAGAAGATACCGGTAGAGAAATGAAGTGGGGGCCGGGGGGTGTTGGGTAGCGTATTGTTAGTAAATTATTTCATAAAATATTTTGGTAATATGAAAATACCTTTTATAAATTAATTATAAAATAATGTATTAATTGATTTTTAAATACTTTATGAAAAAACAAATAAAAAAACATTTTTTGTAAAATCTTTTCCACAAATTAGTTCACAGCTAAGCCCATTGGTAAGAGCACGCGTTATTCAAGCCCAGAATTGGAAGCTTACGAGCTAGACAGGAATTGAGTCCAGACAAGCCAACCGTTATGGCTTCTTTCTTTGTCTGTCTGAGGACTGCAGCAGCAAAGGCTCTCTCAAATACAAGTATATTCATGAAACAATGGCATCATGTTCCCTGTTTTTGCTTGCATGTTCGCCTGAAGACAAGACCTGCTGTCTGTTTCGCTACAATTTGGATTGTTGATGAAGGGATAAACAAGATCATACGTTCTAATCAAGCTCTGCTGGAGGTCCTTTGGCTCAATAGTCACCTGGAAGAAAAGACTGGTGTTGCCCAATGCAGCTCCCCCCATTTCTGCACTGCGGTTGAAGACAGATGGACCGACACTGCCCTGATACAGTACCAAACGACCTAATTAGTCTGCAGAAGGTACAGTCTACATCAGAGGAAGGATCAAAGTATTAAATTCTGATTTGGAGAAGACTAGAAGAGGAAGGAAAATCATTTGACAGTGCAATGATTGTTTTCTTTTTCTTTCGTCGGGGAAAATTCTTGTTGAGAAAACGCAGATCTGAGAACCCTTGAAAGACCCCAGGTCCCGAACAACAACGCTCACGGAGGAAACTGCCCTTAGCTCGAGGCAGCCTGTTTCCAAAGTAGAGATAGGACTACTCAAAGAAAAAAGCATTTTAAGGTTATTGAATTCAAGGTTATTCATATAGTTTTGAATCTAAGCATGTATGTTGCGAGGAAATAACTATACACAAACAATAAAAATGTAAAATATACTCAAATATGCATGTTGATGGACTACTTTGTGTGCATACACTGAAAAAACAAAGGACCAACCTTTTACTTTTATCTTGAATTCTAGTTATTTACTGGCCATTTAACTCATATTTCACCTTGGGTTACAATTTTTTTATAAAAAAAAATACCAGATATGCAGGGTATTTAGATGTGTTTTTTTACATAAAAAAATTAGAATATAAATTGAAAATCTCATGCATTTATCTAACTAAATAAATCGATAACTATTTATGTAAATAAATAAAAAGTCATTAACAATAAATAAAAAAGAAACTACAAAAATAAGATATTCATTGATTGTGTTTACTAAATTTATTTATTTAAATAAATAAAAGATAAATCAATTTTGAAAAACTCATGACTTAAATGATAAATACAAATAAGATTGACTGAATAAACTCACGCTATAAAAATTATTATACAAGGCCGAACACATTAACAAAATATAAAGAATGAACATCTGCTAATATGATGGGAAGATATAGAAAAAGACGGTGCATACGACGCCACCAATTTTTGAAACCTGGCCTTCCACTGTTTTCTTAGAAGCACCACTACGTTCCTTTTGTCTTGGTGTGGCGCATGACTGTGGTTGATGGACGGTTTATCACCGATCAACATTTCTTTTTCTTTTTTTCTGTTTCCTTCTTTCCTATCTCTCCCAACGTAACTACATGTTTGTCTTGTGTTCTTCTCCTTCTTCTTTTTTTTCAATTTTAGTCCTTATGTTTTTTATGGCTTATTTTTGTCTTTGACCCTTTTACAAAAGTTTTGTATATTTTCAATTCAGTTCTTCAATTATAATTTGTCATATGTTTTTTTTTTAATTTGATTCTTATTTTTTTGATT
This sequence comes from Populus nigra, assembly GCF_951802175.1. Lineage (NCBI taxonomy): Eukaryota > Viridiplantae > Streptophyta > Magnoliopsida > Malpighiales > Salicaceae > Populus > Populus nigra. The sequence goes on along the minus strand of NC_084858.1, from coordinate 4,794,233 downwards.
TCTCATTTTAACCTTTGGCTTTTTTGTCAAAGTTTTAATTATTTTTTACTTTGTCCTTCAATCAAAGTTTATGCTCTTTTTTTTTCAATTTATCCCTCATTCTTTTGATTTTTTTATTGAAGTTCTTTCCTTTTCTTTTTCAATTTAATCGTCCAATTTGAAAATTTTTTTTGTAAAAAATGCTTTTAAAAAAAATCAAAGTTGACTTTAGCTAATATGTCAGATCTATGACTCGGGTTATGAGACCGGGGTGACCCTATTAAAAGCAAACCCGGAAAAACAAAGAAACAAGATTCTTCAACAAATAAATATTGAGGGATGAAATCGAGAAAAAAAAAACAATGCAAAACAAAACAAATAGCAATTAAAAGAATTAGGACTAAATTCGATATAACAATCAAATGAAATTAAGTGTTTTGGGATGAAATTGAAAAAAACAAATGAATTAAAAAAATGATTCAAAAAATAGCAATTAAAAGAATTATGACCAAATTCAAAATAAAAATTAAATGAAAATTAATGCATAGGGATGGAATTAAAGAAAAACAATTCAATCAAGAAAATGATTCAAAACTAAAAAAAATAGCAATTAAAAGAATGATGATCAAATATGATAAAAAAAAATTAACAACATCAAACCACTAGGGATGAAATAAAAAATAAAATTCAATTATAAAAAATCAATGTAAATAAAACAATTGCAATTAAGAAAAGAAGGGCTGAATCAAAAGAAAAAATAAATTGAAGGTCATCAAACCACTAGGGATGAAATAAAAAATAAAATCCAATTATAAAAAATCAATGTAAATAAAACGATTGCAATTAAGAAAAGAAGGGCCGAATCAAAAGAAAAAATAAATTGAAGGGTTGATGTAATTTTTTGCATGATCAACACACAATTTGAAGAAGAAAAAAAAGCAAATTAGAGCCAAACCAGCCATAACCACCATACATGCACTACCTAATGAGATATAGGATGTCGAGACGAATCTAATGATGCAACAGAGTGATGATTTCCACTACCAAAGTCATCCGCATGTGCCGTTCAAAGACGGTGAAGCGGTTGACACTTGCAAGGCACATGCAAGTAGATTTCTCTTTTTAATTTGAACGAAACTGAAAATGCCTCTAGAATTAAACAATAATAATAAAAAAATAATTAGAAACTGCAATCAAGCCCTTAACACAAGGGTAAAAAAAATAAATAACAAGGATAATTAAGTAATTATATTGTTTATTAATTTGTAAAAAAATAAAAATACCCCAAGGACTAACAATAATAACAAAAAAAATCATGAGAAAATGACAACCAAGCTCGGAAGTCAATGTTAACAAATTGAATGGTAGAGATAACGAAATAATTCCATTATTAATTAAAAAATTAAAATTACTATAAGGCCCCTACACCAAAAGTTATTGCTTTTCACTTTTTAAGGTCAATATGATACCTATACTGTTAAAATCAATATAAAATTACTAAAACATCTCTCAGTAACTTGTATATAACAAATAAATCACTTTGCAAGAATCAAAACACTACATTAGTCGAGGTACGCGTAAACTGACCCGGACACCCACATTAAACTAAAAAAAAACACCACTAAATACATGCATGGTCTTTTGTCATTTACAAGAGTAAACTCATGTTTTAATTGCAACATATGAAAAATACTAAAATCCAAGGCTTTAATTTTTTCAATCAAAGGGGAAAAAAGTAATTTTACTTCACGTGAAAAGACAGTAATACCCTCATTTTAAGCATTCAAAGCTAAGAAATTTTACTGTGAAAGTCGAATGTCCCTCAGTCCACAGTGCACACACAGTCAAAACACTATACATTTCAGAATATTTGTTAATATAGTTTTGAATAAAAATAGATATTTTGTGATGGAAGAACAATACAAACAATAAAAGATGTAATCTTAGACGAATAGTTTAGATATAGTTGACAATTCAAGCCTTTGTAAAATAAAAAATAAAAAATAAAAAATTGACAATTAGAAATCACAAAACTAAATAGAAAAATAACAATAATGGCTTACAGCATAGCAACTAGCAGCCATTAAGCACACCAATCAAGTGAAGTAATTCAAAATATTCCCCTTCCTTTAACAATCCTAATAATCCGATCCAATCATTAACCCATCGGTGCCGAGTGCTCACACACAACTCTGCCGTGTACCCTATCGCACAAAACCCCCCACCCCAAAGCAGAACTCTCTCCTTCTCTCGCTTGCACACTAGAAGTAGACTGCGCTACTTGGAAGCGGCGAGAATATTCCCCTGAAAGAATCCACACAGGAAGAGAGAAAAGGACTCCTCCATCCCCTTCTTCCCGAAACTCGTTCAAGAACTGGATTGATGGAGGCACCAGCGGCGGCGGCGTGGCAGCCACAGGAAGAAGGGTTCAAGGAGATCTGTGGATTATTAGAGCATCAAATTTCACCAACTTCAACCGCTGATAAGTCTCAGATTTGGCAACAATTACAGCACTTCTCTCAATTCCCCGATTTTAATAATTACCTCGCTTTCATTTTCTCTCGAGCCGAGGTAACCGATTTTCTCATCAATTTTGCGTCCGATTATCGGTAATTTTTTAATTTAATTATTGTTATTTGGTTTTTAGGGGAAATCGGTGGAGATAAGGCAGGCGGCAGGTTTATTGTTGAAAAATAACCTAAGAAATGCTTATAAAACTATGACGCCTGACAATCAACAATATATAAAATCGGAGTTGTTGCCGTGTTTAGGAGCAGCGGATAGGCATATAAGGTCGACGGCAGGGACGATTATTAGTGTTTTTGTTCAACTAGGAGGGATTTTGGGATGGCCGGAGTTGTTGCAAGCTGTCATTACTTGTTTGGATAGCAATGATCTTAATCACATGGAAGGCGCTATGGATGCTCTGTCCAAGGTACTGTTGATTACTTCTTCGTTGATCAAGTTTGGGTTTTATGCAAGTCAATAGATTAAGTATTTGTTATCCAGCGTGTGATATTGATGAATGTGGCCAAGAGGAAAGGCTCATGATAATTTATTTGGCGTGGTTTTTGTGTGAAATATATGAATTAGAGAATGTGTTTTCTCGCCGGGTGGTGATAACTAATGTATTAAGGTGATGCTTTGATGATGTAGATTTGTGAGGATATTCCGCAAGTTTTGGATTCGGACGTGCCTGGGTTGTCTGAACGACCTATCAAGATTTTTCTTCCTCGATTATATCAGGTTAGATGGGTGTTTGCTCAGAGCTCTGAGATCATTATGGAGGTTCTTCTTGTTTTACGATCTCCACTAAGCTAATTGCGTTAACCTGGTTTTGCTATGAACAGTTTTTCCAGTCACCTCATCCTTCACTGAGAAAGCTGGCATTGGGTTCTGTAAATCAATACATTATGTTAATGCCTGCTGTGAGTTTACTTTTTGCTTTCATCTTGTTTCCCAGTCACTGCTAGATGCTTTTGTGATACTAGGAGACAATTGGTTACATATGTTAATTTCTTGCAGGCTCTATATGCATCCATGAATCAGTACCTTCAAGGTTTGTTTGCTCTTGCTAATGACCAGGCTGCAGAAGTGCGAAAATTGGTGAATACTTTCTCATCGCCTCATCACAATTGAATCTAACTTGCATGAAAAAATAGTAACTTATCTGCTTCTGGTTTTCATTTATTGGTTGTTGTAATCTGACTATAAAATGTGGTGTTTTAATTGTACTTTTTGTTGGGATTCATTTATCATGTTATGTTTCGGTTCCCAGCACAGCAAAAAGAATTGAAATATAATCTTTGGTAATTATTCAGAATATAGCTTTTCTGTTTCACAAGTTTGGCTGTACTGATCCATGTATCTTTTAACTGTGTCATACAGGTTTGTGCAGCTTTTGTACAGCTAATTGAGGTCCGACCATCTTTCTTGGAGGTGGGTATCTTGTTACTTTAATCTCGTGCATATTCTTTCTGACTGGACTTGTACTGTATCGTTTTTAGTCGCTTATTAGTTGTTTTTTACTTGCCCTTGTGCACCACTGAGCATCTCTTTTTAATGTTCTACAATTGCCTTATCGTGCCATAGTTTTATTATCCCACCCTGCTTTAACTTTCTATGTCATTGATATGACTTTTTCGCTATTTTTAGCCACATTTGAGGAGTGTAGCTGAATATATCTTGCAAGTCAACAAGGATGGTGATGATGAAGTGGCTCTTGAAGCCTGTGAATTCTGGTAAACCTCCACTCCATGAACAACATATTTGATAATTTTGTAGCTTTGACATCTTGGGTTGGGGAATTGGTTATAGACATCATGGTAACTTGAAGTTGATCCCATTATGTATGAGATAGGATGTGGATTGACCCCCTAATCTATTTCTTTTCTAGTTCTACGTTGATGTCTTGAATTTACAGGTTTCATTCCAAATTTTCTATTGACATTCCAAAACAGAAGATCAAGCGGTGTTATTTATTGGGATTGAAAAAAACTTTTTCTTCTTGCCTCTCTCCAGTAGAAACTCTTATATATGTAAAAAATGGAATTTTGAGTTTACGTCTGTCTTGGGTTGGGGTTGTCTTGGAATTTTGTAGTCTAATGATTTTCATGAATAGGAGTCAGTAAGAATAAATGTCGAGGGCAACTGATTATGTGAGATCTTTTAAGAACCTTAAAGGTGAAAATGTATGTGGTAGTGTTCGGGGTGGTAGTGCAGTGAATTAGTAATGGCATCAGTGAAACATGATGGTGCTGATCCCAGTAGCTTTCTTGTGATGGTGGCATTGATGTCCTGGTGACAGTGCCGTAAAGTTAGTGTTTAGGACCCCTTTCTAAATTTTCTCTCCAGGTTGACAATTCTTCTTCTTTTGGTGTTAAAACTTAAATGTTGGAAGCCATTTCATCCCCTCTTTCAAACTGTTTTAAGCATGATTAACAAGAGAAATATTTTATTCTCTTTAACCTTGCAAGCACAACCTATGTGAACTTATTTGCTGATGAATATTTACATGCCTTCTCAGTTTTTACAACTATTTATATGTCCACTTTCGCATCCTTCTTAATATCGGTTATAATTGCAGGTCTGCATACTGTGATGCTCAGTTACCTCCTGAGAATTTAAGAGAATTCTTGCCACGTCTGATTCCGGTACTGCATAAGCCCTTTATATTTTTGTTGCTTTATTTCCTACTAAATTTCTTCAGAGCCACTTGCAACTTTTTTCCAAACCTCTGGCCAAACTTTTTCAGGTTTTGCTGTCAAATATGGCTTATGCTGATGATGATGAGTCGCTCGCTGAGGCTGAGGTAACTTTTTCTCTTTGGGTTGTTTTATGTTTTTTGGTGATTCTGGATAGCATTTGTTATAACTCATTATTTACCTGGCATCAATTCATTGTTGCAGGAAGATGAGTCTCTCCCAGACCGGGATCAGGTTCAATCTGTTTATTTTTGTGTTTCAATTCCAGGGTGTTCTAGATTGTTATGTTTCTTTACCGACTTCATGCTTGAAGTACTGCATTTGAAACTAAGTATTTTTCTTCTTCTTTCTGTATAATTTCTGCACTGCAGGATCTGAAACCTCGGTTTCATACATCACGATTTCATGGATCAGATAGCGTGGAAGATGATGTAAGCTACTAGAATCTTTACATCTTTATTCATTTTGTTTCTTTAGCTTATGATTTGGTAAACATATTGAAATTTGTGGTGCATTTAATGTAGAAAGACAAGGTAATTGATGAAAATTCTTCTAAATCAATAATTTGGTGTGATTGCAGGATGATGACATAGTGAATGTGTGGAATTTAAGAAAATGCAGTGCAGCAGCTCTTGATATTCTCTCAAATGTGTTTGGAGACGAGATTCTTCCAACGTTGATGCCTGTTGTTCAGGTAGTTAACTTATCTGGTGTTGGATGCATTAATCTCATTGGAAGCATAGTTTATGTGCTTGACTTTTTATCTCCATTGTGCATTAGTAGAGATTTTGTCCTCCAAGTGCTATTGCCTTTATTTGTTCCCCATCTTTCCCTTGTTAGGCCAGAAGTAGCTGTTGAAACACTTAGTCTTCATGGTTGATCAGAAGATGAAATGTTTCCTGGATTGAGCCGTTGACTTGGATTGTGCAAGTTTGGCAAAGGCACCAAGCCAACATGCATGTTTATGTTTATAAGTTTAATAGCACATATTTCTATGGGAAATTAGTTTACGGATGGTGTGGTTGCAGCTGGTCATTGGCATGTTATCTCTAGAGAATTGATTGTGAGCATACTGACAGTTGTAATACTATAAATCTAGCCATACCAATTGGTCATTTAGCCCCCCATCCATACATATTGGGGAGAGGGTAGATCTTCAGTTTGAGTCCTGCTCTTGCCACCTAAAGAACTGGAAAAGAAACCACGAATCCTGTTATGAGCAAGCTATTTCAATCAGCCATAATTGTTATGCAATCTCCACAGATCTCATTATGTTGAATTATAATCTTATATTTATATGCTCATATATTGAATAGTTACCGTGACTTCAAAATATCCGCAGGCTAAGCTGTCTGCTAGTGGTGATGAATCCTGGAAAGACAGAGAAGCAGCTGTTTTGGCTCTTGGTGCTGTCGCTGAGGGTTGCATAAATGGTCTTTATCCTAATTTATCCCAGGTAATAATTTTTGAAGTCTTAAAGCAGATGACATGGGTGTCAAATATAATGGATGCAGCTATGACTTTATGTTTTCTTGGAAATTAATTAAGTATTTCTCATAACTAGTTTAGTCTGAAAAGAGAGAAATGGTAGACTTTTGAAGGTGTTAAGAATCTGACATTAGAGATCAAATTTGAATCTTTAGGGTAATTACATATTTGGTGGACGATGGCCTCGTGGTGCCTTTTGCAGTTAACACAGCTTGAATTTTATTTATTTTTTTGTTTTCATTATTTCTTCTGTTCTAATCCATGAACTTGGCTTAAAGCCACCTGTCTCTTTCTCCCAGTGAAATTTTATTTATAAGAAATGGCCTTAATTGTAGTGCTTGTATCTTGATTGTAGTGCTTGTATCTTCTGTGTTATCCCTCAATCCTCCTCGTTAAGCGATTTTACATCGTTATCCTTTTCCCTCTACAGTAGAATGCTATTTTGTAAATTTAGTGTTTCATAATGTTGAATTACTGCAAGAAATTTAAGTGTTTTGTACATGCAGATGGTGGGTTTTCTTCTTCCTCTATTAGATGATAAATTTCCCCTCATACGGAGCATTTCCTGTTGGACAATTTCGCGATTCAGCAAATATGTTGTTCAGGTATTGTCCATTTTTGTTAAATCAACTTTTTTTTTTGAAAACAAGTGTGTTTGCTTCCTGGCTATTCACTAAATTTAGTTGCCTCACTTATTGTTATAAGGATGAATCATTCATTGGTGCTGCATTACCTTCAGTTTTCTCTTTTTGATTCTGGATTATTCACTTGAAGATTCTTCCCTTATCTATCCAGGAAAGTGGCCACCAGAAAGGCTACGAACAGTTTGACAAAGTTCTTATGGGTCTTCTACGAAGAATATTGGATACTAACAAGCGTGTGCAAGAGGCTGCTTGCTCAGCTCTTGCAACACTAGAAGAGGTCCTTCCAACAGTTTCATTTTAATTGTTTCTTATGTTTTCAATGTTTTGCATAGATGTGAATGCTTTATTTGCGTTTACAGGAGGCTGCTGAAGAGTTGGCACCACGATTAGAAATTATTTTACAGCACCTTGTGTGTGCTTTTGGGAAATATCAGGTTCCTTCTTGACACTTAACTTTTCTACTGTTAAAATGATTAGATGTAAATTTGTTGATTTTGTTGTTAAGTTCATAAACAGCTTATGGTCACCATTAGACTCTTTCATTTACATGTGTTATTTGATCCAGAGAAGGAACCTTAGAATTGTATATGATGCTATTGGAACTCTAGCAGATGCTGTTGGAGCAGAACTGAATCAGGTTTCAACATCATTTGACTGATCCCCCATGCTTGTTCCCATAATTTCCTCTCATGTCTCCTTTCAAATGATGCATACAGTTGAGAGTTTTACTAGCAATTTGACTTAATTGACTATCTTGGTAATTTGCAGCCTGCTTATCTTGAAATTTTGATGCCACCATTAATTGCAAAGTGGCAGCAGCTTTCAAACTCAGACAAAGATCTCTTTCCCCTGCTGGAGTGCTTTACATCCTTAGCAAAGGTGTGATTAATTTTAAATTTTGACCTTTATCCATGTCCCTGCTGTTCACATGAAGTCAATATTATGTAAGAAGTAAGAGATGCGTCCTTGTAGTGGTGCTTTCAGATTTATGGAAAGATGGGGCATGTTTTAATTTTTATTAAAATTGATAATCATCCCATCCTAAAATGTAATTACAATCATCAATTTAAGACATTTTTTAAAGATACATTTCTCAGGCTATACTGGGATTAAAGATGCACATTTTTTTTTGTTTCTTTCAGGCATTGGGTGCAGGATTCTCTCAATTTGCAGAACCTGTGTTTCAGAGGTGCACAGCCATAATCCATAGCCAACAGTTAGCAAAGGTTTGAGCGTATTCTTTTATACAATGTTTATTATCCAGAAGTGATGATTTGTTTTACACTCAGTAGTCATTTGTTTCTGCTTTTGAGTGGTTTTTATTTCGGATTGTACTTTATGCTATTGAGTACTGGCCTCTACTGTTTAATAGCTTATGCACTTCCAACCATGTTTTTTAGTTTCAACTTTTAATTATGCCTCAAATTTCACTGCCTATTTTCTCATTGACCATTTTAGCAGTGATGGGATAACTAATGAGCTTTGGCCCCTCATTTTCAAGAGGGCAAGGGTGCACATGGTGTGCTATATTTATGGGCCAACGTGCTGAATTATGACTTCTGTTACTTTCTTTTGTTGCCCAACAAACGCAAATAAAAAATTATGCTTCCATGATTTTATTCTAAAAAGAAATAATATCCCTTTGTGGCTGAGTGGCTTGTCCTGTTGATATTTTATTACCTCTAATCACCTATATAACAATCTGTTTTGGTGGTTCTTTTTATTGGATTATGTATTTTTAGAGACTCAGTCAATTTTTATTACAGGCTGATCCTGTTGCAGCTGGGTTTCTGTATGATAAAGAATTCATCGTGTGCTCTCTAGATCTTCTCTCTGGACTTGCTGAGGGTCTTGGTAGCGGGATAGAAAGTTTGGTACTCCTCTTCTAAATCTTTTCTTCTGTTGTGAAATTGCTTATTTTGCTCTCCCGTACAAGAAGTTGGTTCATCTGCCAAAAAAAAGTGCAAAGCAAATTTCTGTTTCTTCCATTCATACTATCCCATGAATCAATGCGAAGAATTATGGTGTTCAATGGACATATATCTTTGTTGCTTTGTTTGCTTCTGCTTTAGAATGCAATTTTGCCACCGTACTTTGGAAAGAAAGCAGTGTTTGTATGAGATTTAACGATTTGCATATTCATACTGGATGTAGCACTGATGGAGTGCACACCGTACATTTACGTGCTAACCATGGCGTTGTGTGCATTTGATGCTTTATAATCACTGCAATTTGCTGCAAATATGTCTTGCTTGTTAGTTATCTTATGAAGTTCCATCTGCAGGTTTCACAAAGTAATTTGAGGGACCTCCTCCTGCAATGTTGCATGGATGATGCTTATGATGTTCGACAAAGTGCTTTTGCACTCCTTGGGGACCTTGCAAGAGTAAGTTGGAATTGCATTCTCCTGTTGACTGAATCTAACTTTCACCCCTCTCCCTAATATTCAGAGATGGGAAGTTTACTCTTGTGACTGCTTAAAGAAAAGGCAGCTAGTTAACCCTGGGCCACAAGATTAGTGATTGGCTCATGTGTTTTTCATTATTATGGTACATTTGGTAAATATCAATGCCTTATGGTGGTTTTGGTCTAGGTATGTACTGTTCATTTGGGCCCCCGATTGCCTGAATTTCTTGATGTTGCAGTCAAACAACTGGTTAGTGAATCTCATGTCATGATTTTGTGAGCATTATATTTGACCAGCAGCATATTTGCATAACAAAAAAAATGCTTCCTGCAGAACACTCCTAAACTGAAGGAAACCATTTCAGTAGCAAATAATGCCTGTTGGGCTATTGGAGAATTAGCAGTTAAGGTCAGTGGGTGGCTGCGTATAGTTGACTTAATATACAGTATAATGTAAGAGTGAAGTATGTTTTAACACTAGCTTTTTTGTTTTCCTATTTGGGCTCAAAAGTTTCCATGTTGTTGCGATGTGGTCCCATTTTCATTGCTGATGGTGGCGACTGGGAATTCCAGTATCTTGTTATCATCTTTCTGTCTCGTCTTCTTTGTCCATCTGCGCACAACTTGGAAATTTTAAGACTTGGTTGGGAAATGTCCATAGAAAATATTGGGTGAACCTAAGGACATAAAATGCAATTCCATGTACAATGAGACTTACTGTTCAGCTCCCTTGTTGGTTTCATATTTTTATCAATGGTAACACAATTTTTGATTTTGTGATTCTTACAATGTTAGGTTCGTCAAGAAATTTCTCCTATTGTTATGACTGTCATGTCATGCTTGGTTCCAATCCTTCAACATTCAGAGGTGATGGTCTTCTTGTTATTATTGTGTGTGTGGGTGTGGCTTCGTGATATTTATCATATGATTTCTGGTGCTGAGCAGGAACTGAACAACAAGTCACTCACAGAAAATAGTGCAATCACACTTGGGAGACTTGCATGGGTTTGTCCTGAGCTTGTATCACCACATATGGAGCATTTCATGCAATCATGGTGCATTGCTCTGTCAATGTAAGTGTCGGTCCATCTTCATCTCTGTTCATGAAACTTTTCATGCAACCACAAACTTAACAGAATTGACTTTTGACAGGATACATGATGATATTGAGAAGGAGGATGCCTTCCGAGGTCTATGTGCAATGGTATGCATTTGCTCTCAGAATGGTTTTTCAGTGGAATTGGATCCATAGTTAAAACTTATGTTTAGGTGGTTTTTACATTTCAGGTCAGAACAAATCCTTCTGGAGCTCTAAGTTCGCTTGTTTTCATGTGCAAAGCGATCGCAAGTTGGCATGTAATGATGGTGTTGCTGCTTGTATTTCACAAGTTATATTTTGTGAAATGATTTAATACCTTATTGTTTGGGAACTTATTTGTGTAGGAAATAAGAAGTGCAGAGCTACACAATGAAGTTTGCCAGGTGTTGCATGGTTATAAACAGGTCAGAAATACATCCCACTTGCTATATATAGTTTATCTAATAAGTTCTGGCCACATTTCAATGCCATGGAACTCAAGTATTTTGAAACTGATATTTATAAGCCTTGGTATTATGGTGCACACTATATGATTTTTTAATAAAATATTTACACCAAAAATCCCTTTTCAGACTGTTATTTCTGCAGACAAGGAATTGAAGCTTGCAAATGTGTGCAGGCAAAACCACAAGTGAAAAAAAATAAAAAACCTACAATCTTCTTCCCATGCCCTATTTTAGTTTTCCTTTCGGGATCTTCTTCTATATTGTTGTGTACTTGGTTAATGTATATTCATTTCCTAGCGTAAGAATAATTATTGGCAATATAGGTTCATATATACTTTGTCTGGCAATGTATGCGATTACAGATGCTCAGGAATGGAGCATGGGACCAGTACATGTCTGCTTTGGAGCCCCCAGTGAAGGAGAAGTTATTAAAATATCAAGTATGATGCTGTTGTGATTTTTTCTGCTGGAACTTGTCTTCCGCTAGTGGGTTCTTCTGAGCGTTTCACCTGCATCACTCATGATATTCATTTTGTGCACTTCCCTATATGAATTGAGCTGTGAGGTATTCTTTAAGAGGCACGGACCAGGATGTTGCCATGAATTTTTTTTTCCAGACATAGCATTGGTGTTGCCATATTTCCTTGAAGCTTGAAGCTGCTCCTCTTCAAAACCTTGAACAGATCGGTCGAATCCTGACAGTTTTTGGTTTTAGAAAAACTCTCAAATGGTGGTACGGGAATGGTGTAAAGTGGTGCAGTTTTCCAAGTTTTTAATACTCAAGCTTCTATTCTCTCTTCCTTTTTCAGTCAGGAGATCTTCTGTGTTTTTCAGTTTCAATGGGATAAAGTTTCGATGTGATTTCCACACTTTTTTTTTTTTTCTTGTACAAGGGTCTTAGACATTGTTCCAATTCTTAGAAGTTTCCCGTGCCACATAATCTTCTTCAAGGCTTGTAATGAAAAACAGGACGATGGATTTAGTGATTCCTGTTTCATTGATAGAGTTGAGATTTGATTTGTGTAGACGGTTATGCATCATGTAACATTCCATCTTCTGGAATTTGTTTGTAACAACTCCTAGTTTGCTATTAAATCATAAATTATTAATTACCTTGATCATATGATATGGTCTCTCTCTCTCTCTCTCTCTTCTGGGTTCTGCTTTACAACTTGCAGGGTAATGAACTTGCCATAGACGGTACTTTAATGTTCACTTCCAATTCTTTTTGGCCATGCTTGAATTCATAACTCTGCTAAAGTTGCGTTCCATACAGAGGGGAAGAAAACATAAAACCGCTGAAGTTGGTTAGGTTCCGGTCGGGGAACTTCACAAGGGTATCAATGCTCGTCTCTTTACGCATTCATTAGTTTTTTAAAATGTTCTTTTTTTTTTGGTCTGGAAAAACATTTAATTAATATCCTTTATAGATATATTAAAATGATTTTAATATGAAGACATTTGATGGGTTTAATCTAGAATGTTAATGTTTTCGATAATTTTAACATCCTCATAGAAATCATAAAAAAAATAATCCAAAAAGGCAATTTATTGTTTTTTTTTATTATTTATAAAAAACATTTTCAGCTACATAATCACACACTTAATTGATGGCTTCAAAAGCAAATGCTAGCTGCAATTTATACGGATGAAATAACATGAACTATCCGCCCAGACAAAAAAAAGAGAGGAATAAAAAGGCCAAATAGCTCAGCATGTGTAGTTTTCTTCCCGCCACTCAGTAGCTCTGCTATTTTCTCGTAAGATGTTTCTCCAGCAGCTCAATTCATGCCATCAGGAAAAGAGTTTTCTACTTACATCTCGGCAGGAAACAGACTAGCAAGCATCTCCCAAAATGGAGCTTGGCCAGGGGTGAAAGCACGCTTTTTTGGAGTTCAGTCTTCTATCAAGGGGTTCTCCTTAGAAGCAAAGCTAACACGTAGCATAGAACAGAGTCAACTGAAGATAGGGCAACAATCAGCAGCGCAACAAGAACAAGAGTGAGCATAGCAGTTCTCAGCTGCACAAGACCAAAGGAAAAACCTAAGAATCTTTGAATAGAAATGGCTTTTAATATCCAAACTTTGACTAGAATTACACGGAAGACAACAATCACCCCGATCCAAAAAAACTGCAGATTAGCCATACTGGTAATATGTATTTTGGTGGTATAAATCAACTTTGCTCCATGCTACTTTTGATTCTACCTCTTTGAAATGAGAAAAATATTATGCTACTGCAACATACCGTGCTCTGGAAACCTGGCCACTCTATGTACTTCAGCTGACTGGGTTGCTCAGCCAGAAATACAAACAAAGCTTTCCAAGCCCTGAAAGGAAGAATAAACATCATTCACTTTGGGAATGCTCACTGCATCCTTCTTTCATATCAAAATACACAGCATCTATAGTAATTCCACTAAATGCAGCAAGAAACTATCGGAGGCCTATAACAGAATCAATATGCTAAAAACCAGAAGTAGAATAAAAATATGTGAATTAAAATACCCGATGGCTTCCTTAATAAAACTTAGCCAAAAGGGCTTTTGGGGCAAGTCATCTTCATGGCTCAATTGGTAAGGACCTCTTCCTGCATACAGAACATGCTTATTGCAAGACAGCTTGGCAGGAACATATCGAAGTTCTCCTCTGGGATTCTACAAGATCAAATTACAATAATCAACGGCAAGCATCTTCATGCAATAGCATATTAAATTTACTTATATATAAAAAAAAGAAGCAAACTATCAAAAACAAGTAAAAAGTAGAATCACCCTTCTACATTCCAGCCGAACAGCACCATAATCACTAAATTTGACTTCATTACATCTCTGAGTCCCAAATGATAGTTTATAGTTACGAGGACAAACCAAACCTGTACCAAAGAGAAACAAGTTACATAAAACCAAAAGAAAAAAAAGAAGATAGTGAAGAAACACTAATACCAAACGAGAAAGAAACAGACCTGAAAATTGTTTCGGGAACCCAGTAACAATGGCCATCAGTATCCTGGTGTTGATTCCTTTATCACTCCTTATCCTGTTAAACATGAGAGCAGACAAGTCCATATTTTCCAATGAATTACAAGAAACTTAAAGCCAAGCATAATAACTCAGAAGCAATTACAATTGAGAACTGGTTCAAAGAATGCTAGTTTGCTAAATTGTCAAAAGGTTAACTTAGAGACCCAGGATTAAGTACCAAAATATACACAAAAACCGAAAATCCCCATCAAAGATTGAAATTTGCAACCAAGATATTTCCTATTTAGCTAAAGTTAAACTCATTCATACTCTAAAGAAGCAATATTTGATTCATTTTCTATGCAATAACTCCAACTATTTTACAATATCAGCATAGTTTTATATTAGGGGCTACGATATGGACGCTTTCTTTCAGACAGAGACAAAGTGAGATGCTAAAAATCACATAATAGCAGTTAAAACGTTGTATGTAACGTTGAATTATCAGATAATAATCGAAACCCAGAACAAGTTAGGCCATTACCGGTCGATTGAAGCTTACAGTTTAGCGTTGAAGAAAATAAGGATTACCAAGATGTTGCCTTGTCCATGGCACTTCAAACCCAGAAAGCAGGGGAGAGAGTGAACGAGAAGCTATAAATTCGCATTTTAGATTAGTTGATAATAACTTAGTCCTTATACAATTTAAATTTTAATTTATTAGTCCCTGTAGTATTATAAATTATTAATTAATCCCTCAACCCATGTTGATCATCTTTGTTTTTAAAGTTTTGTTTTAAAATGTCTCATTTTCTAATCAAATCTCCCTGTATTTCCTATTTTTCTTATTTCTATTACGTTTCTCAAGAAATAAAAAATTTAAACAACGTAGGAAAAGTAGTAAAATATAAATCAACTAAAAATATAGGGATTAATTATACATTTTTCTAAAACTCTAGGATTAATTAATGTAGTTACATAGAATAGAATGTTTGGTACACTAGAAAATATTTAATTAAAATTGATAAAAATTAATTGTTTTTTCGTGTGAATTGAATTGAACTAAATAATTTATTTTATTTTATGTTTAGTAGATTTTGTACAAGATTATGTCAATTTAGAACTAGCTAGTCCAGGTTTAAAAAAATAAAGGAAGAATTTATTTATCCTGATCCGATAAAAAACCTGAGTCAACCTGTAACCTGGTTGACTCGAGATAAAACATAGGTCAAGAATCCATTGATTTTTTTTGAATTTTTTTGGTAAAAAATTGAGGTTTCTTTGAACTCTTTTTTTAAATTCAGGTCAACTCATGTTAAGTCTCTCAACCCATGACCTGAGCCTTATCTCGGGTCGATTCTTTAATCGGGTTTTAAAACTATTATAATAATTATTTTTATCTTTATATTAACCTGAATCAATCCAGGTTAATCCTTATGCAGATAATTAAACAAGCTTGCTCTATCACTTTTAGTGGAACAAGAATTTATCCACTAGAATAACATTAAACATGAAAAAAATGATTTTTGTATTGTTCAAAATTATCATTTTTATCCAGCATCCCAAATACTGTATAAGTTATAACTAGCTATTTAACTCATGCTCCATTGCGGGTTGTAAAAAAATTACTAGGTATGCATGCTTCTTTGATGTGTTTTTTTACATAAAAAAATTCAAAGTGTAAATGGAAATGCTTATACAAGAATCTAATTAAATAAATCGATAATCATCTATGTAAAAAAAATAAAAAAAGTAGTTAACAATAACCAAAAGAGAATTTGAAAAAAATTGAGAGATGAATGTAGATTAGATATTCAATCATACAAAATGAGATATTTATTGGATTGTGTTTATTAAACTTGTTTATTTAAATCAATAAAAGATAAACTCATGCCTAAAAAAACTCGTGATTTAAAAGATAAATACAAGTGAAACTAATTGAATAAACTCACACTCTAAAAAAATATTGCGTAAGGCCAGACATATCAGAAATATTATTTAAAAATGAATATTTCTTATTTTGAAAAATAAAGTTCATTTGTGTAAAAACAAAATATAGATGAATTAGAATAATATCTTGAAAAATAAAACAAATTTTTTTAATAAAAAAATTATATTAAAAAAAGGCTTGCAAAACCCGTGATTTGCATCATGAGACCGAAATAAACCCATAGAAAAGAAATTAAAGATAATCACAAAAAAAATATTAAAAAAAAACTAATGCAAAACGATAAGATCGTATGAATACGAATCCCTAACAAATCAAATTTAAAAGATAAAATCATAAAAAAAAAAATCAATCACATAAAAGAACAAAAGGATCTAAAATAATGAGGGTGAAAAAAAAAAGAAGGCAAACAAAAATTTTCAATTGTAGGGTTAAAATTAATTGAAAAATAGCTTTAACAAAAATAAAAAATAAATTAAAATAATGAGGATCAAATTGAAAAAATATAAAACAATAATTTTTTTTATTAAAGGATGAAATTGAAAGCCAAAAAACTGTAATTAAAGGGGACAAAAATCAAAGGAATAAGGATCGAATGGAAAACATATATATGAGAAATTGTAATTAAAGAACTAAATTAAAAAAAAACTTTTATAAAAGAAATAAGAACAAAATAAGAAATCAAAAGAACGAAGACTGAAATTGAAAAGCCAAAAATAAAGAGGACAATCATGCATTTTATCTAACATGAGAGAAAAAAAAAGAAAAAGAAAAGAAAAGATCATATCTGGAAGCAAAGAGAAAAGGAAGGAAAAACTAAATAAACTATCATCGATGATAATCTGACCACCATACATCATCACGCGTCACAACATGTGGAAAAGAAAACAATGGCGCATCCAAAGAGATGACAGAATGTCAGGTTTTGCCACCAAGTGGCGTCGAACTTGCTTTCTAAAAAGCACGGACACCAACTACTCATTATCATGTGCTTAGCACGCATCGATAGCATTTTTGATTAAGAAATAAAAAACTCAACGTAAAATACCTAAACACTCCCGTGACTCTAGTAATTATCCAAAAAACTAATATGAAAATATAAAATACCCTTGAATGCAAACCTTATTTTTTATCTTTTCTAAGGTCAAATACATATTTTAATTGTACATGAAGAATTAAAAAAAAACCCTTGTCTAATAACCTAACAGTTTTTTGATTTTAGAGATAAAGAAGTATTTTTATTGTTTAAAATTTTATGAAAAGTCTAAAAAAGCTCTTGATAAGCTGTGGGGAGGTAAAAACATATTTTTATTGTGGTAAAAATTGAAAAAAACCATAGCACCCTCGTAACCAAGACCACCATTTTTTCCAAAAAAAAAAAAAAAAAATTCATTGTAACAATTCACGATAGTTTTATTTATACTCTTACATGCTACAGTGAAACAACTTTTTACTAAATTATAGATTTACTAAGCAATTATCACCTTTTTTGTACTAAATGCTGGATGAAGATCTAATTTACCAAAAACATCTCAAATTGGTTTCATGTGGGCTTTCCGTTTAGTGTTTATTTAATATTTATTTATTTTATGATGGATTATGGCTTATACTTCCTCTCAGGCTGAAATGATTTTTTTGTAATGTAAAAAAACAATGCTCAAGCATTGTTAATGTATTAAAAAAAAGAGAAACGAATCCACGAATTAATATCATGGAAAAAGAATTGATAAAAATAATAATTTTCAATCCCTAAGAATTAAAATATAAAAGAATGAAATAAAAAAAATATCAATAAAAAAAAAGTACTAGCAAACCCGGGTGAGGTCGCCAAAACTCGCGAGTAGAATCATGCAAATGAGATAATCTAATAGAAAAAAAAATAAAGTTTAATTTTAAAAAGAATCGAACTTTGAAGGATAAAATAAAAAGGGATAAAAAAAATGACCTAAAAAAAACCCTTGGCCACCTGGCCAAACCCCCTAACTAGATTATGATATATAAATAACATAGTTGAAAGGAAACCAAATAAAATAATGAAGTTTATTTTTAAAAGGAACAATTTCGAATGATGTAATTGGGTAAAAAAACAATGTCAATTTGTATTAACTTTTCAAACACATACCTTTAACTAATGACTAAACCGTAAGCATCCCATTTGGAAAGCTACTTTTTTAAAACTCAACTCGATCTGATGGGTTGACCCGTGAACCAGGGCTTAGGTCGGACCGGATTTCAAAATAAATTGGAGGAAAATCGATCCAGTGTAAAATGGTCAAAAACCTGGGTTGCCCCATGTCCCGGCTAACCGAGGTTGACCCATGTCTCGGCTAACCTGGGACAAATCTAGTTAAAAGTAGGTCAAAATTTGTTGATTGTTTTCTTTTTTCAAATTGATATCATTTTTACTTTTTTATAAAATAAAAAGATTTTCTTTACTTAGATTAACTTAGGTCAACCCACTCGACTATTAAAACAGTACTTGTCTTATATTGACTCTGAGTCGGGTCTAAAAACTATTAAGATCAAATCCCAATAAATCAAATTTCAAATGATGAAATAAAAAGAATCAAGGGATAAAAAAATAACAATTAAGAAAATAGAGATCTTATTTGAAGAAGAAAAAAAAAGAGTGGACAACCTTAAATTTTGAATTAAGGGAAAATTGAAAGAAAAAATCAAATTAACAAAAGAATCCAAAATAAAAATCAAGAGAATGAGGATTAAATTTTTTTAAAAAACAAAAATATGGATCTAAGGATGAAATTGAAAAAAAATTAAAATTTGATAAAAGAACTAAGAATCAAAATTAGAAATCAAAACTTTGAGGGCCAAACTTGAAATATCATCAAATTCTGAATTAAAGGGAAAAAGAAAAAAAAGATCAAATTCACAAAAGAATCCAAAACAAAAATAAAAATAAAGAGAATAAGGACTAAATTTGAAAAAAAATAAAAATAAAATCATGGATCCAAGAAAAAATTTGAAAACAAATTAAAATATGATCAAAGGGTTAAGAATCAAATTAAAAATCATAACATTGAGAATCAAACCTAAAATATCTTAAAATAAAAGAACAAATTTGATATGAAAATTAAATGTCACATGATGAAATTGAAAAATAAATAAATCAAATTTGATAAAATTAAAAGAATGAGCACTAAATGTGATAAAATTAACAAATAACACACTCTTCTAATTTTTGGCATGGGCAACATGTTTTTCATGGCTGAAAAGAGAGAAAAGAGGGGAAAACAAAACATCGTTGGAGCTCCACTGTCTATATGAGCGACTACACATGCTTCACAATCTTAAAGGGAGCAATGAGATGCATTGAACGCCACACCAGAATGTGGTGTTTGGCCACCAGGAGGTGCTATATGTGCCCCTTGAAGGATGCGGGTGCTTGTCACTTTTTGGCGCGTGCGTTGTACAAACCATCAATTTTTTATTTAAAATAATATTATATTTTAACTAAGAGACTTAAATGCCCTTAAGTCAACATGCCAATTACAAAAAAAAAAAAACTTGTATGAAATGATGGAAACGCTATTGACCTTAACTTTAAGAAAAATTAAGTCAAAGGGTAATTTGGTTATCTTACTAATTAAAATTTCATGAAATGTCTAAAAAGCCTCTCACCCTTCAACTTAATTAATTTATCTTTTAATGGTAGTTTAATAATTTTATTACGCAACTAAAAAGTGAAAAGCCCTAAGCACCAATGTGAGTTTTGAATTGACAATTTAATCACGTGAAAAAAACATTTAACCCCTCAAACCAAGTTATAAGTTTTGTATTGTGAAGGGTAAAATAGTAATTTTAGTGTGTATAACAATAAAAGTCTTATAAGTTTGAGGGTTTTTTTAATTGAAATGACAACCCCATCTTTATATGGTTTCTACGATAATAGGCTATGAACTATTATTAAATTAACTTGTGGATGACTCGATTAATCTAGGTTATAATTTTTTAAAAAATATTATTATTTTAGTTTTTTTAATTTTTTTTAAGAACCGATCTAATTGAGTCTCATTCGGATGTGATTGGATTGACTAGGTTAATTCATTAAAACATTCTAATTTAAATCGGTTAATATCTAAAAATTTTACCTAAAAGAAAGCTAAATATATTGAAATGATAATTTTAGGATTTTTAGTTGTGCGAAGGATGATTTTTTTAAACAAATCGTGATGATATATATATCATAATCACAATGTCACATGATTATCTCTCGCTCTCACTTGTCTCCTTCACCACCAAGTCAATGTGGAATTATGGAAGATTTGGTGTTCCTTTATGGCTGGTGAACGAACGAACGAACCGTCTTAAAGGGTCATAGCTAGTTAGCTAGCTAGCAGCCTAGCACATATGGCCTGTTAGACTCGTAAAGGAAAGTCAGCAAGTACTTGTTGTTTTATAACTTTCTGTGCAAGTACAGAATATTTCTGAATACAAGGGGTCAGATTATTTGCTCAATAACGTGAGAGATTTAGACATTGTTGTGGCTGGAAAAAACTGATGATTTTTGGCTGCTGCCAATTCTATTCTCTCCCATTTTTCTCTCCTTCTGATATCTTCCTGGCCAGCTAAGTACTCTTTGTGGGCCATTTCTTCCAGGCAACTGTCATATAAATTTGGATCCGTTTCTTCTATCATTGTCTTCACATTTTCTGTCAGTTGTTTAACACTCTCGCTCCAGTGCCATTTCAGGTTCTTTTCCACGCTCTCTACAACCACAGGAAACACCTCTTCCATCATTGATGATGCCATCTTCACAAATTGCTCGTTGTTCCACACGTATAGTGCACGCTCCGCGACCTGAGTTTCAAGTTATTTAGGGCATTAAGATCATTAGGAAATAGGATGAAAGTTATTAACGACATTCATAAAGGAAAAAGGAGGGACATAAAATGAAAGAAGGCCTACGAAGGAAAGCTTTTCTTAAGATAGTAATTAAAGCAGATGCACGTAAAACTCAAGACCCTGAATTGTGGGGTTTTCATGAGCATAATAATTTATCTTGTGGAGTTAGGAGGAAAAGGAGCCTTCAGGAACCATCAGAGAATTATTTACTGTTTCATGAATCCAAAACACAAAAAGAATTTCCAGACTGCCGAATCATTCTCCATTATGAATGATGAGAAAATGTATGAAAGGACAGGTTGAAATCCCAAATCCAAGCTGGCCTAGAAACTATCAAAGCATCCATATGATGCTGGATCATTAGCTTACCTGTGAGTTTAAACTATTCATGCATCTTGAAATTTGGGCACATATAGGCAAAGCTAACTTTCTATAGTGACCGGGATCGATATTCTCTACCAATTCCTCCAATTCACCAACGAGTAGAACTTCTTTCTGACAATTTGTGGCAGGCCAATACTTTAAGATCCCTCTGACAACCACCCCACCAAGCATTGGTTCCTTCTGCACAAATTGATTAATACAATACGCCAGTTGCCTGTGGTAGACTTGCATCCCCTTGCCCTTGTGCAAAGGGATAAGCACTCTCATCAAGAACAGCTTGTGCTCCTCTTTTAGTGGGACAGCAAAACCATTGATGATGCTTCCCCATATTTCAAGCAGCTCACCGATCCCAGAATGCTTCTCTGTCTCGAAAACATAGTGCAAGAAGACATGGTTCATCGATTTCCTCATGAATGCCCTGTAAAAAGTGAACCTGGAATATATCCGGTGGTAAACGTTCTTCAGAGTTTCGCGTTCTCTCGGGTTTTCAGACTGAAAGAGGGACAGAAGGTTGACAAGAAAAGGTTCATCAACATAACAACGGAGCATTTTGGGATCAATATCGAGGACTAGTCGAAGCAGAATATCGTAAGCAACTTGCAGGTGTGGCCAAGCAGGCGAGAGAGTGGAAACAAGGTCTTCATCCTCAGGTAATTCGCAGATGACGTTTTGTTTGGCAGATAGAGGGAGAGGCCTGAAAAGGTTGGCCGATAGCATGGACACAACCGGGCGTGTAATTTCTTCAGGTAGTGGCTTTATGGGTTTTTTCACGAAAGAAAGGAGCTGGAAAAGCTTTAATCGCTTAAGATCTCGCTCCGAGGGAGACTCCAAGGGATCAGTGAAAGTAAAAATAGAGCGGCAGTGAGATATAATAGACAAGATTTCTCCGTATTCAGATTCGAAGGCAGACTGCTAGCCACTTTTGGGACTGAAAATCTTGGTGCCATTGCTATTGTTGGGCTCCAAATCGAAGAGGAGCTGAAGGGAGGTAGATTTTTTTCTTGGGGAGGCTTTGGGGGAGTTTCTGAGAATACCCATTTTCTCCCGTCTTGTGCTCTTCTTTACTTGTTATTTCTGCCACAGATTAGGAACTACAAGAGCTTGATTAATTATTTTTTTCCTGAAAATGCTGAAAGAAAGAGGGAAGGCTCTCGTATTTCTTCCAATCTTTATTGCCTGTTAGGTCAAACAAGAAATGCCAAAAAATACAGCGATGTTTTATAGACAAGAAAAGTTGTAATATCCGATGACAAGAGTTTAGAAAATTTCCCCACCCACAAGTGACAAATGTTACGGGTAAAATGGCATTATCTGCATCAAGGAGTCTTTCGTTGCTCTAGCCACTCATTTGGATGATTTGCCATGTGGTGGGTTTCCTTGGTTACTGTAAGCTGGTGAAACAGACAGCTTGTGGCAGTTCACATGGATGTACAAGCAAGTCGAGAATGCTTTCAGTAAATGTAATCCAATGCATCAAACATGTGCCTCACCAACCCGTCCGTCTCTGCATTTTGCGCTCTGGGGCCTAGGTCCTTCGTGAATTTTTTCATGATTTTTTGCTTTCACCTACCAAAAGTAAATCTTTCTCCCATGGATGATAACGCAAGGAACAAGCTCATTTGCTATCTAAGCCGCACCTTCCAAGGTTCCATTATGATAAAAAGTGAATGAATATTTTTTCAACCACTTTATAGGGTGAAATTATGAACCACACAACCAGGGCCTCCACTAAATCTTGAATATTCAATTTCAGGAGCCCACCAAAATGATGATCATGCTCTAACTTATGCATTGCGCTTTTCTTACCCTTGCCATATGCAAATACAGAAAAAGAAAAAAGAAAAAAACACCAAAGGACAAGGAATTACAGAAGCAAGAAACTAAAATTTGAAGCTTTTCAAAGAGATTAACAGAAGAAACAATATTAAGTCATTTTATCCCGTGACAAAGGTTTGTGAGTAAGTTGATTTTGGATCAGGGAAAGACACGTGTCAAATAAGAAATTAATCCCAAAATGACAATAAAATAACAGATCATATCAAGTACCAGAATCCCTAAATGTATAGTATGAGAAACAAACAATTCAGAGAACCATCAATTTGCCTTTGACATGAGTTGTGCAATCAAACATCTAATGAAGTGAAAATAATTCTATGAAACAATCTGATGAAGTAATGATAAATGCTGCATGTCATGACACTTGGGCTCTCACAATTAGCATCGCATCTCTTGGTCTGCAGCACTTTAAATTTTTATATGCTTATTTGACTAATGCAATTTTTGCATGTCATGGAATTCTAGTACTGATTCTCGTGTTCAAGAAACTACAACCACAACATGCCATTTGCAACTCTAGTTCACTTGGTCCTGTATCCATAACA
Organism: Populus nigra; assembly: GCF_951802175.1. Lineage (NCBI taxonomy): Eukaryota > Viridiplantae > Streptophyta > Magnoliopsida > Malpighiales > Salicaceae > Populus > Populus nigra. The sequence goes on along the minus strand of NC_084858.1, from coordinate 4,770,429 downwards.
ATAATCATTCAACTCTTTGATAAGCAAGGTCAAACACTAGAACTTGAGAGGATAAAGAAGGCTAGCATTGCATTCACATTTCAGATGAACAGGGGAAAAAAGAGGAAGGGGAAAATCAAAATTGTAACAAGCATTCATGGTTCATTACACAGAATGGATGGATGAAAGGTCAGAAATTTTAGAAAACCTGAACCACCTTTTCTTCTCCGCATAGTCAAGACAAGGCTTCATGATAAGCCCTATAATCAAAGCAACGCTGCTAATAGCCATGACTTTGAGAGAAGCAAGTGTCAATACCACTAAAATTAACAAGGTTGGAGGAATGCAGATCAAAATTGCTCCAACTGTTCCAACAGGTATCTTATAAGGCCTTGGTGCCGCTGGATAGTCCATCCTTAATTTCACAAATGCTATAAATTCCATAATCATTCCAAAACAGTACAAGAAGTTTTCTGCGGCAACAATCTCTTGGAAGCTCAACCATGATAGCAAAATCACTCCAGATGCAGAGAATAAAATCCCAGTAAGAGGGGTTCCATAACGAGACCTCTTGCCAAAGATCTCAGGAAGCATCCCACGCTCAGCCATCCCTAGAAGCTGGAAAGAGTCACTGCTCATCTCTGCCACAAACATGCCCATGTTTGAAAAGGCAGAAGCCCCTTGGATCCAAGATCTCAACCATACACCACCTAAAATTTTAGCAATTTCTGAAAAATACCCATCAGACCACATTTCCTGATCAAGTGGTACTGCTCCAGTACCAATTAAAAGAGGAAAAAAGTACGCAGAAACAACCAAGATAAGAGCATAAAAAAGAGCTTTTGGAAGAGTTTTATTCGGGTTTTCGACCTCTCCTGCAAGAGTACTGATTGAGTCCCAGTAGTTGAGGTTCCAGAACAGTGTGTTTAAGTACAAACCCCAGTCCACATTGCTGAAATCCACCACAAACCACCTTGATGGCTCCAGTTTGGGGATTGCCACAAGTCCCATGAGCACAAAAGGAAGCAGAGAAAACACCCCTAACAGTATAGCAACCCACCCCACTATGCTTAAACCCCTGTAGTTCATGTAAGTTAGAGCCGCAGTCAGAGCCAGCACTGCTACTATCCTAGGGATGCCACCCTCCAATGCCGGGATTGCCGATTTCAGATAGTCTAGAAACAAAACCGGGTATAGTGCATTATCAATAACACCACTTAGCCATTTCATCCAACCTTGTTGAAACCCCCAATAAGGACCCAGCGCTGATGAAACCCAAACTACATATCCACCATTCTCTGGGAACATGGTACCCATTTCTGCAGTTATCAAGGCTTCTGGAATACTCCATATAAGTGGAAAAAGCAAAAAACCAAGAAGAGCTAAAAGAGGTCCAGCTGCCTGGACACTGTCTTCAACTCCAAATGGTCCCCCAGAAACTTCATAAAATATAAGAAAAACAAGAGGTATGACAGAAACCTTCTGGAACTTATCTAATGTTGGGAAGGATGCTTCCCCTAAAGCTACGTACCCAGCATTGTTCGGCTCCTCCATAGCAACGGAATTTTGGTTAGTCAACGAATCTCTATGATTCTGCAAAAAAATCAAATTGCAAAGATATTTTACATAATAAAAACAACATTACAGGTCACAAAGCAACGAGAAATAGAGATAATGCATAAAATATGGAAGCATATGACCTATTATTCCAAAAAGAAAACTTTTTCCTACCTAAATCAAGAAATGGTATCACATTTATAGATCAAAACGTTCTTTTTAAACTGCTATTCTTTTACTAAGCTCTGCATAACTGAAGAGATATGAGAAATCAGCACAAATAACTTGAATCCGACTCAAACTGCCTAGTCCCCTCTCTCATTTCCCTTCTCGAATCTCCAACAGAGAGGATAAAAAAAACTTTCCAGGCTCACAAAAGTACTCCTGAATGAACGAGATGGCCGTGAAAAATTCCTCCCTGAGACTATCTTTTACAATGGCAAGCTCAGTTTTCTTGCAAGCAGTTTCAATCACTTGAGTAAAACTTGGGACTCTTGTTTCAAACTAGATTTATCAATATCTTAAACAATTCCACACGAACCACAAAGATTACAAACAAAAAGGGTCATTATAGTCTACAGCCATTAAACCCAAACACTAAAAAACACCACTGGATTAAAAGAAACACTACCATGAAATAATCAATACCCAGATGCGAAAGAATCAAAAGTAACAAATTGAAAATAAAGGTTAAAACTTTACCTCTATTTTGGATTAAGGAGCTTAGAAATTGAGAACCCACCTCCGTTTTTTCACATTAATCAGGAAAAAACCCAAAGAGATGGCTAGATAAAAATAATTTCTTTTGAGAACATGTGAATCACGTTGAAACGTAGAAAATAGGAGATGCTAAGGTGCTAAATAATTAAGAGGCTTTGGATATGTGTCATCATGCTATTTATGTCACTGATGAGTTGGCCACTGGGCCTATCACGCGTCCTTTTCCAGATTCAGACACTCAGAGGAGGTGGGTGCTACTACCGACGCAAGATTTTGTTTCTTTGTTGATCTTGAGTTTTCTGCTTCCTGACGAGGATGAAAATCAAAACGACACTCAGGTAAGGCGACATAGAGATTAAAAATATATATATTTGGTACCTATAGACATTTTTAAATGCAACCCTTCAATAATTTTTTTTATTTTTTGTGATCATTCGGATTAAGAATTTTTCTTAATATGCTCATCCTTTCTGTTTTCTTCCGTTGATTGACATGTCCCTGTCACTTGCTGAAGAATAATATTTAATTAATATATTATTATTATATATATAAATATCTCATAGTTGGTTTATATTTTTAGTTTTAATTATGCTAGAAAAAGATTATAAATCTTGAATGATTGATTTAACAATTTATTAGAAATACAGTGATTTTTAATTTAAAAATTATAATTTATTTATTTCAATTTAAGATTTTTATATCTTTTAAAAATTTATCTTTAAATTTTTAAATCAGAATTATGAAACCATCCTTTTCATTAACAAGAATCAATTGATAAGGACAAGCATTGTTATCCTCCTTGCATTTTTCTTCTCCTCATATATTATTGTATTTTAGATTTTTTTCTTTTGTTCTTTATATTTTAATATTAAATTTATTGAAAATCATATTTTATTATTTATTTCAGTTTCTTTTATATAAGATTATCATGATCTTAAAAAAATTCTTGACATTAAGTTAGTATTTTAATTTTTATAAAATTATCATAATCCCATAAAAAATAGTCAATCATATTATTAAATAAAAAATATTTTGAAAAAAATATAATTATTATAAATTGAGTTTCATAATTTATTTTAATTTATTTTTCATGGGTTTATTATGATCTTAAATAACATGTCAACAATGAATTAATGTTCGGTTTTGCAAACATCTATTTTTTTATCATATTATTAAATAAAAAATAATTTATTTTTTATAAAGTTATCATGATCCCATAAAAGTATCCTGATATTAAGTTGATACTTAGTCTTGCAAGTATCTATTTATCATATAACCAAATAAAACTAGTTCAAAAAACAAAATTATTAAATTCAATATAGTTTATGAACCGGGTAGTTAATTAACCTAAGTTGACTTAGGTAGATTCAATGTATGATTTTTTTAATATTTTTTAAAAATATATCATTTTAAAAATATTTTTAAATTAAATTATATTTTTACCTATTATCTAATTTTTTTTTAACTCACTAACACATCAAAACCACTCCTATATAATTTTATTTGAAGCTTTAACTGCATAATAAATATTATCAATAAGTTTAAGTTTGACGGTTAAGTTTTTTCTTGATCTGGACATTATTTCTTCACATGTAAGTTTTTCTGGTCCAGTCATAGAATAGGTCGGAGAATTATCTAGTTTATACTTAAAAAGAATTAGTGGATTAGGTGTCAAGTTGGATGGAAGATAAACGGTGGAATGATTTTAATAAAGAAAAAAGAGGAGATCTAAGGAAAAAGAAAAAGAAAAAGGAGGAGCCGCCAGAAAATTAAGCAAGATAAAGCGCTCTCGGCCTCTGAGTGACAATTTAAATTTTTTTTTTTTTCTATTGGAAGCTCATTAATTCTGGGAGCTAAGATTTATTTATTCCGATATATGAATATGAATCGTTCTCATTTTTCTCGAGGATTTTTTATTTTAAAAAAAAACAAAACAAAACCATCCATGGCTGAGGGAAGAGAAAGGATTCATCAAGAGGAAAATGAAAATGAGAAGGGAAAGATGAATTTTATATGGAGAATAGTGGGGACACAAATATTATATACACAGGCCTTTTGGTTCTCTGTCATGGGCTCTTGGCCTCCAATTTCTTTATTAAAAGCCCAATAACATCTTGGGCCAGATATTATTTACAGTTTTTCTTTTTTTTCCAACTAAAACCAATTTACCTACTCAAAGACTCCAATTGACCTCGTAAAATTCCAATCAATTTGGTTGAGTTAATGGACTATTATTTATGTTGTATATTTTCATGATAAAATTACATGCGTTGGATGACGACAAGAATTCCTATGTTTTCTCTGCTTATTTGGATACCAATCCAATCACCTCAACATTTCATCTTCTTCCTAGCTTGCTTTGATGCCATAGCTTCATCGACTTTCTCGAATGAGAGCCTTCTTTTCTCATTATTGTGCTATCACAATAATTAATTAACCATGAATTTTGCTAATTTTACTCCAAGTTGTTGCACTTTTCAAAATTAAGTTTAATCATGATTGAATTTAGGAGATTTACTAATAATATTCATTCACAATTAATTATAAGTTGATGGCTGAGCTGATAAAATAAATATGGCAAAATAAATAGGATCAAGATAAATACTTTTTATACAGACCGTAGGGTCTAAATCATGTTTTAAAAGCTTTGTTTAAGGTGTAAGAGTCTAGTTTGGTATGCAGAAGGTAACCTGAAATATTTTACATTAGGGATGAACAAAAAAAAAAGAAAAATTGATTAAATTGAGAAAACTAAAAAAAAATAATTGAAAAAATCGAACCGTAAAAAAAACCGATTAAAATTTTAAAAAAACCGACCGGTTCAGTCTCAGTTTTATAAGCCTAAAACTGAAAGAACCGAACCGAACAAAAAAAACACCATAAAAAACCAAGTCAAACCGAGTCAAAACCGAGCCAAACAGGGTTTTGTCCTATAAACCGAACCGAAACCGTTCGGTTTGAACCGGTTTCGGTTTTTTTAAAAAAATTCGGTTTGATTATTTTTTTAATAAAAACCGAATCGAACAAAAAATAATCATCCCTACTTTACAACTTTACATCTCAGAATAAAAAGAAAGATTCATTTACAAATGTTAATTAAAAAAGAATTTTTTTAAAAAAAATCCACCTAGCTAATTAGTGAATTATTCCATGGCAATTGAAAAGGGTGTTAGTATCAGTAATTGCACAAGTTAAGAAGTTAATCACACGAGTTTGCTTAAGCAAATTACAGCAGTACATTATTATTCACGCATAATCTGTAAATATTAATAATGGAAGCATCCATCTAAATCAATCTCCAGGTAATATTGATTATTTAAAACTCTATTTCTACTTAAATTAAATAAAATATGAAATCGAGTTGAATTAGAATAATAATAATTTTCTAATTAGCCACTCCTGATATCTTTCTTAAACTCAAGTGCTCCTATAAAGACCAATAACTGAATTCTCTTTTCCACCATGGCCAGTGTCTCTCTCCGTCTCCAACACAAACAGGGAAGTAGGAAAAAACCCTCAAAACCCATCACAAATAGTAAAAACCCTTGCATACATAAGCACCTTCCTTGCTTGATTAGTATTTGTATTTTAAAAGAATACCTTCAAGATTGATCATTACCCCATCAAAAAAAAAAAAATTAATTAAACCTTCCAAGGATAATCCTCTCTCTCCAATATGGAAAAACCAAACACACCACCAATAAATAGCAGGAAAAAAAATCTTGAATTGAGTTCCAGTGCTAGTTTTCTCTTGCCAAACGGCTACAACCCAAAAGATCCTGATATAGAGATGATACAGATACAGCCTTTAACCTACACAAGTTTGAGGGACTTGTTACCTTCATCACCACCACCACCATGCCTTCTGTCACCAACACAAAGGTCAAGTAGTTGGAAAGAGATATCCATCAGGAATCCATTGGTGAAGCATGCAGCTAGGGCTTACTTACAGCCCATGTCAACTCCTGATGTTGACAATAGAGGGTTGTTTCGGAGATTGAAAGATCAATGTGGGTGCATTGGGTGGTTCAACGACATCGTTCTGAAGCCCCTGATGGTTAAGTTTTTTGGGAGGGGAGAGGAGATTAGTGACGATGATGATGAAGACGATTATTTGAGACGAGATTAGAGAGAGAGAGGAGGTTTGACTCCAGGCAAGGAAAACAAAGACTGAAGGGGTGTTTTTGGGGTTTTCGGTTTGACTGGTGGATAGTGGCACAATTTGTAAATATACCGATTCTCTCTCTTTTTTATTTTTTTTGGTTTTTCCCTTTTTTAGGGTCTAGGAAAAGAGCGATCCTTGAGTAAAAAGGAGGAAATATCCAGTGCTTTTGGATATTTAATTCACGGAGAGCAATTTGTTCTTATTTTCTTTTAATTTATGGCTTTTCTTTCGGTCAACTTTCTTTTTAATTTCAAGGCTATAAAATTAATTGCATTCGCTATCAATTAGTGGTTGTCGCCAAGTTGATCTCTCCTCTCTTCCCACATGGTGGTTCACTAATAATTTATTTCAGACATTATTTTGATTAGTACTTTTATTTTATTTTTTTTAATGTTGTCGTTCCTTTGATCCTCTCTTGTCATATGTAGTAGCTTCACCAGTTCTTCGTCTAAAAAACTAGTCACGCGTGAAAAAAGAGAGACTCTAATTACACAATGCATAATCAAGATTAATTAACTATCAGCTATGGTGTTTAATTAGTGGGAATCAAGCTGTGATCTAGAGGCTATTGCACTGGAGAAAGCTTGCTGTCTGTGGCGGGCTTTCAAATCTCTATCCTTGTCACTATAACTTATCTTGGAATTTCTGGTATAGGCAAAGGTTGGTGTTATCACATGTTTTAGCTGTTTAGATACAGCAAAATCAAGCAATCCACATTCTCTTGGCTACACCAGCCTGCTGCCCGTGTAAAATTTGTCTCTGGTTGTTTGGAATTGCATTTTAAATTGTGTTTTATAAAAGTTTATTTTTTATTTAATTTTTTTTTAATTTTTAGATTATTTTGATATATTAATGTCGAAAATAATTTTTATAAAATAAAAAGATATTTTAATGCATTTTCAAATAAAAAAATATTTTAAAAAACAATCATTACTATATTTTTAATCACCTTCCTCACAAGTTCATCTTTTACATTCTTCTTCATTAAGAGTTGATTTTTTATTTTGACTTAATCAATAAACTTAATGTTGCATGTAATTAATCAAGTAGATTAATTCAATTCAATTATTTCAGTTCTCTTGACAAAGCTTGGGTGGCAGCTTCAGACCTCGGGTTATGCTTTTGTCATCAAATTTGACTGAGATTCCCAACATTTGCTGATTCATGGCTTCTTGTTAGGTCGTCGTTGCAATCTCAGCTGATATTTTTACACCTGATTTAGCGAGCTAGTTTCATGTATTTGAACACTCAAAATTAATATTGAGAAAGAAGGATGCCTTCGCACATAATATGAACATGAATGCTTGAGTAGCAATGCTAGTAGTTTCATCAAGTTGCAAGTGAATATGTATATGAATTTTGTCATCTTCACAGACGTATTTTCCTTTTGTATTTTTGCTATGGAATGCATGGGTTGATTTTTGCGATCGATCCCAATTCACAATTCAAAATGATAAAAGATTTCAGAGCAGGAAGAAATCATTAATTATTTCCTTTGATCCTGTGAAATTTACAACCGTAAGCGATACATAGTGTTGACATCTACATATGCTTCATTAGGACTGTACAGCAAACCTAGGTGGTGCTTCAATTCATCATTTCGTTTTTATAGTAACAGCTGCCTCACCAATAATCTCTACACGAACAACATCCATCGCGGAAGTGGTGAAATACTTTGGCATCCCCCACTACAATCTCTCTTTTGGTAACCTGCGAAATCTTCTTTGCAGCTCTATGGCAATCTTCACATATTCTAGTGTTTTTCCTGACAATAACAGGGTTTCCGATTGCTGTAGAGATCAAGCCGAAGCAGATAGCTAGTTTGACACTGTGATATTCTGGCAAGTTCCCTCGTTTCTTGGCCACGTCTAGTGGTCTGAACTTGGTGAGGGAATGAAGATAGATGTCTTCCCCTATCTTCTTCAGTAGAATATCCAACGCATCATAAATCAAGTTTGTATGGGCATGGGACCTGTCTTCATTGATGAAACTCTCACTTCTACCATTGATATCAACCATGCTACACCCTACTGTCTTCACCAGTCCTTGTTCCTTCATAAGATATTTAATCCGATCTACATCTTCCCATCTTCCAGCTTCAGCATACATATTAGAGAGTAGTACATAGCAACCCGTATTGTCGTGCTTAAGAGATAATATATGCCTAGCTGCTAGTTCAGCTAAGACTATGTCGTTGTGGTTCCTACTTGCAGCCAGTAAGGAACCCCATATCCTGGCTGTAGGGACCAAAGGCATTTCTTCAATGAAACACTTTGCTTCGTCAAGATTTCCATTGCGACCAAGGAGATCTAGCATACAACCATAATGCTCTATTCCTGGATCAATGCCATATTCCACTTTCATTGAATTAAAGAAACCCCAGCCTTCGTCAATCAGGCCAGAAATGCTGCAGGCTGTTAACAGAGAAACAAAAGTGCTCCCATTGGGTTTGAAACCCTTTCCCCTCATTTCAGAGAAAAACTGGATGGAATTTCTTCCAAACCCATGAATAGCATAAGCCATGATCATTGTGTTCCATGAAACTACATCCTTACATACCATACCATCAAAAAATTCTCTTGCTGTCTGGAGATCACCACATTTTGCATACATGTAAACAATTGCATTTGAAATGAAAGTATTTGAACCAAGCCCTAATTTCATGATATAAGAATGAATCTGCTTACCCTCACTCCTTGAGGCTAATTCAGCAACGGCAGGCAGGACGCTTGCAATAGTAATAGCGTCTGGTTTAAGAGGCTCATTCAAAATGTGTTGAAACATTTTCAAAGCCTCTTTGTACTGCTCATTCTGTACATAAGCAGCAACCATGGTGTTCCATGATACCATGTTCTTTTCATTCATTTGATTAAACACATGCTCTGCCAGTTTCAACTCGCCGCATTTTCCATACATATCAACTAAAGCAGTTTCCAAGACTAAATAAGGAAGAAACATTTTTCTAAAGGCAAACCCATGGATAGATTTACCTTCCAAGAGAGCTCCTGATTGTGAACAAGAAGGGAGCAGGTTTATCATCGTAATAACATCTGGAATCACTTTATCGTCCTCTTGCATCCTTTTCAAGCAAGCAAAAGACTCAAAAAAATAATTATTTAAAGCATACCCACCGATCATAGCATTCCAAGCCACAATATTTTTGGAATAAATCCTATTAAATACCCTCTCAGCATAATCCACCTTACCACACTTACCATACATATCAATAAGAGAAGTCTGTACCATAATGTCCAATTCAAGCTCACTTCTAATCACTTGGCAATGAATTTCCATTCCACTTCGTAAACAATGCTCAATAGAACAAGCACCCAAAGCACTAATCATACCAAACCTATCAGCCTTATTTCCTAACCGCAGCATTTCTTTAAAACACATCAACGAGCTCAATCCATCACCATCTATTTGATAGCCGCTAACCATAGAATTCCAAGAAACCAAGTCCCTGACAGGCATTTCATCAAACACCTTCTCCGCAAGCTCAATAAATCCAATCTTTAAATACATATCAATAAGAAAATTACAAACATAAACATCTAAATCCAAACCAATTTTAATCAACTTCCCATGGACCTTTTGCCCTACAATCAAGGCCAACAACTCACCACAAGCTTTGATCACAAATGGAAAAGTAAAATTATCACTTGTAATCCCTTCACATTCCATCCTATAATAAAAATCAATAGCTTCTTGAAACAACCCATTATTAGTATACCCTCTAATAATAACATTCCATATAAAAGTATCTGAGTGGTTCATTTTCTCAAACATATCGAGTGCATCGCCCATCAACCCACATTCAACAAAGCCACAGAGATCCCTTGTGATATTGAGATCGTTGGGACGCGCTGGAGGTTTGAATGAAGTCTTTGATTGGGCTCTCTTGATAAAGGGTGATTTTCTTGTGGTTTTTCGCTTGAACTGTGCTGTTTTTGGTGGTTTGTTTTGCTCTGGAGAGGCGTTTTTGTAGGCGTTGTAGAGAGAGCAGTGAATGAGTGCTGAAGCCATTTTTGTAGTAGAATTCTGAGTGTTGTAGAGATATAAAAATCAGCTGCTAAAGAATCATGGGCTGCTCTTCCATTTTTTTTCCAACTTTTTTTGGCGGGACTGATGATGGTCTGTTAATTCTGTTATGGTTCAGGCCAATAAGATATGAAAACAGATTTAATATTGGTACAAATTTTGACTTTAGTTCAAGGGCACATGATACCTGTCGGCTTGGACCCTTTTCCATTATTCTTTATTACGGGCATAATGGGCCTGGCCACAAAAAGGAAAGATCCAAGAGTGATCTTGAGCACCAAAATAAGACTTATCAGGTACAAGGCCCATTGACCTTAGTCACAAAATGACGGAGCTTGTTAGCACCTCGTACTCCTTATTTTGTGTAAGTAAATAAATTTGGGGAAATTCCTTTGATTGTTCCCCAATAAATGTCATAAAAATAATCACTGCATGCATCATCTGAAATGCAGAACCCACCATTGAATCTCGCAAGTCAAGTTTACTCGAACAAAACACATTGCTTTGCTGATATAATAAAAATAGTGACAAAGAATATCCATACAAAATTCTCAATGTAAATGTTGATGAAATATTTTGCATTATCATGTATTGATAGAATTGCTTTGCTGATATAATAAAAATAATTAAAAAAATCAAGAAATATTTTGATGATTATTCTACTAGTAAAATTACATGTTATAATTTACCGACGGAGTAATTAATGAAAACATTATGTCTATATGTACATCAGAGATTATGTAAACAAAGTTAAAATTATTCTAACCAACGAAACCTCATCCACTTTTCTTTTTTTCTTTTTAATTGCAAATCAAAACAACAACACCTCCCCCGTACTTTGCTAGACCTTTAGACCCTGTCATCGCAAATTTAATCACCTCAACATTCAGTAGTGTCGGTATTATTATCATTATTTAATTTTTTCTAAATATTGCTTACACCAAGTAAGCAAACCTATGAATTTATATTCCAGGTTAATTTATTGATATTTTTGTGTGATATTTATAGTTTTCTTGTATATTTAAGTGTTTTACAACATTTTCATAAAAAATTAAAGTATAATTTGTATATTAGGGTTTGATTGTGATTTTAAAAAAAATTGAATTTGTTTATAATTTGATAAGATTGAGCTTGATTTTGCAACTTGGATGTGTTATATATGAAGAAATGATGAGTTAATTAATAGGTATCAATCATATTTTGTCAATTTTATTGTTAAGTTAGAAATGTTAGGGAATTTGATATTTTATGAAATTGATAACAATTAAATAGTATTAATTTAGATTGAGTAAGTTTGAATTGAACAAATAATATATAATTTGTCGAATTTGGAATAGTTGTTGCTAATTGGATTTATTTAGTTAAGATTTCACGCAACATTAAATTGTTATACAAATGATAATTGATTATTAGATTGTGGCTTCTAGCTTTAACTCTTCATCATCTCAAAAGTACAACCTCACATCTGTATAATATGATTCTTCAATGGAGAATGGTTCTTTTGTAGCCCAATACACTTGACTTCACCATCATAACTATATTTAAAGTATTAATGTTATGTTGATGGAACCACGTCATTCTTGTGTAATCAAGGTCTTTCTAAGAGCAAGTCATTGAAGTCTTTGCCTAAAAAATATGACAAAGTACTAAAGAGTTCATCTCTTCAATCTCAATCTTGATACGAATCTTTTCAATGACACGTTGTACTTTTTGGTTAAAGCCTTGGATCACCATTCTACTCTTGGATATTTCTTTTAGAGATATGCCAATCTTTTACATCGTACAAACTGACATGATGTTAATTGTTGATCCATCATCAATCAAGAGACATATAATTCCTTGGTCTTAGGCATACCCATTTATATACAATGGTCTATTATATGGTTTTGCTCCAAGCTGCAAGTCCTTATCTGGGAATGAAATTGTTGCTAAACAATCAACATTGGTTACATCATCGACCCTTAAGAATAACCTTCAAACTTTTCGGTATTAGGAAAAAACTTAGGCAAGAGCCAATCGAGTCTCTATAGGGAGATTTAGTACCTCAAACAAACTTGTTTTTGATGGAATATTCTCCAACTTCAAGACAATTCTTTTCATAATTAGATCAATTACATTTTTTTAGGACTGGTTTTTCTTTGGAGAAAATTCTTCTGCAGCTACTACTTTTTCTTCTTGCCCGATAGTTATAACATTGATAGTGGCAATTTAATCTTGGAAAAATATTTTTGGAAAATACTCTCTAAGAGTGATAAGATTTCTTGTTGTAATACCCGACTCCTCCTCCCTTGAATAAGATATTAATGAGCCTCCTTTTTTTAGGATTTGTTCGCATCTTAGTCTTAACTGCCTCACCTTCTTTTCAATCATCTTTCAAGGTGGAGCCTTAGGAACTGGTAAAGTTTAATAGCTTAAACCATGTATTCTTTACCTTCTTACCATGATCAATCCTTCATCATCATGCTCATGTATAGCCATATCATTAGAGGATCTCCATCCGATTGGTTCCACTTTTATGAAACTTTCTTCAATAACATTTAACAAAGCATATCTTTTATATATATTTTTTCTTTTTAGAAACAAACGTAGAACATCCATATCTAACTTCATCTTTAAATTCTGAGGAAGATTTAGATCTTTAAAATCTTCTATCATGACCACTTTGAATTGAATAAGAAGTGCTCTTTGTGATATATGATTAGTTAAATCATTAGCATCAATCATAACGTTTTTTTTTTTTTGCATTGCAAGCTTAAGACAAGAATAAGATTAAAAGATTAAAAGAAAACAGTTGTCATATTTGTACTGGTGGTTTCTTCTCCTCCTTCAAGTTGGATCTTTCCTTCATTCTCCATATGAATTATCAAATCTTTAAGGAAAAAACATTTCTCAATAGGATGACTAACTATTTGGTGATACTTGCAACACTTCGAATGATCAACCATATCAACTTCGTCAAGCCTTTTATGTATAAAAAGCTCGATCAAACTTCGTTCTCAAAATTGATCTAGAATACCCGAAACTTTAGGATAAAAAAGGATATTCTTTTTCTTATAATCGTTTTAAAGTGGATTTCTTTCTTTTATGGATTTATTTTTTTAGGAAATTTTCTTCAATCTTTGGTTTTGGTTTGGTTTGTTACTTAGAAACCTTTATAGGTGTCATGAAGACAACCATAACTTCCTTTGATTCTACAAACTTTTTTCCTCCTTCTTGTCACGAGGATCACTTGGAAAGTAGCTTCTGCTTTACTACTTGGATTTCCAAGTCACGTGCTCTTGTAGAGAGTTGTTCAAAAGTGAACGACGTGTTTTTTTGAAGACTATATAACAATTCCCACTATATTATATAGACACATGTCTATAAAGAAGACTTCACTTATCTTCTTCTTACAATTAAATATTAAGCGCCTTCATTTTTCAATGTGATCCAAAACTGGCTTTTATTTTTCTTTGCTTAGTACAAACAAGTTCTGGCAAGCTTATAATTTACCAAGTATTACAGAAATGAGTCAAGAACTCTCACTCTAATTGGTTCCAACTATCTATTATAGAAATGTGCAAGTCAAAGAAGACTCTTTTTAGGGATTGGACAAACTGCTTCACCATCAAGTCTCCATAGGTTTTTGCATTATTACAAGTCTTAATAAAATGATCAATATGTTGCTTCAGATTACCTTTACCTTTAAATTGTTAAAACTTTGAAGGTTGATAGTTTTGGTGGCATCCTCATATTATTGGCATGCTTAGTGTATAACTTATCATGCACAAGAGAAGACTAAAGAGAACCTCTGTACTAAACATGAATATTATCAACAATTATATGCTACAGTTGTTAGATAGTAAGTGAATCCATTGATGATCCAGCAGTTTCCCTAAGGGAATTTAGTACTATTGTTCGATCGTGTTGCTTTTCAGGAACATTTTGGCTTTCTAAAGGATCTTAATGAACATTATTTTTAGATGGATATTCGTTCCTTTAGGTGCTTTCATCATGAGGATTTTATTTTTCTAATTGATCTATCAATATGTCGGTCTGACTATCAATTTCCTTAATGGATCTTTTTTATTCTTTTATTTTAAGAGACATTTGATAGCCATGATCCTCAGAAAGTTATGTCTTAGTGATCATGCCTGGCATTTAAGAGTCAAATAAGGATGGGTAATCTTCTCATCTTTGTTTGGAAAAAGTTGTAGAATGAGATCTAGACTTTGATTACATGCTTGAATTTGAGTCATACGGTGGAATCTCGACCCCTTCTTACAGATCTTAAAAGGAAGAGTTTCCAAACTTATATTTTAAGGAAATTGCTTTTTTCTCTCTTTTATAGAATTTTCTTAGTGGAGAGACCAACTTGGACTTTCCAGACTAAGTTATTAAGCGAATGACTGGCAAGGTATCCACTCCAGCACCTTGAGAATTGATTGGAGAATTGCTTATGCTTCATATTTCTTATTTTAGATAATAGATTTGTTGACTTGAGAGATGAAAGGAAGAGAGGTTCCTACCGAGCATGCCAGAAATTTATACACACAAAATTTCACGTATTAAAATAAACTACAAATGGTGCCAAAATTACAATAATGAACTTAATTTAAAGAAAAAACGGAAGCTCTCTTAAGATTCTCTTCACATGCATGAATCCTCTGATTAATGGTCAAATATGAATCTTGTTTTGAATAAAAAAATATTCACAGGATCTTGAAAGCTTTAACCGTGTAAGATCTTAACTTGATTTAATTTAATGAAGGAAAAGACTTTGATCATTTAGTTCCTTGATTGACTTGAATTTTTTTAAGAGAACTTCCAAGTATTTATGCTTGATCTTTAATCTCTACCTGTTATGTTTGATTTAATAGCTTTGTTGTCTATTTATTGACAGGTTAGGTACAATTTAACTCAAATATTTTTTTAAAGGTATTTTAAAAAAGTTTAATATAAAAATTACTTAAAATACGTTTAGTTAGAAGGATATTACAATAAGAACCATAAAATATATTTGTATCGAGTTTTTAATTTAATTTGGGCACAAACCCAACAAATTTAATTTAAACTCAAACCTTAATAAATTCAATTTATTTGGTAGGTTAGGGTTATGGGCAATACTTATAGAAATTTTAGTGTATACAATAAGATACCAATTCACCCCGTGGATGAAAGCAATTAACTACAGTTTCTGGATTCTATCCATATAAAAAACAACATAGTTTACCAATAATACCATGTTGATCATAGTTTTGAAACTCAATCCGGCCCGACAAGTCAATCCGGGGCTGGAACTGGGCTAAGTTGAATAAAAAATAGAAAAAGAAAAAACCTGGTGTGATCCGGCTGACCTAGCAAAACCCGGTCAAAAATCCGGTTGTAACCTGTTGCCTTTTGTTTTTTTTACTAAAATGACATCGTTTTGATTTTTTTAAAAAAAAGAATTGACCCAAGTGACCCGGTCAAAACCCGGAATCCGGGCCTTGGACTGGGCCGGGTCTAAAAACTATATTTTGATCTTTCTCTTGCTCGAATATCAGAAGATAAATGTTGTGCACAATGTTTAAAAGATTGTCTTTTGAGGCCTTGCCTTGTACATGTGCTGCAGAAACTAGTGGTGATTTTGTTTACACGCTGGAGGAATTGCTTAAGGAAGAATTTCTGGATGAAGCCCTATCTTCGGATCCTCAAAGAAAACACTTCTACTACTGCGAAATCTGCCCACTGCAGAATGACCGGCAACAGAATCTTCGGAAAATAAAACGATGCAAGGGCCATTTAACTAGGAAATTTGTAAAAGAGTGTTGGAGTGAATGTGGATGCAATAAGAAGTGTGGAAATCGTGTTGTCCAACGAGGGATACAAGTTGCTTTGCAGGTCAAAGTGAATTACTGTTAGATACTTAAGCATGTTCAATTATAAGCCATTTGCAATCTGTTTCCTTTTTTCTTCACGGCTTCCTTTTGTGTATTGAATACTAATTTTTGTATCATCTAGGTGTTTGCAGCACCTGAAGGGAAAGGGAGAAGGTGGGGTGTTTGATCGGTGAATGCCTTGAAGAAAGGCTCTTTCGTTGGTGAGTATGTAGGCGAAATCGTGACCGATCAGGAACTTTATGAGCGAAACAATAAAAGGGCTGCTAAGAAGGAGAGGCATACTTATCCAGTGCTGCTGGATGCAGACAGGGGCTCTGAAAGGATACTGGAAGGTGAAGAGGCCCTTTGCTTGGGCAACGGAATTTGCAAACATTGGCAGGTTTATCAATCACAGGTACTTCCAAAGCCCTCCTGTACACGTCGCTGTCTTTCTATGCCTCTTTTTGATAAAGAAAACATTTAGGAGCCAGGTTTTTATCATGAATAAGTTTGGATATCTTAGTTAAACTCTTTTTGGTTGTCAGATTTTATGATTCTAACTTGATTGAGATTCCTGTGGAAGTGGAGACTCCGGATCATCACTATTATAGAGTATGAAACTCTAGATTCTCAAGCCCCATTCAGTGCTTTTTCTTTTTTCTCAGTAGAACAGAATCATATCTTGGAATTCGGTGGACGCAAGGACTCAGCTGTTTATATTTTTCTGCTTAACCTGCAGCTTGCTTTGAGAGATTGAGCCGATGGAAGAGTTGACATGGGTAAAATCTCCCTCCATTTTTATAAAGTGCTTTGTGCAGGAACGGCATCTAGTTTATTTGGCTTCTGTAGACTTTATGATGATATATGGCAGGATTCAAGAATGTTTGTTATTGCAGGATTATGGTATTCAGTTTGATGATAACTATCATCAATTTAAATCATTCAAGTGCAAATGTGGAAGCATGCGCTGCCGTGACAAGAAAAGGAAGGAAATTATCATGAAGATCTCTGAATCGAATATGTATGTTATGGTAGCCTAAACGAATAGTTACTTCAGCTGCCACTGGGGAAAATCAGAGGACTCTTTTGATTTCCTATCTTGATTTTAACTGAGGATGGATTACCTTGTAATCCTGTATCCTGCCTTCTCCTCATAGAGTCTTGTTTTTTTATCAGAATACCATTTCGTTCATATCTAAGCAAGAATGGGTAGGAACTTCCTGGTTTCCTTTCTATGGGCAACGATCAAAATTAAATCTCCATTCTTCAGTGATTTATGTCCCTTTTCAGTTTTGTGTCCTCGACAAGCAATATATTTAATTCAACCAGAACTTGGATTTAGCAGAAGCACAATAAATCTTTTCTTACATGGATTGAGAATAGAATCCGTTTTACTACTCCAGGTAACAAACAAGGTTGAATGACATAATATGTAATGAAAAACCTTGCTTGATGTTAACATGTCAGATACAGTTAATACAAGGGCACAGTTAATATAAAAAATATAAAAGCTATTCAGGAATACTTTGGAGTGCAGGAGTCCAAGAACGCCGGCAACTCCCCTTTGCTGAATTGGATCTTGAAAGATGCTTTCTCCTCAGAAGATTTAAACGTTGTTCGAGGGACAAGGATGATACTGGTGAATATGATGCTTGATTAGCATTGCTCTTGCCACCTCTCATTACCTCTAACATTTGCTTTAAATCTTGCTTCCGTACCACTAACTTCATCCTCACAAAACCATTTTCATTGGTATGTGAAACGACACACCCGCCATTAACTTGTCCAATGGACTCCGGTAGATTGCTCTTCAGACTCCGATGATTTCGCCCTCTTAATAATGCTCGAAAATCTCTCTTCGGAGAAGCCTTCCCTTCTGAAACTCTCAAGTACTGCTCCATCTTTAATTCCCAGTACGTAATCCTGCACGTCGTAGATCGATTTATGCCTGAATGTATTAACAAGTCCTGTATCTATCAAGACTTATATAGGAACTGGCAATGAGCCTTGATAAACTAAGATGTAAAAGTCGGTCAATTAAAAATGATTTTCAGAACCTGGCTATAAGATCCAGACATAACCAATGATAGGTCTTGACTTTGTTAGCCACAATACCATAGTGCCTGGTCACATTGCTTGCAAATGCCTCTTGCTTTGAGATTGGAGGTTCCTATGTCAAAGAAAGAATTCGTTGACCTGCAACTCGAAGCAATCAAAAGAAATATTTCTTGATCTATTAATTATTTATCCATGTATGATAAAAAAAAAAAACCATAACGAAGTTCGCCGCCCCCTCACATGCAAATCCTGACATTGCGCTGGAAGGAGCCACGCGTATCCATGAGATGAAGGGGTGATTTTTTATTATCTTGAATGAGCCAGGTGCTTGAAAAAACACAGCACAGGACAGGACCAAATTAACAAGAAAGGTCAAGAGATACTACAGGAGAATAGGGAAGGTGTACTGGTGGGGTCTTAGAATTGCAAGATCGTCAATTGGTGAGCTGTTTCTAACCTGCCATTGCCAGTCCAACCATTCTTCTTCTCCTCCTAGCCAACTTAACGTCCATATTCCAATACTTTGTTATCTAGCTAAGATGTTCTTCAGCTCTCTGAAAGAAGAACATCATCACGCCTAAACCCAGTCATTTCTCAGGCTGCTTTTGGTACTTTGCTGTAACTGTAAGTGCTACCTGGTCAGTTAGGAATTCAACTCCTGAATTAGTAATTAATCCAATCTACTTTTGACATAATATTCGAAACAAAGTAGAGGATGCTCTAGTTGAAATGGGTTTTCGGCTTGTGGGGGGCACCGAAATCAGATGCACGTTACAGTTGATGAATTTACAAAATCAACGTCTCCAAGGGACATAGCATGATGGTAAAGAGCTTCAAATCTGCACAGCAGGTCTCGAGTCAGGGCGTACATCTTTTGTAAAAGTTTGGGACAACCGGGGTTTTACTCGTTCACCTGAACCCACAAAATACGCTTTCCTAGAAGCAGTGGCGGAACCAGAGGGAGGCTGGCAGGGGCCCGGGCCCCTGCAAGGAAATTTTTCCCAGCCTCTCCCTTTGTAAAATAATTAAATTTTTATTTTTTTTAAATATTTCTTTTAATTTGGCCCCCTTACTTTTTTCTTCTTGCTCCGCCCCTGTCTAGAAGTGAGGTTTCCTTGAATCCAAAAAAAAAAAAAAAATTTACACAGCAACGAAAGCACAACTTAGCCATGCCAAGGAAGAAAAGAAATTAACATATCATCCATTAGAGGTGGTTCAGGCTCATGTACCTTTTAAGGAACATGGCTCGGTGAATCTAGTAGCTTTGCTTGAACAATGAGCTCGTTAATTCTTTTTATTGCACCTGGATGTCAACCATTCTTATTTAACTACTTCAATGTGCAGTTTTGCCAGGAATGTGGTCATTTTTTAGATTTTTAAGACTTGGAGAGGGAATAAACAGGCAGCAGGCACATGCAATTAAACATTCTCGTGCATTTAAAAATTACATGGGCCAACAGCTAACAACTACACGTTTATATTTTTTTAAAATTAAGGAGCTTGTGATTTTTTAGACCTAATGTTGGCTAGTTAATTGTATTATTTTTGGTTAATAATAATAGAATAAAAAATTTAGATAGTTTAAATTATTATTGATAAGTCCAGATTTAATAGGACTAAAAATCTCCTAGAGGTCCAAAAACTTACAGTCTTAAACAACGTGTGGCCCAACAACTTAAAGGTCATCTTTAGAGAATAACCCAATATCTTGGGTTCAACCTAAGAGAAGAGCCCAACTTACTAACCTAATATATTTTAGATTTTACTCTTCCTACACCTTTAGATATATAAAAAAATTAAAAATTTCAATGTCCTATCATATTTTTTTCTCATTAATGCATATATAAGATATATTTATTCTTCATTAATGCTATCAAGACAAAATGATTCTCCAACCCCTTTACTACATAAAATAATAAGATTTATGGGTTAAAAATACCTCATGAATCCTTCTTCAAGCCCAAAATTCACAATTTTCATTTTATACCGCATATGTATTTTCAAAGTTTATCTCTTTATAATATCATTGTACTTTTTTATTTACAAAGACACTTACTTAAATATCTAAGAGTCTCTGCATCTATAAAAAAAAACATTTTACAAATACTAACCACCTTGATTTATCAGATGCCAACTATTAATCACCTTAATTAGAAAGAATAAATGAGATAGTTAGAATTAAGAGATTAACTGATTATCTAATACATAAATCTTATTTCTAAATTATTTGAATTTTTTAAGACATCATAAATCTTGTTTTTATTAGGTAAAGCATATTCAAATTAAAAAAAAGTCTAATAAAGGGGGAAAAAAAATAAAAGAATCATCCAAAATGACAATTTTTCATCCCAATGTCTACCCCTACATGGATGTGTTCAATAGTTTCTCAAGGAGCCTAATTCTTAGTATAGTTCATGTAAATTTCCATAGATTTTGTCCTAATTCTAGTAGCTTGGAAAAATTCATCTAGTTAATTTTGGCTTCTAAAAACTTTTCTTGGACTTAATTTTGGCTAGTTAATTGTATTATTTTAGTATTTTTGGTTAATAATAATGGAATAAAAAATTTAAACACTTAAATTATTATTGAAACCGGGTCTAAATTTTTTTCAAAAATCTGAAAACTCACATCTCAAGTAAAGTGTAGCCTAACAGCCCAGCGGCTCATCCTTAGAGAATTGCGCACCACCATGGCCCAGCCTGAAGCAAAGCACAACAATTGACCTGTTGCAACTCGCAACAGCAAGGGGAAAGCTAGATAGCTTGGGCTTAATGATTTAGATTTCAGTGAAGGATACCCAGACTTATCCATTGTTGGTTTGGCCCAACCAACAAAGTTAAGGCCTGCAAGTCTTATTATTAAATAAAAATTCTAGATATTTCCTTATTGGATTTATTTATTGAACATTGAATTTGTTATAACTTTTCTTGCACTGAATGTCAAACATGCTTTTATTCCTTCTTTATTTCTTCTGTTAATAATTTTATTTTAACTTAAACATTTTTAAATATTGTTGATGATTCGGTTTAAAACTTACTTAAATCGAGTTAATTTAACAAAATCGATTTTTTTTCAAAATAAAACCTAAAACGTTATTATTGCTTAATTTGGGATCCCACTTCTCTGTATTACACGCAGGGATTCTCTACTATTTTTTTTTTGAGAAGATCAGCAGACTGCATCGCAAAAGCTGCTAGGTGCTCAATTATAGTTGCAGATGCTCTTGTCTCATGTGGTTTTTATTGTAACAAATGAAGTTTCACATTCTGATTCAAAAACAGAAAGATTCTTGATGGTATGCTCTGGACCTATCAGATCATGAGGAATATCTTCAAACGTTGTCTTTGTTTAGACCCTGTGAGCGTGAGAGACAACAAAAGGGACGAAGAAGCGTGCATGTCTAAAACAACGTTCCAGTTTTGCCAGCGAAAAGGATTTTTTTGTAGGGTTAGTGAATATATAGTGAGGTGATAAAGAGGCACATTCTATGCCAAAAACATGCAGGAACACCCATTGAAATCTTTTTTAACACCCATTGAAATCTTTTTTTTTTTTAATTGTGAGTGTCTGGACCAGTTTATACGCACTTCGATTAATTTTACAAGTTCTGAAATTAACGATTATATAAACCTCAAGTGATTTTGAAATAATTCAAACTTTTAATTATTAAAAAACAAATCTAAAATTTGAGTAATTAAATTATTACTAGAAAAACATTCTTAAGCAGACAAGTAGCGTCTCCAATTGTCTCCTCTTCATTTGTTCAGGCCAGGCCTGAAATGAAACAGACATGGGGAAGTCCCTCACGTAGTATAAACATAGTTAAGTTGAAAGGGTCATCTAATTAGGCTTGAGATTTACACTTAGAGCGTGTTTGGCAGTGTGGTTGCGAGTGCTTTTCAAATAATTTTTCGTGCCAAAATGCTTGCCAACGATGTTTTTTTATTTTTTAAAAATCATTTTTAACATCAGCACATCAAAACGATTCAAAACGTACAAACTATATTAAATTTTAGCAAAAATAAAAAACAAAAAATTTTCAAATTTTTTGGGAACGCGGTCCCTTAATCTGCAGTTGTAATTCCCACGTGTCCAAAATGCCACTGATTATAAGCTGAGCTTTTAATATATTAACTAGGTCACCAGCAACAGCCGTAGGCAGGGTGGTTGGGCCTGAAGTCACGGTTGCATTTTGGAGCCTAATGGTTTACTGGTTACGGAAGCATCCAGTGAACAAGTTCCCGAGTGTTGCTTTGGGCCGTCAGGGCCTCCGCAAGTGACCTGTGAGAATACTCGCCACACCCCACTTGGGTTATCTAGGTTAATTTATAGGTCAATTCTGGATCATCATGTTATTTTAATGGTTTTAAAAACAATAAGAATATAAAAAAATTATTTACAGTTAATCGGATAGAGTTTATCTGGGTTTGATGAAATCAAATCGCAAATTAACCTGAATTTAATCAAATTAATATTTTTTTTTAAAAAAAACGCCTGCATGGATAGACCATATGTCCAACCCACCCATGAGCCAGCTGGTTTTGAAGGTTGATTTATACAGTGTAGACCGTGAAGGTTCCCTAAATGATGAGGTGGAAAATTATATGTTCTAAAAAACAAAATAAAAAATCTTTTGGGAGAGGAGGAAAAATCAATAGTTTGATAGTGACCTTCTGCTCATATTTAAATCTCATTTACGACAAGACACAATTCCATTGATTTTAATTAAAAGAAATCTATCTGTATTTCAACAAGAAGAAACATTAACAAATCCTGCAAAATTCAACCCTACCAAGCCATCAGGTCCATCTTCATCACTAGCCGACATTCCTTGTTTAATACACTTTGGCCAATTTATGGAAGGGATTATGGCAGTTCGTGGTTTTTTTTTTTTAAAAAAAATAATATAAATTATATTTTTAAATTTTAATTGAAAATTTAAGTTTTTAGATTGGCATTAATTCTTTAACGTAATATTAGAATCTTGATAACCAAACAATTATGAGTTTGAATATCATAATTTTTATTTATTTGATAAAAATTAAATATAAAAGGATATTAGCTTATATAAGTTTTTAGTTTGAAAAACTTTTACTTGAAATAATATGTTAAAAAATAATATAAATTATATATTGAGAATAATTTAAATTTTTTAATTGAATTATTTTTTTAGTATTTTTTTAATAAAAACCTTTTCGTTAATTTTTTTTATTTTTGATTGTGATCGTGACGATTGTGTACATGTTATTAATTGAATGCAAAGAAATTTTGGTTTTTAATTACTTTATTTGTTTGATAGAAAAAACAACAGGTATATATTCATCCAAATGAACTGATTAGAAAAATCGTCCCTTGCACAGCTAAACGGTACACAAGGATGCATATAATTGGCTAATGGATGTCGTTCTTCTCTTCTCTAATGTGTTCACCTCCATTAAAAACTATATTGTCCATATCCTTTACTCTCCTTTCGAGACTTGTCCTTTTAATATCACTTTGTCCACACTGTCCGTCCTCCCGTGGATCCAAGACCATCCACCTCCACATGAAATTTGAATCAATCTACCGTCACTGATCTTTTCCTTTTCTTTGACACTCTTTCCGTTAAAATCACTAATGGAAAAGGACCAGGAGACTACCCTCCCCCTCCATAAAGAGGTAAGAGAGCTAAAGCAAACTAGATGTAGTACATTACACAGACAAGCAACTCTTCTTCTCCAAAATTAATGTTTGCTCTTTTTCGAGGGTGCCAAGCAAGTTCTTCTAGAGGATAGCGCCTAGTACTAAGAGTTGTAACAGAAGAGAAAAGTAGTACCAGGACTGCTGGATTTTCTGAGAAAGGAAGGATATGGAGAAGCTAACAGAACTGAGCCACCTCCTTGTGACAGTATTCCTCTCCAGCTTTGCAAGTTTAATGGTGATCCCGGCCATAACCGATGTCACCATGGTAGCAGTTTGTCCTGGAAAAGATGAGTGCTCTCTTGCGATTTACCTCTCCGGGTTCCAGCAAGCTGTATGTTAATTCCTTTGTTCTCCTTCATCTTTCTCTTCACCCTTGCTTCTTATTAAGGTGTGGATTTTCTCTAGGGTTATTGATTATGAATTTCTTTGCATGGTTAATTACATGATGACTAGCTATAAGCAGAACCCAAAGGTGTCCGAAATATTCCCCATGAACCCATTTTCTTCACTGGAAAACGATTAATGCATGCCCATGTGCCTTTTAATTCATCACATGAGAGAATTAACTATCTATATAAACTAAATAAACATACAAAAAGGGTTCTGGTGGTTTTCTGTGAACTTTTTTTTTATTGGAAAACATTCCGCGCCATACATCCAAGTGCCCTGTGTATATAATTGTATGCCTGTTAACTCAATGTCTATGTTAGTGTAGACCAAGCATGGACACGTAGATCGACAGAGTATTTTATTTAGCTTGCTGCAACTCTTCAATGGAGAGTCCCCTCTTCAGCACTCTCCGTTCTGCTCCACCCATTTTGTTCAACCTACCATTCAAACTTTACCTAGAAAGATGCTGATGGCCATTGTCCATCGCATGCATAAAAACCAACAGTCCAACAATATCATGATCTTTTTTCCTGGAACGTTTCGCACTCACTGGTCGATCCAAAAAATCAAAAGACCTACCATAAAATGATTGGGTTTCTTCAGAGAATTAATCTTCCAGGCTAGGACAAATGTTTCGGTGTAATTAAATAGCGTGTTCTATTTATTTTTATTCTTAAAAAATATTTTTGCATGCTCTCTGTCTAGACGCTAAGATGTGTAATATACGCCAAGTTTTTTAAACGCCGGTCCTGCTGCATTCTCATCACAAACAAATACTATAAAAAGAAATAAGACTGTGGGGTTATAAGTGAAAGAGTCCATGGACTCATAATTGACGGCACTTCTAATTTATCACCATTAATGCCGTGAATGTTTTTGCTTCAGTACTATTCCAAGGAATTCAGTCTTTGATTTTAGCCAATTGAACCTCAAATGAAAGGGGGCAACAGGGAGAAGTAAAATGCTGTTAACTAATTATCAGCAAGTGGGTTTTTGCAGATCATCGGACTGGGGACAGTTGTGATGATGCCGCTAATAGGAAATCTATCAGACCAGTATGGAAGGAAAGCCTTGCTCACACTCCCTATGACTCTCTCCATTATTCCTTTAGGTAATATCTTTTATATATGTGCATTTAATTTCATATCTGTCGGTAAATTATTATTGGCCTTCCCCCCTAAAGTGCTAGGATACGTATGGTCCTACTGATCGTGCCTAGGACATTAGGGCTCCCATTGACAATCGACACCATGAGTGGATAGTGGATCATTCGCGTGCATGGCGGCCACTTTCAATGGGCGTCTTTTCTTGAAAAATACCTCATATTTAACTAGCACTGGATTCGAAGGTAACTGCATTGTCAATACGTTTCTTGATCAAATCAGCTTGAACTTGTTGTCAAGGATGTTGTCCAAATCACGGGCAAAATGTCCCGCTGCTTTCATGTTTGCTTTTCTGCTTACCGTTTTTCCTTCTCTTAATTGACTCCTAATTAAAGAACCTTCTTCATCTCTCTTTCATTTCAAGAAATGCCCACTTCAGAAGATATATATATATATATATATATATATATGAAATCAAATTTTATAAATATTTTCAAAGTTTATTCTTTTTGATAGGAGATTTGAAGGATGTTTGTGAGTGTGATAGAAGTTATTTTTAATTTTTTTAAAAGAAATATATTAATTTTTTTTATTTTTTTAAATTTATTTTTAATATTAGCATATCAATAAATCAAAAAAATTAATTTTTTTTAAATTTTAATAAAAAATTGAACCTCAATAATAATAAAAATATTTATTTATCTTTTATGTAGCATATTATCCTTTGTGGTGGTGTGAATTTACCACTTAAAATAAAGTATCAACAGAAATTGGATTTGAAAATTTTTAGACAAGAATTACGTTATGGTTATAGATTTTTTGGGGGCTCTGATTTCGAATCATTTCCTCGGAGAAGAAATGAATCAAGAAGAGAACTTTCTTTTCTTGAAGATCATATATGCTTTAACTTTTAATAAGAATCTAATTTTACTTTTTTTTTTTTCTTTTGGTTGCCTTCTTCTTTATCCCCTTTTGCCCAACTTGCTTTTCTTTACATGGTACAAGACGAGTCACGTTTCTTGAATTTATTGGACACCCGCAATGGTCCCCTTAGGAACTGCCAGATTTTAGTGTCGGAAGACTTTTGAAGTTGCTGGACACTTTGTGTCATAACCATGTCAGCCCAGAATCTATAGCACTGCGACGGATTGAATGGGCCCAACGCCGGGGTTTGTAGTGCTCCATCCGCTCAAGGACCAAAACTTTTCTTACCTTTTGTTCTCTGTTTAGGGTTTTTTTGGTTACGACCAGTGCTGTTAAATTCCTGCCGGCCCAGCCAGTTTGGCAGGAGTTTAGGGGTCCGGATCGAAATCCAACATAAATATTTGAATGATATGGTAAAAATCAGCCATGACCATAAATGAGATTTTCCGTTAAAAATGAAGAGAAAAAAGAAAAGAAATTTTTTATGATAAAATAGAATTTGCTCGAGATCCTATTCATGTTGTTACTTACTGTCCTTTCTGCAGTTATATTGGCATACAGTAGGACAACCAACTTCTTCTATGCCTACTATGTGCTCAGGACCCTCACAGCTATGATCTGTGAAGGCAGCATCAACTGCCTTGCTCTTGCTTATGTGGTGATTATCCCTAAAAACTCTAACTTGCACCGCCATAATATCTCTCTAATTGTTTCGAGTTTTTTTTATGACCATTCTTCCTTCCAAAACAGCAAAGAACGACAGGTCATGTGAGGGCACTTTATACTGTTCAGTTTCGACTCTTTTTGCTAATGCCTAAAAAACATAAAATCTTTACAGGCAGACAACGTTTCAGAGAGACAGAGAACATCAGCATTTGGAATTCTATCTGGCATAGCCACGGCCGCATTTGTATGTGGAACCTTAGCTGCTCGTTTCCTCTCCACTGCTTTAACGTTTCAGGTTGCGTTTGCTAATAAAATGCCTTACAGAAGTGTCTCATTTTCGGCTACCAATAGGTTGAAAGTTAACATTGTTAGTCTTTTCTATTCTAGGTGGCTGCGTTGGTGTCAATGCTTGCTGCTGTGTACATGAGAATTTTCCTCAAAGAGAGTCTACCAAATGGCGAAAATTTGACGCAGCCAATCTTGAAGAGCGGACAGGATGATCACTGTCAAGATGGTGATTTATCAGGGAAGGCGCCGGTATTGAAGAAGATCCCATCAATTCAGGATATCATTGGCTTGCTGAAGAGCAGGTAGGAGAAATTCAGGACTCGAGTATAAGGCCAATGCAAAGCATGGTTTTCTTGCACTTTTCTCGAACCACTACTATTTTGGACCGGTATCTATTCTTCTTCTGGTATGATTTGAGAATTTGTGAAACTTGTGTGGCAGGGTAACATTTTCGCAAGCAGCAGTTGTTGCATTCTTCAATAGTCTTGCAGAAGGTGGAATGCAAGCTAGCATCATGGTACAAAAACTTTCTCCTTCAATGTGATGTATATCAAACATAAAAAAAAAGACAGGAATGCGAGAATTTCTGTTACCAACTTGAATGATTTGTGCGATGCAGTACTACTTGAAGGCTCGTTTTCACTTCAGCAAAAACCATTATGCTGATCTGATGCTACTTCTTGGCATTGCGGGAATGGCCTCACAGGTATGCATTTACAAAATTATGTGTTTCTTAAATATTTCTTTCCTTCTCCATAGTATCTTCAACGATCCTTTGCATTTCATATTTGTCACCAGTCCTTATTATTCTATTGAATTTCACAGCTGGTTTTCATGCCCTTGTTGGCACCACATGTAGCAGAGGAAAAGCTGCTGGCAATAGGGCTTTTAGGGGGCATCGCAGATGTAAGAGCTTTAGCCTCAATAGGCTTGTTTGCGTCTATTCATGCTAAAGAACTAAAACAACATAAGTTGAGCCTAAAGTGCTGGTGATTTACCTGAAATCTTGCAGGCATTGCTTTACAGTGTAGCATGGTCAAATTGGGTAATGCTTCAACTGAATTGGAATTTTTCCTGCATCCTTTTATTGTAGAAAACTGTCCTTTTCTTCTTGAGCTTGTGGTAATATGTCAGTTTTTGAATTCTATCTTTTGATTTTCTGTGTTTATGAAATCGGTGGACCATGTGTAAGATGGTTTTGTCCTGATACCTATTGCGTATAATACTGAAAATACATTTCCATTGTGGGCAGGTCCCATATGCCACCACCATTTTTGCGGTTTTTATTGTTTGCGTGCCTCCATGTGTAAGTAATTTACCTTCATCTTCATGAAAGATCTATGTGATTGAAGAAATCTGATTACTGGTTTAATTCCACAGTTACGCAGCATCGCATCGAAACAAGTAGGGCCAACTGAGCAGGTAACTCTTAAGAGTGGCTGCAGTCTTATGCTTGATAGCCTCCATGTATGCTGTATATTATAGATGTTCCTATACGGACAAACTGTCCAGAAAATCATCAGGTCCAATCTTCTGTGTGTTTTAATAGGCATTTTAAACAGTCAATGGAGAAGAAAATCACCAAGTGCAGCCCATCCAGAACTGTCATTCAGTCATATGGCTTTTGAGTTCATCTTTAATTATTCAATCTTTGAACTTGAAGGAATAAGGATACCCCGATTCATTCATATTAATCTTCTTTTCCTCTCAACTCATTTAAGATTCGTTTCAGGGGAAGGCTCAAGGATGCATTTCAGGAATAATCTCCTTCGCAAACATCATCTCCCCCTTAATCTTTAGTCCTCTGACAGGTATGTGATCAAAATTTGACAAGAACGAAAGTTTATGGACTAAAGTGATAACATTAACTTCTCCTTCTATTCTTCAGCTTTATTCCTGTCTGAAGATGCACCATTTCATTTCCCTGGCTTCAGTATTTTGTGCATTGGATTTGCAACGGTGTGATCTTCTACCTTAATCTCCCTTTTCTACTTTAATACTCGAATTTTCCTTCTTCCTCCTGGCTCATGGATTTAATGTGCCAAGTAATGCTGTGCAGATGATTGCATTCTTTCAGAGTGTTCTCATGAGGGGTCCTCCCGTTTTTCACAAAATCAGCAGCAACAGCTTGGTAGCCTAGACCTAGTTCAGATCGAAATGACCAATTTAAGGTACAAGGAGGAAGCCTCTCTAAACCCTTCATTTACCATAAGGGTGATCTTGCTATTTGGAGAGACCCTCGTAAGAAAGATTAGAACAGCCTTAATGAAATCTTCAGTATTATACGCGTAATAGACACTTCAATTCGCCTGCAAGTACCTGCCAGAAATCTTTATGCCACAGCCTTTTCCTACGATGGGAGATTAGATTCTAATGAAAAGAATCTTCTTCAATCACAAAGAAGCGCCATCGTGTTTAACTATCTATAGCTGGGAAAAACTGCCATGGCAGAGTGCAGGGGACATGTTCTATTTGTAAAAGATTTTTTTTTTTTAAAAAAAAATCATGTCTGAACTGCAATATTTCCTGTTTCTGGTTGTAATCAAGTTAAACCCAGCAGTTTTTATAGATTATCATTCTACGCTTGGCCATGAACTACGTTTTTGAGCTTTTATAGCTAAAGGGGTTTCATAATTTTCTCAAGAAAAAAAAAATAAAAACAAAAACACATGGAGTTGCTCAAGATTGGAAGTGTTAAATCTTAGCTGCAAGTTTATGGGTATTCAATCTATCCAAGTGAAAAGCTCCATGAATTGCTGTTGATTTGCAAATGCTTACTTGCTATCAAGGAGATCACATAATTTTTTTAAAAAAAACTTGACTTCCAAGATAATGCGATTATGCCAAATCCCAGAAGCAAAAAATTGCAAAAAGGCGCTAGACTAACAGTGCACTTTTAAGAAAAATTTCAACTTTCTCCTCATCCTTTTCCTAACTCTCCAATGTAGTCCTTTTTGTCTTTTGCTTCTTTGCAGACCCTAAACCTGATTTTTTTTTCCAAATCAAGAACCCATACACCGCAATAACCATATATAAAACAAACGAAAGCAATTTGTTAGACTCCAACCTAAAGAATAAATCATCAAAGGATAAAATAAATAAATAAAAGAGTTGAGGGACTGAAATAATATATATATATATATATATATATATATATATATATATATATATATATATAAACAAATGTCGAGGTTCACAGTAAAAATGCTATGGGCATCCATTTTTTAAAAAATAATTTTAATATAACATTTCCTGGAAATCTCAAATGATGAAAATACCATAACTTATTTTAATAGGAAATGATTAAGAGGTGTCTGAAAAAAACAATAGAGATTATTTTTCAAAATATATTTTACTTAAAAATATATTAAAATAATATTTTTTATTTTTAAAAATTTATTTTAATCAACATGTCAAAACAATCTAAAAATATTAAAAAAAATAATTTAAATCAAAAAATCAAAATTTTAAAAAATACACTGGACCACTCTATCGAACACCCTTTAAAAACAGAGCAGCATCATGTCCGTGTAATCTTATAGAGTCTAGGTTCTTTTGCTGATATTAATAACAATCTTACTTGTAACAATAATAACAACAATCTGAGAATGACATTGACAAGCAGAGACCAACTAAAGGACTTTGGCATGATCTTGAGTTTTAATGAATTTTATGCGGCAGCCTGGGTGCCGCTCCGCATAGAAAGGCATCATTTAACAGTGATAAATATACTGGAAAAACAAAAAAGAGGAGGAAGTAACTATTAATGAACGAAAAACAATTTAAATACAGAATAATATAGCTGGTTAGACATGGAAATTTGCAAGACAGCTCAAAATAGTTAAAGCTAAAACCCTATACTATGTACATTTACTCTTACCACTTTTCAATAGGCCGGGAGGTAACAATGCATCTCCTAACCCAACCCGTCGTCATGAATTGCAATTATCGTGAATTGCAATATTTTCCCCGTCATCTTAAGAAATGTCACTGTCACTTTTGGCATCAAACAGATAGCATGAGCTCTATAAGTTCCCTGCCTGTCTTTGAAGTGAAAATTATTGCAGGATCAGGAAATCAGGTGAAGCCATGCGGTCCAACCATCCCCTAGCCTTTGGTTTCAGCTCAGCACAAAGTTTAAATCAGAATCAACATTCATCATAACTGCCAAGAAATTTATCATCATCCTCATCACAAACGCCACCGTTGTCACTATAATCATCATAAAAGTCACCATCAATATCACTGTCATCACTGTCACCATCATTGTCGTCGCTGCTGTCACTCATGCCAAACCAATCAATGCGATTGGCCATCAGAAGCTTTCAAAAACAAGTAACAGCTGAGAAATTAGATGCCCTGCTTCCCATATAGTCTATAGCATGGATATTGTAGCAATCTGGATACATTATCAATGTAAAGCACATAGTGCAGTAAAATTTTATAATAGGACTTCAATAGCTCAGTGGAGTAAGCCAATCAAACCAGAAAGTGTTAGCCTACCATCTGTCCGCATTATATCCCTATAACACCACTATTTTTGTACCTTTCGCCTTTATTTTCCATAAATGAAAGTTTAGGACAAAGGAACAAAGAGCTTATTTAGTATTGTGATAGCGGTTGCTTTTCAAAATGCTTTTCACTTGAAAATACATTGAAATAATATTTTATTATTATTTATTGTTGATATCAGCATATCAAAACAATCTAAAAACATTAAAAAAAAATTAAAGAAAAAATAAATCATTTTTTTACAAAAGCTTTTTTCAACCGCAAAAACAAACAGAGCCAAAGGATAAGGATGATAACCAAATGGTAGTCTCCAAGGATACTTAAATTAAAAATGTATTTAGCTCTCACTCTACCATCTGAAAAATTAAAATTTAGTTATGTTTCCCTTCCAAAAACTCGGATCAAGTATAAAAGGCTACCAAACTGACTGTTTGTATTGGTCAAACTAAAGTTGAATTTTTCTCATGACACTAAAAAGGATTCTCTTTCAAACTTTATTTTTATAATATCATGGATATCTCAAGTTACCTTATCTCATAAATTACAGGATCAAGCCAAGCCATTAAATCAAATGCAATGAGAAGATTTTTTAAGGATATGGATTTCAATACAAACTAAATGGAAAAGGCATACCTGTCCAATGTTTGTTGGCAGAGTAGCTCTCTCAATAGCTTTTGGGGTCCATATTTTTATATCATACTCGATTCCACTGCTAGCAAGTGCCATGGTATGGGGATGGGGCTCAGTACAATTTACCACATCCTTATCCGCTTCCATAACACGAATAAGCTCTCCACCCCTTTTCTTCCAAATAAAAATCCGACCACAGTCAGACCCGCTAGAAACATACTCGCATCTTGGCCCAAAAAAGCTCACACCCTTCACAGTCTCACAATTTCTGTGGCCCATATAAACTTGGGGGGCATTTTTCCCATCCAGATCCATAGATGACGAAGAAGCTATAGATCCAGGTTCTACTTTGCTTGTATCACTGCCCATTGAAACCATAAATGAAGAGGATGGAAATGGAGGATTTCTCAAACCCATGCTTTGTGTAAAAAGATAGATGAACTCGTCACCATATGAGACTAGAAGCTCACTCTGATCTGAGAATGACAAGCCTGTGATTCCAGTATCTTCATTACCAATCAAATGCTGAGGACAGAAATAACATGCAGGTTGACCAAAATCACTTGACACATCCCACTTATACTTGCGGATGTCATAAAGTTGAGCAAACTTATCCATTCCCCCAACTGCAAAGAGATTTGGGTTCCTTGGATCAATAGCAATAGCATTTAGAGGGACATATGGAC
This sequence comes from Populus nigra, assembly GCF_951802175.1. NCBI lineage: Eukaryota > Viridiplantae > Streptophyta > Magnoliopsida > Malpighiales > Salicaceae > Populus > Populus nigra. The sequence goes on along the minus strand of NC_084858.1, from coordinate 4,737,188 downwards.
GATACCCCTTCAAATCATCAACAGAAAGGCAAGTAAAAAGTTCTGTGGCAGATCTGGTTCTCAAATCAAACTGAAATCACAATGACACTGTCACATAATTGCATAAACCCAGCTATTTAAAAATCATGAACAACAACATGCAAGGCGATAAATGCAGGCAATTGTTTTTAGGCTTTAAGATTTATTATTCTATCTAACAAAAGCAAGAGCATAACTAAATCTTGTAGTTAGCAAAGGAAATCACAGCTCACATGTTGAACCACTCCATCCTCGCCACAAGAATAGAATATATGAGGACTCCCAGGCTCAATAGCCAACTTATGAACTTGTGATTCCTCATGTTTTCCTAGCAATATAGTCTTCACTTCCCCCCCTTCCAGAATTTGAGCTTGCCGAATCTAAAATAAATAAAAAAAATGTTCCTCATAATGAATAAACAATACAAGTAGCATGCCATTACAATCACACATACTAAAACCTCTTAGCAAAATAAGTAATTCCAGAATTCGGAACACCAGGAAACGTCAAATGTGCTAAATCTTTAAAACAAAAGCACAACAAGATCACTCATTCCAAAAAGGAAAAGTACAAGCAAAGCAGTAATAAGATGACAACACATCCCGTGCAATGCACATCATAAAATCTGGCATACTAACATCCACTCAATTACTTGGAAAAGAGATCTTTAAAATATAAAAATAACACAATTCCAAAAAAACTAGTATCATCTCCAAAAAATAAAAAGAACCTATTTTTAAAGTTAAACGATAACAAATGGCACACCCTTTTCAAAAGGGCCACGAATTGCAACTAAAAATCTATCGCTGACATCCACTCCATCACTTGGCTAAGAAATCACTCTTTTTTTCCTTTAAAATACAATGACTGAACCCACAATTCGAAAATGAATACATCTCCAACAAATAAAGAGCACCCATTTTTAAAGAAAAGAGGATACATGTAGACCCTTCCAAAGTCGAGCACATATTTCAACTAAAAAGGTAATTTTTCAAATGAAGCAAGGATTTTCAACATCCTATCACAAATATCAATTAAAAATTTAGGCCTTCTTCACAATCACCAACCCACAAACGCAAAGAAATGGAGGAATTCTACAAAGGAATAATGAATTTTTTTTATTACATTTAATTTTATTCACCTCGCCATCAGCAGCACAAGTAATAATAGTTCGATCGTCAGAAAAGGGCATGAAGTTGGCTTGAAACACGTTATTATCATGACCCGAACGAAAGGAAAGCTTATCACGCCCAGTTTCCCAATCCCATAAAATCACCCGCAGGTCATCTGAACCCGACACCAAAATGTCACCACCTGCATTGAAACTCAGCGTGTTTACACATCCATCGTGCTTCTCTAACTTCTTGTGAATTTCAAGCCTCGACACAAGATCCTAATAAATAAAAAACAACAGCCAAACACACCCTTAATTAATTATAATAGCGAAATATAATGTGAAAAGTGGTATCGGTGAGTGACCTCGGAAGCGGCGAAGCGGTGAGCGAAATTGCGAGTGGAGAGTTGGCCGAGTTCGCGTTTCCAAACATTAACTACTGCTTGATCGATGCCCGCGCTGCTTCTTTTTTTCATCTTCTGGGTATGATAGGTGAGTTGATGACTCGGTGAATCGGAACGGGTTGAGTCGAGTAGAATCCCGCAAGTTCTGGCTTTCTATTGAAGAAGAGAGCGGTTTCCATTGTTATTTTTATTTTCCTACATACTTGGTACTTGATACTGTTTTTTTTTCATTATTATTAACGTGGCTGTCCGGATCAGATTGCGTGTACCTTAACTAATCTTACTAATCTTGAAGTTAACGACCATATAAGCCTCCAGTAGTCATCATATGAATAATCACATGGTTTGAACCTAAAACCACAAAAAAAACAAACATTTTAGTCTCAAACTTTTACTACTAGACTAGATAGTGTTTTTTATTATTGTTGTTGGTGTTGTTTACTTTAAGTTTCAATTACACCATTGATTTTCTATTGTAATTGCAATCTTAGCCTTGTATCAAATAATTGTTCCGGCAAGGCTATTTAGGCAAGAATCTCAAAGATATTTCTTTTGGTTTTTTATATTTTTTCTTCTCTCATAAAATGTGTGGATTATGCGGTGTTGGGCATCGTTATTATTCTTGCTTTAAGATGCTTTAAATTTTTATTTTTTAAAAAAAATATATTGAATTAATATTTTTTATTTTTTATTTTATGGTTTTGATGTGTTAATAAAAATAAAAAAATATTTAAAAAATATCTTAATATATTTTTAAACAAAAAAATTATTTTAAAAAGTATCATGCCTCATAATTTCAAACACTTTCGACTAAAGTTTTTTTTTTTTAAAAAAAAGAGACATCAATGATTAAAATTGAGTGTAATTGCAAGTTGAATGAAGCTTAAAAGGTTAATACTATATCAGTTATGATGTATTAATGGTGCAATTGCAAGTTTTGATAGATGATTTAAAGGTTTGTTATTATCACTCTTGCTATATATCAATTAGATTTTGTCGTAAACCTCTGAAATCACGAGTAGAGAAATGAGAAGAAAGACAAAAAACCAAAGATCATAACCGTAAACGTGATTGGTGATTGAAATAAACCTATCAATGTCGCTCTCTTAGCCATTTCTATTAGTGTAGTTTCTAAGTAAATAAAGAATGAAAAGATTTGTATCCCACATTGGAAAAAAAACACTTCCTTTTAAGTGTTTACAAGTATAAGTTTTTATTGTGTAGTAAATTCAGCCAAAGTTATGGTGGATAGGTTTTTCTAATGAGCTTTTTGATGTTATTATATAGATTTTTATAATATCAAAAGATGACATTTGGGACGTGGGTAGTTGGAACTTAATTTGTCACCAAGATTAATTTTTTTTTATTAATTTTGATATTTGTCACTGTTGGGATAAAATTGAAATATCAAGAAAAAAAGACTAAGGAAAGAAAAAATATGTTTTTGTGTATCTTTTTTCTCTGCGTAGTAACAAGTTTATATAGACCTGAAACATTATGATAAAACTATATGACTGTTAATAAGAAAGTTATATTTTGAATTATTTTAAAGTGTGGGGGTGTGTAGCTTTTTATAAAGTTTCTAATCCTTAAAGAACAAAATTAGGACCTAGAGAGTCTAAAAAGTGTTTTTGTTGGTTATGCACAAAATTCAAAAGCTTATAAGCTTTTAGATTTAGAAACTAATGTGATAGTTGAATTTATACATGTTGAATTTATCGACAATAAATTCACAAATGATTCGAATGTGCAAGAACCGGATCTAACAATGACGACTCTTAACTCAACTTTAAGTGGAAAAAATAAATCCAGAAGTAATAGGTTTGAGTGAACCTAGAAAGAGTCAAAGATTTAGAAAGGAAAAATACTTAGATACATATTTCATTTCTAATGATGTAATTGTATTTTTAGTGGAAGGTGATAGAAATACAGTATTGAAAAGGACATATATGATCCTAAATGTGGAAGATAATCCAAAGACATTTTGTAAAGTTATGTCTTTTAAAGATATTGTCTTTTGAAAAGAAACGGTAAATAATAAAATAGATTTGATATTATCTAAGAATACTTGGGTCCTAATAGATTTACCTTCAGCTTTTAAGCCATTAGGATGTAAGTATGTGTTTAGAAGAAAATACAATATTAATGGTTTTATACAAACTTTCAAGGCAATATTAGTTGTCAAAGGCTTTACTTAAAGAGGAAGGTGTAGATTATTTCAACATTTATTCTCCAATGGCAAGAATTACATCCATTAGAGTTTTGTTTGTTTTAACATTAATTAATAATTTATATATTCATCAAATGAATGTTAAGATGACTTTCTTAAATGGAGATTTAAAAGAGAAAGTGTATATACAGAAATCTAAGAGTTTTATACTTCCTGAAAATGAGAAAAAAAAGTCTATAAATCAATAAAGTCTTTATATGGTTTAAAGCAAGCTCTGAAACAATGACATAAGAAGTTTGACAAGATAATTTTGTTAAATGATTTTCATCATAATGGTGCTAATAAGTGTATTGATTCCAAATTTACAAAAGACTTTAGTGTGATTATTTATCTTTACGTAGATGACATGATAATATTTTGCACCAATATGATTGGAATAGTTGAAACCAAAAGATATCTCATTTATATTTTAAAATGAAAGATCTTGGTGAAGTGGATACAATTTTAGGCATCAAAGTTAAGAAATATGATAGTGGTTATGCATTTAATCAGTCATATTATATAGAGAAAATGCTTGATAAGTTTAAGCATCTCAATATAAAAGATGCGAATAACCTATTTAACTCTAGTGTGAAGTTAAATGATAATTATGATAAAACGGTAACGCAACTAAAATATGTTAGTGTCATTGAAAGTCTTATGCGTGTTATGCATTGTACAAGATTGGATATAACTTTTGTTATATGTAGGTTATCAAGATATATAAGCAAGTTGAATACAAATCAGTTGAAGGCTATTGCAAAAGTCTTTGGTTATCTTAAAAGAACGATCGATTTTGATTTGTTTTATTATGATTTTCTAGTTGTGTTGGAAAGATATTGTGATGCAAGTTGGATAACTAGTTCGGGTGATAATAAGTCCACATCAGTATGGATTTCTTCATTTGGAGGATGTGCAATATCTTAGGTATCTAAAAAACAAACATGCATATCTCATTCTGTTATGGAATCAGAATTTATTGTTATAGTCGATGCGGGTAAAGAAATATAATGGATAAGAATCTATTGTTAGATATTAAGTTATGACCATAAACTATGTCAATTATTTTTTTATATTATGATACTGAAGCAACTATGTCTAGAGCTTACAGTAATATTTACAATAGTAAATCAAGACATATAAGTATTCGACATGGATATATATTCAAGAGTTGATTACAAATGAGGTAATCATCATTGTTTATGTGAAGCCTGTGAATAAGCGGATCCTCTCACAAAAAGACTATCTAGAGACATGGTAAGAAAAACAACTATTAGAATAGGGTTGAAACCCATTATTAAAGATACTGGTTGTTGCTACCCAATTTTTGACCCATATTTTGATAAATTTTCAAATAAAATAATAAATAATAATAATAATAATAATAATAATAATAATAAGGGTTTACATGTGGCAATAACATAAAGTATCAAGGCTAATATCAAGGAAGCAATATGTCAAGGAGATAATTACTGAATCATATATAATTACTGCATATAAAATACCATATATATATGATTTGATTCGTGCTGGTTATGGAAAATAATCATACCATAGATATATGATTTGATTCGTGCTGGTTATGGAAAATAATCACTACAATATAAGATACTATATATATAGGATTTGTTGGTGCTGGTTATAGAAGACAATCTCTGCAATAATTACTGCAATATTTCCTTAAATAACACGTGTAGAGATTTTCTATATAAGTGAACCTTCAGTCATATGCACAAGGGAGGAAAATTTACAGAGGACAAATTTTTTAAAGAGAGAAATTTAGAGCAAACACAAAAAACCCTAAATCTAATTTTTTCTCCTGGCCTAAACCAAGTCGTCGCCCCCATCTTTCTAATTTTTTCCTCTCTAAGCCAGCCACCAGCGAGAGCTCATTTATTTCTCCATCTCAGCCACTGCACCCCCACAGAGACCCGACCACAGCACCAACAGTCCCTTCTCCCCGAGTCCAGCCTTTTCCCTTCGTTTTCTTCTTCCCCTCAGCTGACCAAAGAACACACCAGCCCCTCTGCCTTTCCATCTCTTCTTCATCCTCTCATCTTCAAGTCTAAGCCAGCCACCAGCGGCTCCCCCGGCTTTGGAGATTTTGGTCACAGAACCCCCAAATCTCCAACAGCCTTTCCCTCTCATCAACAACCCACCATTTTCCCCTTCAGCCAACCGACCTTCCCTCTCTGTCAACACAGCCCCCAGAAACGGCTCTCCCGCAATCTTCCTCCTCACTGGCTATTTCCTCTGCAACAGCGCTGCAATAGCAACACCAAAAATTAACATGACAGCACTGCAAGCTTTAGCAGCTTCGACCTCTGCACTGTAACCGCGTTGTGACCAGTCTCGCCTCTGCACCAGCAGCTAGTCCTAGTCGCCTGCCTTGCCATATCTCTTCCCCATCGCCCCAGCAGTAGCCGTGTTTTCTTCTCTGCACCGGGTGCAAGAAGCAGCAGGGCCATAGGTTGCTCCTCCAGCAGCATCCTTCTTTTCCCTGCAGAAATTGCACTGTTCGTAGCAACACCGAAGGGCCACCATTGAGACAATCATCTTTCAGCCAGCAAACCTGTCTCCACTGGGAATAGCGAGCAGGGGCGTCCTTCATGAGCAGCGCCCAGTCGTCTCCCTCCACTTCGCCTCCAGCCGTTGCCTCGCAGGTAAGTCTCTCTTTCACTGGTTTTTGCTAAATTAATTACCTTGCCACTGTAGCATGTATATGCATGCAACAGTGGCAGAACCGATTACTGGTGTGAGCCAGTAACCGGGTTGAGCCTTGCTAAATCCCGTAAAGCCCACAATTAATTGCGATTAACTGTGATGCTTGTGTTTTTTTTTAATAAAAAAATATATAAAAAATGTTTTTTTTGTGTGTGTTGCATACGGCCAATACCCTAACATGTTTTGAATGTTTTTTTTATATAAAAAAAATATATTGGAAGTTTTGAAAATGTGTTTTTGCATGGATTTCTTAAACACAACAAAAAAAAATTGTTTTCTTGCATTTCTGGATTTTACAACATGTTTGTAAAACTCCAAAGGGTATTGGCCAATATTCCAAAAAATATAAAAATCTTATTTTTGGGGGAAATTCATCTATTATTCACCGTTAATGTTTGGATAAAGAAATCCTTAAAGGACGAATATCCAAAATATTATTGGGAATAATTTATTATTATTCACTGTTAATGTTTGGATAAAGAAACCCGGAGTGGTAAATATCCAAAATAATTTTCTAGGAATAATAAATCCGCACACATCCTTGAATGAAGCCTTGATTATAATGGAGGACATTTCAATTTTTTTACTCCATGGTTTATGAGCCGTGAGAGTATAAAACACTAGGGCAAAAATAGGCTTTTAAAGCGCCTTAGATTTCTAAATTTTTGTCCCTCCTCCTTGCGATTTACGAGTGGCAAACTCTTGAAATACCAAGGGAAAAATGAGCTTTTAAAGCACATGGAATCTCCTTGGATTTCTATCTTGATAAATTTAGTTTGAATCAAACCTAGGAAAACTGATGGGATTAGAAAACACCAACACCATAACAATTATAAGCCAAACCAAGCACCAAGCAGCTTACCTTAGGTAGGGCGTACTAGGGGTGCTAATACCTTCCCTTTACGCAACCAGTCCCTTGCCTTAGAATCTCTGAAAGACCAGTCAAGGTTCCTAGTGACCATAATACTAGGTGGCGACTCCTTTATTCACAATAAAACAAAAGGCCCCGAAACCAATCAAGGATCGCCGCGACGCCGCGCTCCGCCGCGAGAGTGCGACAGGATGGCGACTCCACTGGGGACCCTTGGACTAAGCTTGGTAATTGTTTTTGTTATTATGCTATGTGTTGTTGTTTTTTTACAACGAATGATAATTTGTTTAAAAGCTTTAGCATGTATATTTACATTCTGTCATACATGTAGTCATTCATCACTTTATTATTATTTTCTTTTTGGAGAGCACACACATTAAACTTTAAGTTAAGTGGGGGACTAGCAGCTTGCCTTATGACTTGAGTCAAGGTTTAAGTTTGTGTAAACCCCAACTCTTTGCTGAGTGTTTAGACTGAAAGTGATTGGTACACGTGCCATCCCACTATCTGCTGAACCCCCATATTGTCTTTACGAGGGTGATCACTAGGACAGCAAGAGACCCTTTTTAGAGACCAAGTAGTAAACATACCCTACGTCTCACATAAAGGAACTAGAACCTATCCTTAGGATGTATGCTCCATAATATCTTTTTGCATCCAAAAAAGCCTAAGCTCAAAGCATCTTGAATCTCAAGACCTTCATTCAAAAGCTAGCCAAGAGAGAGATGTTCTAGAATTGGGAGACCCAAGAAGCTCCATTGGTGTTCAAAATTTAATTAACAATGCTTGTTTGATCATGATATTGTATTGTTTGCCTTTTTCAACTTTTTAAATCGAGGTTCCAAATGTCAATGGGATTTTATCCTCTTTTTTTTTATCCAAACTTTTCCCTTTAATGAGATCATGCATTTTCAAAAGTTCATCTTGGTGTTTTTACACATCACTTTCCTTTTTCAAAGCGAATCTTCCATAACTACACCTGCACTTTACACTGAGAATGAATGGCCGGACTTTAAAGAATACATATTAGTTGTAAAAGAGGAAGAATGGTAGGAAAATAACATTAGGGGATTTATAAAATTTAATAACACGACCAAGCTTGGAAACCCGCTAGAGAGGAGCTTGAAACCATGAATGTGGGCGACGAAGAAATCAAGAGAGAGTTGAAGATACAGACTATGATCACCCCTAAAGAAAGAGAAGAGTTGATTGCACAACTCCGAGATTATGTAGATGTTTTTTGCCTGGTCCTGTAAAGACATACCTGGTGGATAGGGTACCACTAGTAGAAGGATGCAAACCGGTTAAGCAAAAGTTGAGAAGAATCCATCTGGATGTCTTAGTAAAAGCAGAAATTGAAAAGCAGTGGAACACTGATTTTCTAGAAGCAGTCAAGTATCCATGATGTGCGTCGAACATAATGATAGTACCTAAAAAGGAAGATAAAATCAGAGTTTGTGTGGACTTTAAGGAGTTAAGCCGAATTAGCCCTAAAGACAATTTTTCTCTACCACACCTAGATATGTTGGTTAACAATGCATCACGTAACTCCATATATTCCTTTATAGATGGATTTTCTTGCTATAATAAGATAAAAATGGCACAAGAGGATAAGGAGAAGAAACCTTTGTAACACTACGGGGAACCTTTTGCTACAAAGTCATGCCATTTGGGTTAAAGAACGTTGAGGCCACCTACCAAAGGGTCATGTTGACTCTATTTCACGACATGATGCATAAAGAGATGACATGATTGCTAAATCTAGAGAGGGAAAGAATCATGTCCAAATATTGAAGAAATTGTTTGAAAGACTTAAGGAAATATAATTTGAGGCTTAACCCAACGAGGTGTTCATTCGGGGTGAAATCTGGGAAGTTGTTAGAATTTGTGGTAAGTGACAAAGGGATAAATGTGGATCCCAACAAAGTAAAGGCTATTCAATCTATGCCGCCTCCCAAAACTGAGAAGGATGTAATAAGATTCTTAGGAAGATTGAATTACATTGCCCGGTTTATATCCCAATTAACCATGACTTGTGACCCAATCTTCGATTGTTAAGGAAGAAGAATCTTGGAATTTGGAATAAGAGTGTGAAGAAGCTTTCGCGAAAATCAAGCAGTACCTACTGAATCCACCCTTATCTATAAAGCCAAATGGAAAGTTCTACTGGCTGAGTACGACATAGTATATATGACAAGGAAAGCCATGAATGTCATCGCCGATCACCTAGCTAACCATGCTATGGAATATTATGAGCTGTTAAACTTTGATTTTCCTGATGAAGATGTGTTTTCAGTCGATGAAGGGAAATCAGATTGGTGGATTATGTACTTTGATGGTGTTATGGTAACGAAATGGGGGCAGTGCTAATCTCTCCTGATAAGAAACATTATCCGGTTTCATTTAAGTCGTAGTTTGGGTGCACTAACAACATAGGAGTATGAAGCTTGCATTCTCGTTTTAGAGGTGGCATTAAATATTAGAAAGATAGATATGTATAAAGACTTTATTTTTGATTATTTGCCAAGTGAAAGGAAAAGGGCAAACCAAGGACGAGAATTTGAGACCTTACCAAGAACACCTGTCTGAATTGGCTAGAAAATTTGAGGAAATAAAGTTCACCCATCTAGGAAGGGAAGGAAACCATTTTGCTGATGCTTTGGTCACGCTAGCTTCTGTGACTAGAATAGACTTTAGGCATAAGGTGCGGCTGGTACACATTGATACCAGAAATAACTCAGCTCATTGTTGCTCAGTTGAAAGAGGAATAGATGGAAACCCTTGGTACTATGATATCAAGAATTTCATCCAAAACCAAACATATCCCATGGGGGCATCCACAATCGACAAGAAGACTTTAAGGAGGTTGGCAATGGATTTCTATCTTGATGGGGAAACTTTGTATAAGAAATCATCTGACGGAACATTGTTAAGATATTTGGATGACATGGAGGCAAAAGGTGGTGAAGCAATTTATGAAAAGAGATTTGATCTATCGATATGGTCCACTAGAAAAGATTATATCTAATAATGCCTAGAACTTCAATGGTAAGATGATAATAGAACTCTACGCTAGATGGAAAATCAAGCATTCCAATTCCTCGCCATATAGGCCAAAGATGAATGGTGCGGTAGAAGTTGCTAACAAGAATGTCAAGAAGATTATTCAGAAGATGATATTCACCTACAAGGATTAGCATGAGATGTTGTTATTGACCCTTCACGTGTACTGCATCGCAGTCTGAGCCTCAATAGGAGCCACCTCATATATGTTGGTATATGGAATGGAGGCGGTGATGCTTTTAAAAGTTGAAATCCCCTCATTAAGAGTATTGATAGACTCTAAGCTAGAAGAGGTAGAGTGGGTAAAAGTTAGATATGAATAGTTGAATCTGATTAGTAAAAAGAGGATAGCTGCAATCTATCATCATCACGGATGACCAAATCATATGATAAGAAGGTCTGACCTCGAGGATTCCATGAGGAGATCTTGTACTGAAGAAAATATAGCCTTTACCAGGAGAAGATCAGAGTAAATGGGCGCCAAACAATAAGGGCCCTTATGTGGTAAAGAAAGCGTTCTCGGGAGGAGCTTTATTGTTATCTAGAATGGATTGAGAAGATCTAGTTAGACATGTGAATGCTGACTCTATAAAGAAATACTATGCTTCCAGATCCATAAAATAAAGTTCGGCCATGAATTCTCTCTATAAAGAACCTTTTCTTCATAAAGCGCATGATCTCATAGCATTCAAAATCTTTTACTTAAAAGAATTGTTTTTACACATGACTAAGAAGATGACTCCATCAATTCTCAAATTGAAGGGATCCAAACCAAATTTAAACCTGATAGGTATTGCACACCACACTAGGGGGCAAAAAGTGCACATAGGGGTCTATAGTGAACCAAAGCCCAAAGGGGTATCATCATTAGAACTTCTGAAACACCTTTTTATGAGAGTTGCTTAAAAAAAAATATATGATGATTGCATTGAAAGTTTTAGTTTTCATGAACAAAACCAATTTTTTTGAGTTTTCCTTTTAAAAGTAATTTCTCAAAAAATGGAAAAGGCAATTAAAACATCGGCAAAAGTATAATACAAAGCAGCGTTTAATGGAGTAAGAAAGGGCCCCATAAGGAACTGGAGATCTCTTCATCAAGCATGAAAAGGATAGGAAATATAGCGCATGGAGCATATTTCAGTTCAAGAGGATAGGTCGTACAAACAAATGGAAACAAGAGCTCGAAGAAGTCCACAATGGAAAGAGGGGACCTATATTTCCAAAAATAGGTAACAAAAAACATGCATGCTATATTTTCATAACACTAACCTGGCAGGAAAGGTGTGACGAAAGCCAAATAGTTCCAAGTTTTTTGGGACTCGCTGAGATACAAAATCTCAGGTCAACGGAACTACGAAAAAGAATATGAATTGTGAGCCGGCATTGTTTCACTCCTCGAGGTAAGATGATTTCTTTTGAAGTTCAAAACGGGCAGGTCACTCGATATTGAGACCATTTTTTTGGAAAAAAAAATGTGAGTTTTTCTAAAAATTTTAAAATAGAAAGGTCATCCGATTTTGAGACCATTCCCTAGAAAAAGCATGAAGTTTTTCTAAAAAAATAAAAATAAAAATAAAATAAAACGGGCAGGTCTCCAGATATTAAGAACCCTTTCTAAAATCATTTTCTCTTATATCTGGGTAGGTCACCCATCATAATGAGACCATCATTTTCCACCTGGGTAGGTCACTCATCACAATAAGACCACCATTTTTTTTGGGTAGGTCACTCATTAGAATGAGACCATTCTCCATCTTTTTTTTTTACCTGGGTAGGTCACCCATTATAATGAGGTCATTCTTCCCCCTGGGTAGGTCACCCATAAGAATGAGATCACTCTTCCCCCTTTCCACTTGGGTAGGTCACCCATCACAATGAGACCACCATTTTTTCCGGGTAGGTCACCCATTAGAATGAGACCATTCTCCATCTTTTTTTTTACCTGGGTAGGTCACCCATTATAATGAGGTCATTCTTCCCCCTGGGTAGGTCACCCATAAGAATGAGACCACTCTTCCCCTTTTTCACTTGGGTAGGTCACCCATCACAATGAGACCATTTTTTCTGGGTAGGTCACCTATTAGAATGAGACCATTCTCCATCTTTTTTTACTTGGGTAGGTCACCCATTATAATGAGGTCATTCTTCCCCTGGGTAGGTCACCCATAAGAATGAGACTACTCTTCCCTTCTCTCCACTTGGGTAGGTCACCCATCACAATGAGACCACCTTGCATTTGGGTAGGTCACCCGTTAGAATGAGACCATCTTGCATTTGGGTAGGTCACCTGTCATAATAAGACCACACACACATTTTTGTATTGGTTTCGGATTAAAGGAGATCGCCAGATGGGATCTCAGGTTAACCCAAACCCACACAGAGTTTAGCTTTGGTTAAAGGGAATCGCCAGATGGGATTTCAGGTTAACCGAGCTACACACCAACTTTGCTTCGGATTAAAAGAGATCGCCAGATGGGATCTCAGGTTAACCCAATCAAAAGGGTAAGTCGCCCGTGAAAATAGACCAGCGTTAGTATGTGGGTAGGTCGCCCCTGAAAATAGACCAGGTTTGGATGTGTGTGGGCAGATCGCCCGTGAAAATAGATCAATTTTCTTTAAAAAAAAAGGGGCAGGTCACCCATGATAACGAGAAAAATATTCTTTTAGAAAATGAAGTCCTTGGATGAGTGGATCACTCAGCAAGCAAGGAAGACTTTTTTTCTTTACAAGCTTACTATGCAAAACATTGAGGAGTTTTGCTTCGTAAGCATTGTAAAGAGGGGGCATCTGTTGCTACCCAATTTTTGACCCATATTTTGATAAATTTTCAAATAAAATAATAAATAATAAATAAAAATAATAATAATAATAATAAGGGTTTACATGTGGCAATAACATAAAGTATCAAGGCTAATATCAAGGAAGCAATATGTCAAGGAGATAATTACTGAATCATATATAATTACTGCAATATAAAATACCATATATATATGATTTGATTCGTGCTGGTTATGGAAAATAATCATACCATAGATATATGATTTGATTCGTGCTGGTTATGGAAAATAATCACTACAATATAAGATACTATATATATAGGATTTGTTGGTGCTGGTTATAGAAGACAATCTCTGCAATAATTACTGCAATATTTCCTTAAATAACACGTGTAGAGATTTTCTATATAAGTGAACCTTCAGTCATATGCACAAGGGAGGAAAATTTACAGAGGACAAATTTTTTAAAGAGAGAAATTTAGAGCAAACACAAAAAACCCTAAATCTAATTTTTTCTCCTAGCCTAAACCAAGTCGTCGCCCCCATCTTTCTAATTTTTTTCCTCTCTAAGCCAGCCACCAGCGAGAGCTCATTTATTTTTCCATCTCAGCCACTGCACCCCCACAGAGACCCGACCACAGCACCAACAGTCCCTTCTCCCCGAGTCCAGCCTTTTCCCTTCGTTTTCTTCTTCCCCTCAGCTGACCAAAGAACACACCAGCCCCTCTGCCTTTCCATCTCTTCTTCATCCTCTCATCTTCAAGTCTAAGCCAGCCACCAGCGGCTCCCCCGGCTTTGGAGATTTTGGTCACAGAACCCCCAAGCCTCCAACAGCCTTTCCCTCTCATCAACAACCCACCATTTTCCCCTTCAGCCAACCGACCTTCCCTCTCTGTCAACACAGCCCCCAGAAACGGCTCTCCCGCAATCTTCCTCCTCACTGGCTATTTCCTCTGCAACAGCGCTGCAATAGCAACACCAAAAATTAACATGACAACACTGCAAGCTTTAGCAGCTTCAGCCTCTGCACTGTAACCGCGTTGTGACCAGTCTCGCCTCTGCACCAGCAGCTAGTCCTAGTCGCCTGCCTTGCCATATCTCTTCCCCATCGCCCCAGCAGTAGCCGTGTTTTCTTCTCTGCACCGGGTGCAAGAAGCAGCAGGGCCATAGGTTGCTCCTCCAGCAGCATCTTTCTTTTCCCTGCAGAAATTGCACTGTTCGTAGCAACACCGAAGGGCCACCATTGAGACAATCATCTTTCAGCCAGCAAACCTGTCTCCACTGGGAATAGCGAGCAGGGGCGTCCTTCATGAGCAGCGCCCAGTCGTCTCCCTCCACTTCGCCTCCAGCCGTTGCCTCGCAGGTAAGTCTCTCTTTCACTGGTTTTTGCTAAATTAATTACCTTGCCACTGTAGCATGTATATGCATGCAACAGTGGCAGAACCGATTACTGGTGTGAGCCAGTAACCGGGTTGAGCCTTGCTAAATCCCGTAAAGCCCACAATTAATTGCGATTAACTGTGATGCTTGTGTTTTTTTTTAATAAAAAAATATATAAAAAATGTTTTTTTTGTGTGTGTTGCATACGGCCAATACCCTAACATGTTTTGAATGTTTTTTTTATATAAAAAAAATATATTGGAAGTTTTGAAAATGTGTTTTTGCATGGATTTCTTAAACATAACAAAAAAAAATTGTTTTCTTGCATTTCTGGATTTTACAACATGTTTGTAAAACTCCAAAGGGTATTGGCCAATATTCCAAAAAATATAAAAATCTTATTTTGGGGGAAATTCATCTATTATTCACCGTTAATGTTTGGATAAAGAAATCCTTAAAGGACGAATATCCAAAATATTATTGGGAATAATTTATTATTATTCACTGTTAATGTTTGGATAAAGAAACCCGGAGTGGTAAATATCCAAAATAATTTTCTAGGAATAATAAATCCGCACACATCCTTGAAAGAAGCCATGATTATAATCGAGGACATTTCAATTTTTTTACTCCACGGTTTACGAGCCGTGAGAGTATAAAACACTAGGGCAAAAATAGGCTTTTAAAGCGCCTTAGATTTCTAAATTTTTGTCCCTCCTCCTTGCGATTTACGAGTGGCAAACTCTTGAAATACCAAAGGAAAAATGAGCTTTTAAAGCACATGGAATCTCCTTGGATTTCTATCTTGATAAATTTAGTTTGAATCAAACCTAGGAAAACTGATGGGATTAGAAAACACCAACACCATAACAATTATAAGCCAAACCAAGCACCAAGCAGCTTACCTTAGGTAGGGCGTACTAGGGGTGCTAATACCTTCCCTTTACGCAACCAGTCCCTTGCCTTAGAATCTCTGAAAGACCAGTCAAGGTTCCTAGTGACCATAATACTAGGTGGCGACTCCCTTATTCACAATAAAACAAAAAGACCCCGAAATCAATCGAGGATCGCCGCGACGCCGCACTCCGCCGCGAGAGTGCGACACTGGTAATGAAAACGCAACTTCAGATTAGAAAGAAGCTTATCTCTAAGTTTAAGGAGTAAGAACAAGTTATTATTTAGTATATGTTGGACACTGATAATTAATTTTAGATTCTATTTTGATAATATTCAGTGCATTCTATTATGTAAAGAATGATGAACGTAGGCTCTTATGAAATTTAAAATTCATGTTTAATATTAACAATACTCTAAAAGGTGTGGGGAAAGTACTATAGCTTCCCCCACGCTTGTACTTATATATTATAATTATACTTATAATAATATAATAATAATAACATATACTAAAATACTCTGAGCTTTTTTTTTATCTTTTTTGTTTTTAATTTTTTTTTTGTTTTTTATGCTTTTATGGGTTTTTTTTTGCTTTTTTTTTTGTGTTTTTTCTTTTAATAATTTTTTTTAAAATTTAGTTTGTTAATGTTAAATTTTTTTATTTAGTTATCAGATTTTCATGACACAGATCCCTGGTTTTACGGGTTAACCCGAATTTTATTTTTTTGCTTTTTAATTAATTTTTTTCGTTTAGTTTAGTTTGTTAGTGTTAAATTTCTTTCTATTTCATTATCAGACTTTCATGATACGTATCCCGGGCTTGACAGTTTAACCCAGTTAACCCGTCAATTTTTTTTTCTATTTAGTTATCAAACTTTCATGACGCGAATCCCAGGTTTGACGGGTTAACCCAGTTAATTCAGATTTTTTTTTCTTTTTTTTCATTGGTTTTTTTTTCTTCTTGTTAGTTTGTTTCTTTTTCATTAATCTATTTAATTATCATATTTTTATGACACGATTTTGCAGCCAGACCCACATCTAAGGCTATTGGGTCTGGTGTTGCAGCCAAACCCACTTAAACCTAGGTCATGCAAATTTAATGTTATTATTAATATTATAAATATTACTTTTGGATCAGGCGTTGCAGCCAAACCCAAGACTCTTGGATATAGCTTTGTAGAAAAACCTAACACTTTTAGATCTTAGTTTTTTTTTGTTTTTTTATATATAAAAAATTAACTTGCGGCATTGCGCAAGTCATATAACTAGTAATATATAGAGACATGTATAATTCTACCTATATAAATATAGAAATGTTGTCGCTTTTGACAAGAGTTAGGTTTCTCTTGTAAATATTCATGAAAATGAGATTTTAGAACATGTTCACGATAAATGTTAAACAATTATAAACTCTTTTAAGAATTTGGATAGTATTCTGTGTGTAGTATCTTTGATTTTATAATAAAAGTTTTAATTTAATTTGTGTACACCAATAACTTTAGTAAGATTCAAGTTTTAACATCAATTGGAGATTTAAATTGCAAAATACCTTCTTGTAAGCATACTTCTATCAAGTCAAAAGACTTCCATTACATACTAGTGAGAAATTATTGGTGTAGTTTGTAAGTGAATAAAAAAAATATTTATATTTTATATTGAAAAAAAAAACACTTCTATTTAAATATTTATAAATATGAGTTTTTATTACGTAGTAGATTAAATGAAAACTATGGTGGATGAGCTTTTCTAGTGGGCCTCCTAATGTTATTAAAAAAATTAACGTTAACATGTTAATGACCGGGTTTTGACTGGTATAGATCTAAGTAGACCGAGTCATTGGGTAAACCTAGATTTTTAACCTAATTAGCTAGTTTTTTTCTTTTTTCATTGTTTCTTCAACTAATCAGTATAAATCTTAAATTAACCAAGTTCTAGATTTATCCTCAAGCCAATCTGAATTTTAAAACAATGGAGATAAATTTCAATCTCACCACCAATAACAAGCGAGTCTAAGTTTCTTCAATTCAAAATAACTTTCATTTACGGTGTGCTTTCACTCTACCATTTTTGGAGTTTCATCTAGAACTTTGACTAAAGCACCTAATTGTTATTTTTAATAGAGCCATGAAGGTCTTATAATATTTGTATTAATCTAAGTTCTGTCTATGCTTTAAAATTTTGGACCGACCATAAGAACAAGAGGGTTTTATTATCCTTAATTCACTTGACGGTGTGCAATTTTTGGAAGTCCTATATGATCTTCAAACCTAATCACGGAATTGTCTTTCCTATCTTTCGTTTTCCATGCCACTTGTGATTCTGTTGTTCGCAAACACTCTCTCGCTCTCTCTCTCTTCTTTTAGGTTCCCAACTTCCCATTTAACAAAGTCACCTGAGAAAACTCTTCAAGAAAACAAGCGGACACTTTCACGTTGTATATGTGTACACAGAAAATATTTCTCACAAAAACACAAATATTTTTGATCGGTTTTCTAAGGAAAACAGAAAATGGATTTCTCTCTTAAGAAATCATTCAAAGGCAATAGTTCTTTTAAACACATTAGGAGATTCTCTGGTGGCGGAGGGGGGGACAATAATTATAGCATCAGCCCTGAAGAGCTGCCTATTCTCCACCACCATCAATCAGATATTCCATATGACAATCAACAACGAACGTCAATAGGTTCAGATTACCATAATGAGGTCATTGTCAAGGTTGACAATGGAAATTCCAGCTCAGAAGACAGTTCTACTGATGTTGCTAAGGTTGGCAGAGCACCAAGTTTTGGTTTTACGCAAAATGGACAACAGGACGTGATGCAAGACCCGCCTTCGAGGCTGATCGGTCAGTTCTTGGAAAATCAGAAAACCTTAGGTGGCGGCGAGATTACATTGGACATGGACATGGAAATGGATGAACTAAAAGGTGACCGAGGATCATCACATGGAAGACACCTGCCTTCCTTCCCAGAATCATCACCGACTAAGCCATCCTCTAGAGAAATTCGTGTGTCCTTCGAACCGTCTCTCTCCGGAGGCAGCCTTAATGGTGCACTCGAATCTGTCAGAAGGCGATGCAAGGAGGACGGTTCAGTCAATTCTCATCAACGAAAACAAGAACAGGAACGCGAAGAAGTTTTGAAGTGCTCGTCGAATGCATCCTTTCGGAGACATGCCAATCCACTGTCAAGATTGAAAACTAAATCAAGACTTATAGATGACCCTTCACCACAGGAATTGGAGAGAATGTCAGGGAGGATACCAAAGTCTGGGCCAATGAGATCCGGGATGTTAAGTAGGGTGTTGTATGATGAGGATGATGAGGATCCATTAGAGGATGTGGACTTACCGGAAGAGTACAAGAAGGACAAGTTAAGTACATTGACTGTCCTCCAATGGCTGAGTTTGATTGTGATTTTAGCTGCACTGGTGTGTAGTCTTTCTATTCGTGATTTAAAGAAAGTGAAGATTTTGAACCTTAAGTTATGGAAATGGGAAGTTTTGTTGCTGGTTTTGATATGTGGAAGGTTGGTTTCGGGATGGGGGATTCATTTGATAGTGTTTTTCATTGAAAGAAATTTTTTGTTGCGGAAGAGGGTTTTGTATTTTGTGTATGGATTGAGAAAGGGAGTACAGAATTGTTGGTGGTTAGGGCTTGTGTTGTTGGCATGGCACTTCTTATTTGATAAGAAGGTTCAAAGGGATACCAAAAGTGACTTTCTCGAATATGTTACTAAAATCTTGGTTTGTTTTTTGGTGGGGAATTTCATATGGTTGATTAAGACTTTGATGGTTAAGGTGCTTGCTTCTTCTTTCCATGTTAGCACTTATTTTGACAGGATTCAGGAGTCACTCTTCAATCAATTTGTGATAGAAACATTATCAGGTCCACCATTGATTGAAATACAAAAAGTTGAAGATGATGTAGAGAGGATTGCTGCCGAGGTCCGCAAGCTGCAGAATGCTGGGGTTACTATGCCTGCAGAACTCAAGGCATCTGTCTTCCCACCAGCAAAGAGTGGCAGGTTGAATCCCAATAGAGTAATGCAGAAAACTTTCACAGCAAAAAGCTTTAAATTTTCCGGGAAACTTTCACAAAAGGGGGAGAAAGAAGCGGATGATGGGATCACAATTGACCACTTACATAAACTTAATACCAAGAATATTTCAGCTTGGAATATGAAGAGGTTGATGAAAATTGTGCGGCATGGCTCATTGTCCACTTTAGATGAGCAGATACTAGGTGCTGCTACTGAGGACGAATCCACGACACATATCAGAAGCGAAAACGAGGCGAAAGTTGCAGCAAGAAAAATTTTTAATAATGTGGCTCGCCATGGATCAAAGTGAGCAGCTCATCACCTCATATTGATAATCCAATCTCATCGTTTAAATGATTTTACATTATCATACAATTTCGAATTTTTTTTGGCGATTTCCATATTTTTTGTTTCATTCTTAAGCACATTGACAGTTTTAATAGGACGAAATTCTTATTTGCTTGACTGACTTGCTATATTTTCAATCTTCTCAGAGATTATAGATTATTTTGTTTGGCAGGTACATCTACTTGCATGATTTGATGCGCTTTTTGGAAGAAGATCAAGCTTTGAAGACAATGAGTTTCTTTGAAGAAACATCTGAAACCAGCAGAATCGGTAAATCATCCCTGAAGAACTGGGTGGTGAGGTCTCGGTTGGAATCCTTCTACTCATCCCTAAGGTTGTACTAAAGTTACAAGATCTACAATGTAATCTCCATTTTCGCAGGTCAATGCTTTCAGGGAAAGAAGGGCACTTGCTCTAACATTGAATGATACAAAGACTGCTGTGAACAAGCTCCATCAGATGATAAACGCAATAGTTGGCATTGTTATAGTTGTAATCTCCCTAGTCATACTTGGAATTGCCAAGAGCAAATTTTTTGTGCTTCTAGGATCACAGGTTCTTGTTGTGTCCTTTGTTTTTGGAAATACTGCCAAGACATTGTTCGAGTCAATTATATTCTTGTTCGTTATCCATCCATTTGACGTCGGAGATAGGTGTGAGATAGATGGAGTCCAGGTACACATCGAGTTCAGGCTCCATTCCTTCGTCTGTGTAGATCTGCATAATTTCTTTCATTTTATGATACTGTGTTACAATATAGCTTAATGTTCATTGTGTTTCAGCTGATAGTGGAGGAGATGAACATTCTAACAACTTTCTTCCTAAGAGCTGACAATCAGAAAGTCTTGTATCCTAATAGTATTCTTGCAACCAAACCAATCGGCAATTACTATCGCAGTCCTGACATGGGCGATTCGGTTGAGTTCCACATCCACATATGCACTCCAGCCGAAAAAGTTGCTCTTATGAAGCAGAGAATAACAGGGTTAAGTTTCAGCAAGTAAAATCATTCCATTTGTTACCATCAAGAAAACCATCCTTTTTCTAACAATCTCTTCTTCTCTTGAATGCTAATGCAGATACATTGAGGGCAAGAAAGAGCACTGGTATCCTGATCCTTCATTTGTATTCAAGGAAGTAGTAGATTTGAACAAGATGATGGTAGCAGTATGGATTAGGCATAGAATGAACCATCAAGACATGGCAGAGAAAACCAAAAGAAGAGCTCTTCTGCTAGAAGAGATGGTGAAAATATTCAGTGAGCTTGACATTCAATACCGATTATTTCCTATTGATATCAACATCCGTGCCATGCCTCCTCTTGACAAAAAGTATCTCCTGCCTTAGAGACTTGCATTTCTAATTGCAGCAATATCCCATCGCTAAAATATATTTCTCTCTCTCGTTTTTCTAGTAACAGATAGTCAGGTTGGTGAGTTGAAGCATATTGAAAGGGTTAAGTGCTTCCTTAATTAATGTTCTTTTCAATAATGACATATGCAATATTAACATTTTGTCCCTCGTTAAACACACAGCTTTGATTCTGCCCTATGGTATAGAGCTTCATCCTTAGAATCAAAGTTGATGATTGGTTGATAACTTGTGGTATGGCACTGTACTCTCTTTTGTTCTTTCGTTAGGCCCACAAACTGCTTTCAGATGAAGATTATGCCCTTCTTGCTAGAGGCAGAATGCCAGCAGACATATTTCGGTTTCCTTTACTCTGTAAATGTAGTGTTCTATCACCTTTCCAATCCCAACCACAGCTTCAGGCCATGTTAAATGTTTTTTTAAAAATAGTTATGACTTAAAATGTTTTTTTTTAATATATTAAAATAATATTTTTTTTATTTTTAAAAATTATTTTTAATATCAGCACACCTAAATAATTTAAAAACATTAAAAAAATAATTTTAAATAAAAATAAATTTTATTTTTTAAAAATATATAATTTCAACCATATTTTCAATTATTGCCGTAGCTTGAATCTAAATTTTTTCTAAATGAAAAATAAAAACTGTATATGATCCTTCAATCATGGTAGTTAAATATGGTCCAGTTTATATGGGTTTGCTTGAAAACCCGAGGTCCAAAGCTTAATTCATTTTAAATTTTTAATTAAATTAAATAAAATATTAATATGTAAAACCTGGCTAACCCAACAAAATTTTAGTGATTAAGATAACCAAATCAAATTAAATTAAGTTTATATCAACACCTTAAAAAATATCAAAACACTGATAATACTACAAAGTAAAAGTAAACAAAACACAATGATGCAAATTTGACCAAATATTGCAAACACAGTTATACTTGCTAAAATTATTATTAAAAAAAATAAAAATTAAAGAACTCTCTCTATCCCAAAAAAAATAATGCCAACTTCATTGAATTTTTTCTCTAAGTAAAACAATCACACGAATTTACAAATATTTTTTCATTTTGTGGACCAAATTAGAATTGATTATTTTCAATTCGGTTTAGTTTTTACCTATAAAAATAATAAAATTAAAATTTTGTAAAAAAACAAAATTCAACTAAAACCAGTTTGAACCAATTTGTTTCAGTTTGGTTCGGTTCGGTTATTTTATGTTAAAAACTAAAAAAATCTATATTATTTTTTAGGTTTTTTTGGGACTTTATGATGGGCTTGTAATTCATTTTAATATCATCTAATTTTGTTACAAGATTCTATAATATATTTAATTTTTTTGTCACTAAATATTTATTTATATTAAATTTTTAGTGTTAATCTTGCGTTTATTAATTTTTTTCCACTGAATATTTATTTATATTAAATTAAATATCAATCTTATGTTCAATATATTGCAAACCTTCCTAATACTTTTTGGTTTTGTTTGATTGAGCAAGACTCTTTATGTGAGAGAGTTTATATAATACATGCTAAGTTAAAATTTAAATTACAAAACATTGTTTTTAATAATAATAAAAAAACTATTAATCTTCTAGCTCAATCAATCGAGCGATTAATCCACTTGTTTAAATCGATTAACTGGTTTATATAAAAATTATGATCTTTATTAATTTTTCTTCTGAATATATTTTATGCATCAAAATATAATCTTTATCAAACTTGTAAACTAAAAAAAAAGCTACAATTAAAATCTCTAAAATTTACTATTCACATGTAAACTTATTATTGTTTAGGGAATTTGATTAAATGTCGGGATTGTGAACTATGACATCAATTATAATTTTATCAAGGTTAAGAACCATGATATTTAATTAAATATTATAATTCATAACAATAAAATTTTATTAAATATCACGGTTCTAAACTGTGATAAAATTTTAATTAATATGATAATTTATAATTATAAATTTTATCACCGTTTAGAACCGTGATATTTAATAAAATTTTATTGTTATGAATTATAATATTTAATTAAATATTATATTTCTAAACTATATTATTAATTAAATAATGCTGTTCTAGACCTTAATATTTTAAAAATAAACTATTTCGCCGCAACTTTTATTCACGTGTTAATTCTGTATTTATTTGTATTTTCTGTACTAATGATCCAATTTATCCATTATATATCCCAAGGACGTCTCACTTAAAATCTCTCATTGTCATTCTTTTTTTTCCTTAACAAATGCTGCTGTACCCTCACTTCACTTGCAGCACCGAAGCTCAGAGGCGCTGACACACTTCAAATTTGCGAGGGAAAATCAAATGCCGACGCCGAACTTATCGAGCTTAGTGCACGAACTCCGAGAACGAATCGCAGCAACTTCATCAACGCCACCAAACACCAACACCAACACAGCAGCAGAAAACGACTCCGCTCTAGAAATCCGATTCCGTGCTGTCCTTCCTAATCTCCTTCAGGCCTATGTCGTTCCTTCTTCATCCGGTAACCACAAAAACGAAGATAAAACCTAAAACTTCAATTAATTCAATAATTTAATAAAATCGTTAATTAATTGATTTTTTTACATAATCTTGTCGTAGCGAGCGAGCGAGAGGTGATTGCGGTGTTGAAATTGATTTCACACATAGCGAGGAATTTTCCTGGCGTGTTTTACCATGGTAAAGGGAGTGCCATTTTGCCTGTTATTGGTAGGGTTTTGCCGTTTTTCGCAGAGCCTGCGTTTCGGTGAGTGGTTTTTTATTTTCTTAGTGAATTTTATGTTATGTTTTTTTAAAACAACGTGTAGGAAATAAAGTTAGTTATATGATTTTATTGCTTCATATAGCGCGCGGCACGGAGTGATTTTTGATACCGTTGGATCCTTATTGTCCTTGCTTCGCACTGGAGCTCGAGATGCCTACTGTCAGTTTTTTATTGATGCAATGCTGGCTGTTGAAGGTAAAGGAAAAGGAAAGAAAGAAAGCAAGAAAGAAAAAAGGCTTTGTGTGAATGAATGTATTGATTTTATAGCGCTTTTGATATTTTATTTCTGTGTGTATACAGATATATTGTACGTGGCGTCGTTTTCTGTTGAGAATAGAAATGTTCCGGAATCTGGTAGAATAATGTTGAAGTGTTTTTGCAAGTCATTTAGTGGGATTTTCGATGATCCTGCTTGTATTAGTGGTTTGCCGGCTAGTAGTAAACCTGATGATGGTGCGGGTGTTTTGATTAATGTCACGGGTACAGAGAGGTGGATGACTTTTGCGACTTGGATGGTTAAGCTTCTTAGCAAATGTGTGACTGAAGGGACGCTTTATGTGGAGGGACTCATTAGTTTGGCAAATGTTTCAGCTGCTTGTTCGCTGTTGTGTTTTGGAAATGCTGATTTGCATATGGTGAGTAGGGGATGTTCTACTAGTTGGAGGTGTTAGCTTGTTGTATGTAATGTGTTGTTTCTGTTTGATTTATTAAGTGTTGTTTGTTATATCGTTTTGTGACAGTTGTCTGACAATTGAAATTTTGTGGAAGGCATGTTTTGACTTTGCACGTGTCGTCACATCAGTCATAGATCATGATGTTGTTCCTCATGAGAATATGATCAGGTCAATAGCTGCAATACTAAGTGAGGACAACGAGGGACCTTTTTTATTCAGGTATGTGCTTTGACTTCAGATTCCTCACTTGGTGAAGTCTTGCTGTTGATGCATTGTTCAGTTAAAAAATTTAATGAGAGATGCTCTATTACAAAGTCCAATTTCTATGTAGTTGATCTTGATTCCGTTGCTTATGGCCTGTTTGTGTAGATTGCATGGAAGTTCATATCCATGCTGAATAAAATGCATCTATTCACTGTGTGACACAACCAATCTTTATTCGGTTATTACTTTGTGAATGGGGGAACATTAGTTGCACTACCTACATGGGGTTTTTACTAAAGTGATTTAAACAATTACCTTAATAATGTTGCAGAAACATGGTGTATGATTCATCCTTGGGCAGTTGCCTCAATATATTGCATTCCAGCTGTTCTGATGCTATTGTCGAGATAACAGCTGCAGGCTTGATAAATGTCTTTCCTCAGTCAATGCAGAGAACCAAAAGCCAAGAGCTCAAGGTTAGTTTCCCAACATGTTCTTATATAGGCAAGCTGTTCATACTTGTGAGGCATCTTTTTTGTTTGTCTGTGTATCTCATAGATATGCAGTCCAAATTGGTTGGGGAAGTGACTAAGACTGTCTATTGATGCATGATTTTTCCTCCAGGTAGCTTTGTGCCATTCATACTCACGGATTGCTAGAACATGCCCCCCTCATATTTGGAGGCCAGAATCTCTGATACATATGCTTCGTTGTCCTGAACCCTTTTCTTCCTTGATTGATTGCTTTCATGTAGCTCTGTCCATTCTTGGTCCTGATCGTGTTGGAGGGAGGATGGAAAATAATGATGATGCAAGCTTATCAGTATCTGGTGATATAACAGTCCAGAACTCAAGTGTTGGCAAAAAGAGACATTCTCAGAATGTGGATACTATACAGACCAAACGCCGTAAGGTAGATGACGATGTTATGGCTTCTGATCCCAGTGTTCTGGCAGAGTGCAAGCTTCATTCCATAGTTAATTCTAAAAGAGAAGAAGAATATGCTGATTGTATGCATAAATCACTTGTTTCATTCCTCGAACTTTTAAAGCCTCCTGCTAAACCTGATTCTTTAAGACCAGATGTTGCGCTAGCAGCTCTTAGCATGCTTTGCATTGCTTTCTGTAGATTTCCAACGACCTATCTGTCAATCTGTATCTTCCAGCAGATGCATGCGTGGATTCCTTGGATATGTGAACAGGTAGGCTTGATATGTAAAGTTCTCATCAGTTTATCCACCATATTTTCCTAGTCATTGAATGAGATTCACATCATGCAGGCAGAGCAAGGAGGTTCAGTTGCACTTGATATTTCCAACTACCTGGAAGGAATTCACACCATGTTGCTTGTGCAAAGTAAGAAACAAGCCTACATTTCTTCAAAGTTTGCACTCAACTTTCATTAATTGTCAGGAATTTGTTGCTGGTTCTCTGAAAAAGTACGCTTACAATGTTTGATATTCTTTTCAAAGAAGGATTAGACAATTCTTCAAATATTGTTGTTGCTTTCTGGCCAACAGACTTGCTGTAAAAGTCTCATTTATCTCCCATTCCAACTTCAATGGTCAGCAGTGCCATTTTGAAATCACTTGGGGGGTTTAGTTATTAGAGACACAGAAAATGGCTAGGTCATATTTTGCATATATAATCTCATGCTGTTTTTATTAAAATTAGGAAAGCTCTAAATATTTTGTTTCTTTTCTTCAGAATTGAATTAATTACTTTGTAGTATCTGGCTGTTCCTTCTATTTTTCATGTTCTAATGATGATTGTTTCTCATTTAGGATGAAAGTAAGATGAGAATCGCAAGTTTCATTTTTGGTTTCATTTGAATTTCACTTTTGGTAATGCATACTGTGGAGTTTCTTTTGTTGGTCTCCTTCAAAACCTGAGGATGAAGAGAAGACGCATGTTTAGGTTTTGTCCTATTTCAATAGGTTCTGGATAAGATATGATTGATCTGTTGCTGCATTGATATTAGTGAATCTGCTCTTTAGTCAATATTTTACCTTTTAGTTTGGTATCTCAAACTCTACTTGAATTTGTATATTAGGATGCGTGTTGTTATTCCATTTTGTGTCTCATGAAGCCATATGTTGTTTATTAGGCCCCTTTCTCATGGAGGACAAGCCTTTCAACTTTAAGGGCGACAGTACAGATCTTATGCATATCGTGCTCAAGCTTCCTTGGACTCATCCACATATGGTTATTGGTCCGCATCCTCCTTGGAAGACAAAATGTTTCTCCATCCAAGTTGTCTCCAAGCTTGGTTCTATCTTAAAAACTGAACATGCTCTGGAACTCTTGGATTTGGGTCTCAATGATGAAGCTGAAGTTATAATTGAAACTATAACTTCTATGCCGGTGATTGTCTTGTGGTCTGGCCTTGGTTTGCAAGCAGAAATGTTCAAAAGGCTTGAGTAAGTGAGGAATGAAATAGATTTGTCTAGTTCTTTATGTTATACAACATATAATTAAAAATAACTGTCATTATGTGAGCTTGATTGTTGCTAAATTAGTTTGATGCTCCTTTCGCCTGAACTTGTAAATGCATCAACGTCTCATTGAATAGTTTGTTTGGTTATTGTTTCTCAATTTGCAGCTTGCTGGGGAAAGAGGAGAACATCAAAGTTAAGAGAAGCATTCCCTTCACCCTTGGTTTCTTGTCATGTTTTTACGGATCCTGTAGTATTGTTGATGGCCCACCTATAGGTGAATGCAAGTTATTTATAGATATCAATAATGAGAAACATGGCAAGACAACTGATTATTTACAAGGATTCTGGTGCTCAAAGTGTGACGGAAGCATTGTGCACAATCACAAGGAACACTTAAAAATAATGCAACCGCCTGATTTCCAAAGTGCAAGAGTGGGATTGAATAGCCATTTCCCTCAGCTCCAGTCCTTGTTCTTTAAACTTCTTTATGATGAGTCTTCGGAAGAGGTTCAAGTTGCCTGTGTGAGAATTATTCGACGTATCCTTGTACATGGGTCTGAGGATATTTTAATTAAAACAAAATCTGAATGGATTAAATGTGTTGAGTTTTTACTACTGAACAAAAAGAAGGCACTGAGAGAGGCATTCTGCACTCAGATCAGTTCCTTCCTTGAAAGTCCTGTACTCAGTTGTTTATTTTTGAATGGAGATTCATCCAATAAAACTAAAGAGCAGAAGTTTTTGGGCCTAATGAAGCATGCTCTGTCAGCAGCTGAAGACCCACAAATCTTTGAGACTCTTCTGGAATGTGTATCCCAAATTATGATCGCAGTTGATATTCATAGTCAACTTTTCTTGTCTTGTCTTATTTTGTTGGTTGATCAGCTGGATCATCCATATGTGACAGTGAGAATGAGTGCATCAAGGTTAATACACAAATCTTGCTACTTTCATCTTAAAGGAGGATTTGAGCTAATCCTTTCAAAAGTAGTTCACATCAGAAATGAGCTGTTTGATTATCTAACTATGAGGTTCACAAGCCATCCAAAAATGGTCAGAGAGTTTGCAGAAGCTGTTTTTGGAGTTGAAACTGAAGAGCTTGTTGAGAAAATGATTCCCATTGTTCTTCCAAAGCTTGTGGTGTCTCAGCAGGATAACAATCGAGCAGTTGAGACATTATTTGAGTTGGCCAAGTGTTTAAACACTGACATGGTGCCTCTGATAGTTAATTGGCTACCAAAAGTGCTTGCCTTCGCTCTTCATCAAGCAGATAAGCAGGAGTTACTCTCAACTTTGCAGTTTTACCATGATCAGATTGGTTCGGATAACCAAGAAATTTTTGCAGCTGCATTACCTGCACTTTTAGATGAACTTGTCTGCTTTCTTGATGGTGGTGATTCAGTTGAGATAAACCAAAGGTATGGCTCTTTGAACTTGCTTACAATAAACAAATACAGAACTTGTGTGATTTATTTGTTTCTACTCTTTTCGTTATAATATTAAGAGATAGCTAATGATTTCAATACCCCAGCTTAAGAAGTGGCTACATCTTAGGCTGCACTCATCTTTGCAAATTTTGCACTCATTTATCTTAAAAACAGGGCCATTGTCGAGTACTGTATAAATGTCTCAGGCTGACAAACAAGCTTTTGCAAGTTAGTGGCCTGAAAGTGGTTAATAATTACAAAAATATGGGATGATAGGATTGTCGTCCCTGGGCTACTCTTATTAAAGACTGCCATAATGAGACATATCTAAGTAATGAACTCATGCCAAACTTTCATTTAAGGAATCAAGTTCTTACACCTCTAGCTGAGATTTTACCTGCATTGAGATTTGCTTTTCTTAATGCTTTTAATTTATTTGCAATCAACTGATGATTGTATGATGGTGCAAAATGGGTGATTTGTCATCTGCCCGCCATCATATTTTTGTTTACCTATGCAGGTTATCAAGAGTGCCTGACATGATAAAAGAAATTGCCAGAGTTCTGACAGGTGGTGAAGATCTACCAGGCTTTCTGAGGAATCATTTTGTTGGTCTCCTTAATGGCATTGACAGAAAAATGCTTCATGCAGAGGATCTTTCGCTGCAGAAACAAGCTTTGCGACGTATTAAAATGCTAATTGAAATGATGGGATCACAGCTTGGTACTTATGTGCCAAAATTAATGGTCCTTCTTATGCATGCTATTGATAAAGAATCACTGCAAAATGAGGGTCTATCCGTCTTGCACTTTTTCATAGAGCAATTGGCAAACAAGTCACCATCTAGCACTAAACATGTCATTTCTCAAGTTTTTGCTGCCCTTATTCCCTTCTTGGAGAGATACAAAGAAAATCCTTCTACACATTTGAACAAAGTAGTGAACATTTTGGAAGAACTTGTGTTAAAGAACAGAACCATCCTGAAGCAGCATATTCATGAATTTCCTCTATTACCTAGTATTCCTGAGCTAATGGAAGTGAACAAAGCTATTCAAGAAGCACGTGGGTCAATGACTTTGAAGGATCAATTGCGAGATGTTGTTGATGGTCTTAACCATGAGAACTTGAATGTTAGGTATATGGTGGTGTGTGAGTTAAGCAAGTTACTGAATCTGAGAAGGGGAGATATTACATCTCTGATCACTGGTGAAGTTGCTGCTGATATGGACATTTTGAGCTCGTTGATCACAGCCTTACTCAGAGGATGTGCAGAAGAATCAAGGACTGCAGTAGGACAGCGGCTGAAGTTGGTCTGTGCTGATTGTCTCGGAGCATTGGGTGCGGTTGACCCTGCTAAAGTAAAGGGAATTTCATCCCAGCGCTTTAAAATTGAATGTTCAGATGATGATCTTATCTTTGAGCTGATCCACAAACATTTGGCTAGGGCTTTTAGAGCTGCACCTGATACCATTGTTCAGGACTCAGCTGCACTGGCAATACAAGAACTGCTTAAGATTGCAGGTTGTGAGGCATCACTGGATGGGACTGCTTCCCTGTCACAAACCCTGAAGGACAAGAGTACTAAAAGTAGTAGTGGAATGAATACGAGGGGTCAGAGATTGTGGGACCGATTCTCAAATTATGTCAAAGAGATAATAGCCCCTTGTTTAACCTCTAGATTTCAGCTTCCAAATGTGGCTGACTCAGCATCAGTCGGGCCAATTTACCGGCCTTCTATGTCATTCAGAAGATGGATATTCTATTGGATAAAGAAACTTACTGCACATGCAACTGGATCTCGTGCAAGTATATTTAACGCTTGTAGAGCTCTAGTGCGGCATGATATGCAACTAGCAATTTATCTGCTGCCATATTTAGTTCTCAATGCTGTTTGTCATGGTACTGAGGAGGCACGCCACAGCATAGCTGAGGAAATCCTATGTGTTCTTGATGCTGCTGCATCAGACAACAGTGGTGCTGCAGTTGGTGGGCAAAGTGAAGTTTGTATTCAAGCTGTTTTCACTCTCCTGGATAATCTTGGGCAGTGGATGGATGATTTTGAACAAGAGCTAGCTCTTTCCCAATCTTTCCAATCACCTGCATCTAAGAAACAAGCATCCAAATCCAAGGGTCAAGGTTCAATTTCTTCGACAGATCAGGATCAACTCCTTGTACAGTGTAAGTATGTTTCAGAACTTTTAACTGCAATTCCAAAGCTAACACTTGCCAGGGCCTCCTTCAGGTGTCAGGCTTATGCGAGATCTTTGATGTACTTTGAGTCTCATGTGCGTGGAAAATCTGGCGCATTTAACCCAGCAGCTGAGAGAAGTGGCATATTTGAGGATGAAGATGTTTCATATTTGATGGAAATATACAGCTGCCTAGATGAGCCTGATGGTCTATCTGGCTTGGCATGTCTACGCAAATCATTAAGCTTGCAAGACCAGCTCTTAATAAATAAAAGAGCAGGAAACTGGGCTGAGGTTTTAACTTCTTGTGAGCAGGCTTTACAGATGGAGCCCTGTTCTGTTCAGCGGCATTCAGATGTCCTTAACTGTTTGCTGAACATGTGCCACCTTCAGGCTATGGTCACTCATGTGGATGGTTTAATTTCTAGGGTTCCACAATACAAGAAAACATGGTGCATGCAAGGTGTGCAAGCAGCATGGAGGCTGGGCAGGTGGGACTTGATGGATGAGTACATCAGCGGGGCTGATCATGATGGTTTACTTTGTAGTGGTTCTGAAAGTAATGCTTCCTTTGACATGGATGTTGCAAAGATTCTCCAGTCTATGATGAAGAAGGATCAGTTCTCAGTTGCTGAGAAGATTGCACTATCCAAACAAGCTCTGATTGCTCCTCTTGCTGCTGCTGGCATGGATTCTTACGTGCGGGCTTACCCATTTATCGTGAAACTTCACTTACTATGTGAATTGGAGGCCTTCCACACTCTTCTTGTTGATGATTCTTTCTTGGTCAAAAAATTCCATCGGGGTCATCTAGAATTCACTAAATTGATGGAGAATTGGGAACATCGGCTCAGATTTACACAACCATCCCTTTGGGCAAGGGAGCCTCTTTTGGCTTTCCGAAGATTGGTATTTGGTGCCAGTAGTCTCGGTGCCCATGTTGGGATCTGCTGGCTTCAGTATGCAAAGCTTTGTCGCTTGGCTGGTCACTATGAGACAGCAAACCGAGCAATTCTCGAAGCCCAGGCCTCGGGTGCACCTAATGTTCACATGGAAAAGGCCAAGCTTCTGTGGAGTACTAGGCGATCAGATGGTGCCATTGCAGAGTTGCAGCAAACTCTCCTTCACATGCCTGAAAAGGTTGTAGGTGCTGCTGCTAGGTCTTCAATTACTAGCCTTTCATTGGTTCCATTGAATCCCCAACCTGCATTTTGTGATACTCAAGCTTCGAGTGAGAATCTAGATATTGCAAAGACTCTACTTTTATATTCCAGATGGATCCATTATACGGGTCAGAAACAAAAGGAAGATGTCATAACTCTTTATACCAGGGTGAGGGATCTGCAGCCTAAGTGGGAAAAAGGATTCTTCTATTTGGCTAAATATTGTGATGAGGTGCTTGTTGATGCCAGGAAACGTCAGGAAGACAATTATGAACTAGGTCCCAGACTGGTACCATTGACTTCCACTTCTATTTCTCCTTCAAACACTGAGAGGCGATGGTGGACTTCCGCACCTGATGTACTTTTATTCTATGCTAAGGGGCTGCATAGGGGCCACAAGAATCTCTTTCAAGCTCTTCCAAGATTGCTAACACTGTGGTTTGAATTTGGAAGCATTTATCAGAGATGTGGCTCATCGTCCAATCAAGAGTTGAAAAAGGTTCATGACAAGGTACTATAATGTTCAGGACCGATAGTATTGCTGTACTTTTTTTTCCTACTGCATTTTAAAACGTGATCAATTATCTTCTGGCAGGTTATGAGTATTATGCGAGGCTGTTTGAAGGATTTGCCAACATATCAATGGTTAACAGTGCTGCCTCAATTAGTTTCTAGAATCTGCCACCAGAATGAAGATATTGTAAAGTTGGTCAAACGCATAATCACCTCTGTTATCCAGCAATACCCACAACAAGGCCTATGGATTATGGCAGCTGTTTCAAAATCTGCAGTCCCTTCAAGGCGGGAAGCGGCTGCAGCAATCATACAAGAAGCTAAAAAGGGGTTCAGCCAAGGAAACAATGGGAGCAATTTGTTTGTTCAGTTTGCTAGCTTGATTGATCATCTTATCAGATTGTGTTTCCACCCAGGCCAATCAAAAGCAAGGACTATTAATATTTCAACTGAATTCAGTGCCCTGAAAAGGATGATGCCACTGGAAATTATCATGCCAATTCAACAATCTCTCACTGTTAGTTTACCAACGTATGATGTGAATCTCACCGACCCCCTTACCTCTGTTATCTTTTCTGCTTCTGATCTTCCAACAATTTCAGGAATAGCTGACGAGGCTGAGATTCTTTCATCTCTTCAGCGACCTAAAAAAGTAAGCATCTCTATGCTGCTGATATCAGAGAGCTTGAATGTGATTTAGTTGCACAAGATCCTGTCTCCATTTACTTCTGGATTTATGATATTATGGTTCACTTGTTTGCAGCATGCCCATATAAACTTGGTGTCTATGGTCTTCCAATAATTTTGTTTGAGAAAAAACTTCAAGATCCCCTGTGTTATTACACGGGAGCTTGTTGAATACTGAAAACTCATCATAATTGAGAGGGAGGTGTTGCCCATATTTCATATTTGATGAAATGGCTAGCTTAACTGAAATAATAAGCCAGCCACTCATAAAAAATGAAAAATACAGATGGCATAATTTTTTTTTTTTTCAATTTTGAGAATCAAGAAACAGATGTGACTATGTTGAATTTGATCACAAGTTTGTCGCTCGTGTCAAGGGGAATGAATTTCTATTTGTTAATAGATAAACATCCTGGTTTCCTTAATTTAACAAAAGAAAAAAATACATGTTGGTTTCTATTGAAGTTGTTATACTGCTCCAAATTAGCTTCGGAATCTGGATAGGTGGGGATTGTTTGTAGCTATCTTGGCACAGTTTTTTTTCCTCCCTCCCTCACCATTGAATTGAAGCTGTCATCCCATGTTCATTAATTTAAATTGTCCTGATATTTTCCTTTGTGATTTGTTGTGATCATTTTCTCATCAACTGCTGTCCTGTCCTGTTTCTTCAGATTGTTCTATTGGGTAGTGACGGTATTGAACACCCATTCCTTTGCAAGCCCAAGGATGACCTTAGGAAAGATGCACGTATGATGGAGTTCACTGCAATGATAAACCGGTTGTTGTCAAAATATCCTGAAAGTCGTCGGAGGAAACTTTACATTCGTACTTTTGCTGTAATTCCACTAACAGAAGACTGCGGTATGGTGGAATGGGTGCCCCACACCCGTGGACTCCGGCATATACTTCAAGACATATATATAAAATGTGGGAAATTTGACAGGCAGAAGACGAATCCTCAAATTAAACGGATCTATGATCAATGCCATGGTAAAATGCCAGAAGATGAGATGCTAAAAAATAAGATCCTTCCATTGTTCCCTCCAGTTTTCCACAAATGGTTCTTGACCACTTTTTCTGAGCCAGCTGCTTGGTTTAGGGCTCGGGTTGCTTATGCTCATACCACTGCAGTTTGGTCGATGGTTGGGCATATCGTGGGACTAGGAGATCGACATGGTGAAAACATTCTCTTTGACTCCACCACAGGTGATTGTGTCCATGTTGATTTCAGTTGTCTATTTGACAAAGGCTTGCAGTTGGAAAAACCTGAGCTAGTGCCTTTCAGGTTAACACAGGTAACAGGATTTTGCATGCGACTGTATTTTATCAAATTGCTAATGATTCTATCCATCTTCAATCATTTTATGATATTAACCCCTGCATTCTTATGCATGATTTAAGACCGCAATGAGTTCTCAATTGGATTCAACACCAATATAGAATGGGTTTTATGCAGTATTGGATAACATACCCAGAAGTGTTTATAGTCTTGTCTATTTTTTATTTATCGCATATGGTTTCGCAAACCTGGTTTCTTACTCCCTTGGGTACTGTTGGATTATTCCTGCAGAACATGATTGATGGCTTGGGCATCACGGGTTACGAGGGCATTTTCTTGAGGGTATGTGAAATCACACTTTCAGTACTGAGGACACACAGGGAAACTTTAATGAGTGTTCTTGAAACTTTCATTCACGATCCTCTTGTGGAGTGGACAAAATCTCACAAATCCAGCGGGGTTGAAGTTCAGAACCCACATGCACAGGTTCCACTCTTCATCATTCACCTGTCACATTTGTTTCAAGTTTAGCTATATTTATCCTCAATAATCTTTAACCATGTGCTTGAGGGTAATTATTATACAACCATAAAAACTAAAGCACGGTATGTTGAATATTGCAGCGAGCCATTAATAATATCGAAGCAAGGTTGCAAGGGGTGGTTGTTGGCGTTGGAGCGGCACCCTCTTTGCCTCTTGCCGTGGAAGGCCAGGCCCGTCGTTTAATTGCTGAAGCAGTGTCGCACAAAAATCTTGGGAAGATGTACATATGGTGGATGCCTTGGTTTTGAGGAGTCATTGCTTAAACTTTTTGACCAGGTATTTCACAGCCTATTGGAACATTTTCTACTTACCAACCATCTTTTGGAATATCTAAAAAACCACCAAAATTAGACCAAATCCAAAAATTAATGGACATCTAGAATGCATCAAGAAAACTCTTATATTTTTGAAATATTTACCAGCTTGCTTGGCATAAGAACCA
Source organism: Populus nigra (assembly GCF_951802175.1). Lineage (NCBI taxonomy): Eukaryota > Viridiplantae > Streptophyta > Magnoliopsida > Malpighiales > Salicaceae > Populus > Populus nigra. Next base: position 4,701,647 of record NC_084858.1, on the reverse strand, counting down.
AAAAAACTAAAACTTGCGTGACATAGTTAAGTTATTGTTTACCAGCACGCTTGGCATAAGAATGAAAACTCTTAACACTGCTATGACTTCCTGATCCACAAACCACCGTGCTCTCTGCTGGAATCACGTAACTATAGGTGGGTTATTACTTACAGGAAGAGTGGGAGAGGGGAGGAGAGGGTGAGTGAAGTCAGGAGAAAGAAGATGAGAGAGTGCATCAAGAGCAATTGATTCCGGTGATGATGCTACAAATTTCTTGATCAAACGGTTAGTAGATGAAGTTGCTCCTTGGGTCATGGTGGGGACTCCTGCAGAGAAGAAGCGCTGGACTTCTTTGCTAGTTGCTGCTAAACTTTGGTTGATAAATCCAGTGGTGGCGGCGGCTGTGAAAATAAGATAGTGGTTGTTGACGGTGGCTGATGTGGTGTTGGTTCCATGGTACGAGCGAGGTTGTTTATCTTTTGGTGACACCACACTTGCGTGTCCATAGTTAGAACTGGAACTTACAAAAACAAGGAGGTACGGAGGAGGGTTGGAGGAGCTTGCACGTTGAAAGGGTTTTTTTTTTTTTTTTTTTCCTGTGTGTGTGTACTGTCAACTGTGAAGGCAGGAGTTATTGTGGGCTTTTTGAAAAGATTGTAATGGGTTGGATTTTACTAAAAGGCTCAAATCACAAATAACGTATAAATAGAATCAAAAGCTTTGAAATAAATATTTCAATAGAAAAGAAAAGCAATATCTAGAAATATTGGAAGTAGATTTGGGGCTATCTAAAAATCAATCATTGAATGATGTCTTTCTAAGACATTAACACGATAAAAAAAAAAAAACAAAAACAGTTAGAAGCAATAAAATATAACGCAAATCATATAAATTACATAATCATTTGTCATTCTAAATAAAAAAAATATTTTCTTTTAATTTAAATTCTCTCGAAATTAAAAAAATGACACTTTTCACCAATCTTGTTTTCGAGAAGGTGGCATTTTCCCTCCTATTTAAAATTCCAGCACCAAAAAGAAAGAAAGAAAGAACTCTTTAACTCAACGCAATACAAGGGAACATCAACAATAAAAGCAGAAATAGGCTCTATCAATATAACACGTTCCGGGCTACAGCTCCCGGAGATTAAAAGTCTATTTTACAAACAAAACCACATTTTTCTCCTCCACATTTTCTTTTCTTTTCCCCCAAGTTTTTGAAACGAGGAGCTGCTAGAGTTACATGATTGTCACGCAGACATTGATATCTCATTTAAAAGGCGCGCCAAAAGATTGCAACTCTCCACAACTTAAATATAGAGGTAGGATAATTTGGGAGCGACTGGTCCAAAAATGAACTAAGGGGGTGTGTGTGTGTGTGTGTAAATTAATGGCTTGATGATGATCGGCATGACAAATAAAAATAGTGTACAGTAATGGTAATGAGAAGGATGGAAAAGGGTTGGTTCGATTAGCTGGTTGTTCAGGTTATGAGCATCCGCAAGACTTCCCTTTACTTCCTCCTGAGCACAGATAGAAATCGGCCAGACGATTTCTCCTTGCGCAATTCACCAGAATCCCCAAACTGCTATAAAAACTTGCAAGTCTTAGTGCTTGTGATGAACATGTACAGAAACATATATGATATATAAAGCCATTTGTAGCACAAAACAGAATTGCTAAATACCTCTTTTGCTATTTGTTGCAGGATCTCAATAATCTCTGAGAAGTCAGGCCTTAGAGCTGGATCCTGTTGCCAGCATTTTTCTAGCAGTTCGGCAAGCTTTGGTTGAGTATTCTTGGGTATGGTAGGCCGTAGACCCTGAAACCACGTGAATGAAAAGCACCACACAAACTCTTATTATCATGGACTCATCATATGAAATAGGGGAGAAAATGCTTGTTGAAAAGGATTTTTACCTTTTGAACCACTCCAACAGCTGCTTGTAAAGGGGTTAAGTATTCATATGGAATCTGGGAAGCCAAATATGCAAAAATGATTAACTTGCAAGATCAGAAACTTACGGAAAAGAGAGGGGATATTATACCAAATGACCAGCAGTACCTTTCCAGTTAACAACTCCCATAACACGATCCCAAAACTAAATACGTCAGCCTTATGGTCATACGGCTTGTGCTCAATGACCTTCAATGCAAGATAAAAGTTGTAAGAAAATGACGAGATGAACCATTCAGAAGATGCATGGTGGTTACCACCAGCACAACTAATGATGCATCCAAGTTTCAACAAGAATCATGGGGGAGGGGAGGGTAAAGCTATGGTTTATTTAACAATGGTAAATAAGTGATCTCTCTCAGTGACAGCTAGAAGCAAATTACACACTAAGATTAATGTCAAGATAGTTTGCACACTAGTACTGGGGAGGATATTGGTAAAGCTGGGAACACTTTCAGAATAAGGTGTAATGAAAACAAAGGGGCACCTCGGGAGCCATCCATCTATAGGTCCCAGTTTCCGCAGTCATGATTCCAGTCTGAGCTTTCACTCTGGCAACACCAAAATCAGCAACCTTGACTACCTGAAATGAAATGAACAGATGTTTCTTATAGATACACATACGGTACAAAGCTTCAGTTGAATTTGATTTATCTTCCTCAGTGATCATGATGAGAGTCGAAGACGTGTGGAGGACGATGAAAAAGACGAGGTAAAAAACATCACTGAAGCTAATCGAATAGTAAACAAAGCACATGCTGAAAAAATTAAATACGGTAAAGAAGAATCTTACTTCATTTTCATCCAAGAGAAGATTTGCAGCCTTCAAATCCCTATGAATTATATTATTTTGGTGCAAGTAATCCATTCCTTTAGAAACATCTATTGCTACTTTAAGTAAATTTGGCAGCTTAAAAACACCCCCCTGCTTGTGTAGGTAGTCATAGACACTTCCTCCGTGCATGAATTCTGTTTAACAAAAAAGAAAAACAAAGAAAAATCAAGATACAAAATGTTCAATGGGAGATGAAAAATTTAAAGGAAAAAAAAGAAAGGAATTAACACGAGGAATAAATTAACATAACAACTGTTTCAAAACTCTTCGGCATTTACCTGTTACAATGCACAAACTTGGAGGCTTGGTGCATGCACCGATAAATTGTACGACATTCTTATGTCGAACTTTCCTACAAGTTCAAAGAATATGTAAAAACAAGGAAATTAAAAACCAAACCCAAGAAACAGCCTAGAGTTGTAGAAAAACTATGTAGCTGAAGACGTTGTGCCAGACCTCATTATGTAAACTTCTTGGGCGAATTCTTTCTGCAAGTCTGAATTTAATCGCTCAGGCTTGAGAATTTTGATAGCCACTTCCTGACTACAGTATGTACCTTTGTACCTAAGCAAATAGGATGGAACAGTTGAATAAGAAACCAAACATCAACAGAAATTGTATCTAAAAGACAGTTAACTTACAGATCACCATAGGATCCAGAGGCAACTTTGTTCTCAAACTTCAAATATTTAGGATCAATTTCCCACACATCAGTCCCGTCATTGGGTATTGCAACATGATTAGTATCGTATTTGATCCTAAATTGCTCGCGATCCTGCAAACACATTTAAAGTAAATTGGAATGCATATCGAAACAAGACATAATGAATGAAACTGCACAAGGAAAAACATGAATAGGTTCTAGTCAATTGATGTGGTGAAGAGATTATGGCATAAACTAGACATTATCAATTATCTTATTGCATTGGAAAACTAAAGAATAAGCAGAAGCAAAATCTGAGAACTTCAAAATGGTACCCATCAGCTACCTATGGTGAATTGTTCCTGAAGTAAATTCAGTTATATGTGTTCTACCATATTCAAAACATTGCTAGTAGCGTTATGCCTGTCATATACAAGGCATATCATCTAATTTGAGGAGGTTGCTCGTGGAAGAAATAGATGAAACAATTTTAAAATGATGAAGATAAAAAATACATGTCAACAAAACACAATTCCTAACAGACAACTTAATCATCGGGATAAATTCTTATTCAATACATGGCCTAGTCTATTGCAATCCTGGTCTACTTTTGCCCATTTCCAGTACTATAAGAGTTGCTAATGGGAATTCCTGAATATAACTCCTTTTTTCGTTTTCTTAATTATCACTAATTAACTTGTGACTAAGTTTTATTTCTACCTACAGCAGCCCCTCCTCAACCCCATAAAATAACCAAATGGTAAAAAGATCTGAAACTGGATGAAGGAAATTACATCAAATGTTGGAAAGCAATTTATAAAACATTTCATTGCATCCCGCCCAATTCACTGGCTTTAGATATAATTAACTTCAATTTGAGAGGACCATTTTAGCAAATAGACCATTGGTTAGAAGAGAATATTCTGCTTGCAGGGTCATGCAAAGCTTGCCTGATCGATCCTCATCAAATAATATGACATCTCCACTAAACAAGAAACAAGAAAATCAAGAGACTGGAAATATAATCAATTCAAGTACAAATAAATTCATAAAAACTCTTGTAGAACACCACATTCAACAGTGAGCATTGTGAGTGAGAGAAACCCAGATTTATTATAAGCTGCAAACTCCATAAGAAGACACTTGCGATCACTACAAATGAAATCAGGGAATTACCTCAATCTTGGAAACTTCCTTTGCCAACGCATCTCTGAGCTGCTCCGTTTCCTGAAAATTATGAACAGTCTGTTAATCGATCAAGTTCGTTGTGTATTTCAAATATGTTCCTGATTAATGGAAGCCTTATGTAATAAAAGGTGTGTATGGCAAGTACCTCATATGGCCAACCATCAACAACAAATACATCTAAGGAGTAGCCATCAACTGTCGAAAATGCGTGCGCTTCTTGGATGTTCAACCCAATGTCAGCAACTAAGGAAGTCAGCTGTAAATTCGCGAAACATCAATGACCTCATAAATAACTAGAAGCACAATAGACGACAAATACATTAAACCAATGGTTAAATGTTTATTTTAACAGTATCAGACACCATCACAGACTTCCTGCTAACATAAAATGTCAGTTGTTCATGCAACTTGACTAGCCAGTAAAATGCATGCTACCAGCTGGTGGAATATAGCTCAAAACGAATCCTAAAATTTGTTTGCAGTTCTTCCAAATTGAATACCAAAACAGCCTCCAAATTGAAAGAAGCAGCAGAATAAACGATGATTTTCCCCAGCAAATTGAAACAATGATTGAGAAATAAAATGAGCTTGGCTTACTTCAACAAGCATGCTTATCTTACCTGACTCAGGAGTTTTGGCTTGTCATCAGTTGAAAAGGTAATTTCATGCATGTATCCTTCAAAACCTAAAAACACCTGCCGAAAACTTGTATCATGAACAAATCCTCGCGTAGTCTTAAAATCTACAGCCTAATCAATCGCAAATTCTATTCATAATCAAATCTTCACAATTTAGTATCAAGAAGCATCGGTAATATAAAAAACATAACTAATCAGTAAATAGACGTTACCTGAACAAGGCGAATTTCAATCGCCGGTCGATTAGCAGGATCGTGAGCCAAACGCAGCAATCTCTTATGCGTTAACACATCTTCTGCTCTCTCCACATTCACATCTAACGCATATCTACACCACAAAAGGTTCCAAAATCAAAATTGTCCTCCAAAAGATAAAAATATAAGGACAGAAAAAACTAATAATTCAAATTAAAAAAAAACACAAAATTTTCATTTCCGTAACGAAGAGGCAAGTACACCAAGTCACATACATACACATATATCGTATAGATACACGTACATGTGCTGAAACTAACACACAGACACACACACACACACACACACGTACCTGGTAGGGAGGCTACTGAAGTGAGTCCAGAGTTGATCATCAAAACCAGGTAGATTAGCTTCTTCGTAATTAGATTCTTGAAGTCGACGAAGAATCTCATTATAAACCTCAAGTTTCTGCTGCATCATTTGCTGTTGTTGCCTTCCTTGTAACACCGAATCAGACAATGTCGTGCTCGTGTTCTCATTCACTCTGCTGCCTCATCTCTCATCACTAAAAAAAAAAAAAAAAAACAATAAATAAAGCAAAATGCAGAGAGAGAAGTTGCGGATTTTATTTATTTATTTCGCTTCTTACGTTAAAGAAAAAGGAAGGTAGGTTTAAGAGGAGATTAAGGGGCGGGTTAAGAGAGGATTAAGGTTTAATTAATTTAATATTATGGATTTATAGTTGGTGCTGAAGAGAGAGAGGCTGCCTTGTGAGTTTTTTTTTAATGGGTTTCTGGCTTTCCTTCCGCTGCTCTCTAAATATGTAAGTTGTTTTAGAGGCGTAGTGCGCACCCTCGCTCGTTATCCTCCCCCAAATAAAATATTAGCGGGGAGAGTTATATGCTGTGTGTACATTACATCAACTTCCATGCATCTTTACAACGTTTTTTTTGTTTTGTTTTTTCAATCCATCTTTTTGACTTGGAATCATTCCGTTGATGCTATTTAAATCAGAATGTTTTGGGACTGAATGCAGCGCATGAGTTTAAAAAATGGTTTGAATTTTGGGCACTCAAGGTCGGATGTTATAAGGATAATACTGGCCTTAGGTTCCGGGTTTATGACAAAAATGGCATCACCATGCATGCATGTCGCGAGGAAGAGAGTCTCTTATTACCGATTGATGTGTGGAATGTGGAGTGCAGAAGCTCATCGAGACGATCAGAACGTGGGGTGGGAGTGCCATTTAAGATGGTGCATTGAAGAGCGTTCATTTCTTGCATTGCTAAATTATTTGCCATGTTCCAAGGAGAAAGCTAAGAAGGTGCTGCTGAGTAATTATGAGATTCATGGGAGAGGCGTGGATTTTGGACTTGTTAGATGATTCGTAATTGCCTGGGATTACGTTGCAAATCATATTTTTAAAAAATTTAATTTTTTTTATTAAAATTTAATATGATTTGTATGTTTTGAATTGTTTGAATGTGTTAAAATAAAAAATAATTTTTAAAAAATAAAAAAATATCATTGACATGCATTTCGATACAAAAAATTATTTAAAAAGCAACCGATATCACACTGCTAAAGATACTTCATCTAACTTAAAAGTAGTTTTTTTTTCGTCTGTTGATCCTATCTAGCTTGTAATGTTAAAAATAAAAAGAGATGAAAAAATGGGGAATTAATTAACATAATAATTAAACAAATAAAGTTTCCTTTGCTGTAATTTTAAGAAATACTAATCCAAATATACACCTTTAAAAAAATGTAACAGTTAAATTATTTTTGAATAATTATTTACTCTCGAACTTATGTATTGAAAGAAATCGAGTATTTTGTCTTGAATTCAAAATAAAATGGTACCACGACAAAAATATGCAATAAATATGACAGTTCTGCTATTTTATGTTATTTCAAGCAAGTTCATAGCACGAAAAAAGAAGATGACAACGAAGCAAGCTAAAAAAAAAAAACTTTTTTAATTAGATATTTCTTAATTAACAGCTAGGTGTGCTAAAAAAAAAGGTCTCACCAGGTATATTACCTTATATTAATCTTGTGTGGTACAATGTCTTGCTCGTCGAGCATGATGCACGCTATCATCAAACGGTGCTCCATGTTAACGGTATCAGATGTGGACAATCAACCACCGTCACGAATTGCAAGATACACATGCAAATCGTGGGTGTACTGTTGCTATAAATAAATGTTCTTGAGAGTCAAATCACTAATAAATCTTACTGATAGAGTGGATTAATAATTAATATAGACATAATTCAAGAGCTTCAAATGAAGCTTTAAAACACAACTCGCCTAATCAAGATTAGATAGATTTGCATTTGAGGGCTTAGCTGCTATGGTTAATTGTGTGACTTGTTCCATTCTTGTTCCGGGTTCGACTCTCTATGTGCACGCATGTCACCCCCGCGGTGCCTAACCTGTCCCTGGGCTTGCAGGATGTCCAGTGGACCGTGGTGAATAGTCGTAGTGTGCGCAAGCTGATCCGAACACCCCACGTGAATAAAAAAAAAATTAGATAGATTTAAACTTGATACAAATATAATTTCAGGAGCCGTGCCCAGATAGATTTGGTATTAATAAAATAAACCATGACCCGGACAATCTTTTACAAGGAATTATAGGGCCACGTGTCAATCCAGGATTGCGAGATAAAGCGGTTGACCTGAGCTAGCAGACACGCGATTCGCATTAGCAGAGGAATAATCGGGTAAAATAAAGTGCCATGACATGGAAGATAAACAAGAAGAAATTACTTGGACGGCACGTGGAAAGATGGGAGTGGATGACGTGGTAAAGTGGCCTTTGGGTATCACCAAAGGTCACGTGAGATTAGCAGAGGAGATTTGACATCGAAGCGGCAACCTGTCGCCGCCAGACTTTCAAGAATATGCGATTCCGAGTCCAAGAATCCATGTTTCTAGTGGAGTTTAAATAAATGAATATTTAAGCTTATCCGAAACCGCAACGAAGGCATGCAGTTTCGGTTAGTTATTAATATATGCAGGAGAACGGAAACATTTCGAGTCAAATTTTCTCTTGTTTTAATAATCTGGGCAGTGAAAAGAAATGAGGATATTCTCCGAACTCTTTTAATATCCTGCTTGAATTCTTTCTCAGATCGATTTTTAGTAAACGGTTCGTGAAAGTAATTTCCCAGAAATTATTATTTTTCTAAGTGAATAAAAAATGAGAAAAAAATATTCATTTAGCAGTTTTATTTTAAAGTAATTTTTATTATATTTTTAAGTAAAGATAAATAATAATAATAATAATAATAATACACGGTTATAAAATTTGTTATGAAAGTTGACTCGGCTCAAAAATCGAGTTTAACAAATTAATTTTCAAGTTAATAAATCAACCTAATATTTTATCATTTCAAGATTATTATCCTAAAAAAAAAACGCTCGAATAGTTTCAAGATTATTACCCTTAAACTAACTTCCAAGTCAATAAATCAACCTAATAAAATTTAATTATTAAAAAATAATCAAAAGCAAATCAGAGAACTCTCTGATTTGCTAAAATAATTCCTTTTATAATTATAATTGATATTAAAAATAATATTATGAAAATATCGTAAACAACACTAACCTTATTTCTACCAAAAAAAAAAACCTTATTTAGTGGAGACACCAGTTATTTCAAGTAATGGCACTGAGAATACGGTATCCCATGAAATTAATAGCCCTATGGGGTATAGGGTAGTCCTTCCCAATGCCCTCCACCAAACGAGAATGACTGTTCATTTGACGGTGGGCTTATTTTGATGGCCCTTTTACTTAGATCATACAAAATTTAAATTTAGATTTTAGACGGCGCAAAAATAAGCACATAATTTCTATCCAATCTTGGCCCGTGATAAAGCCCTGCCCTTAATATTACTAGTGGACAAGTCCCCTGTCTATAGGCTACAATCTCAAGAGGTGGTAGCAAATTTTGTTTTAGTTAGCGTTGCTGGAATAATTTATTGCTGCATGCAAGGTTTTTTTTTAGGTTTTACTTCTCATGGACACGCACTGTGTCGCAGGTAGGGGCAAGTTTATATATATATATATATATATATATATATATATATATATATATATTTTGAGTTGTTTTGAGTTGAGTTGGTCTCTAGTTAAAACATTGAGTTATTTTGAGTGGGATGAAGTCTCAAAATCAGAACTAGCAGTTATCAATTCATCAACTTGGAAAGTTTATTTGGGAGTATCAAGAGGGTTTGACTTAGTATCAGAAGATTCAATGAAGAGGTTTTAGATTTGGTTAATTGTCTATTCATCTATTTAGAGCTCATGTAGTTTTGTGTTTACTTTGCAGAATCAGGAGGTATGACCTTTCTGGTTATATTTGTAGCAGGTAATGTGTTTTAAGTCAAACTTGGGTTTGGGCTTGGATTGTGAAGGTTTGTAGTTTTTTGAAAATTTTATTTGGGTTTTTTTTGTAGAAAGTGTGGTTACATATTTTTAGGCCTCATATGCTGGAGATAGTGTGTACCTCTTTTGAATGAAATCCAGGAGTTTAGTTCATGATTGTTGAGGAGTTGACAAAAGCAGAGAAAAAAGAAGTGTTTTTCGAACCATGTTTTGGCTGTTTTCTGCTCTCTTTATCTTTTCCTTTTTGCTGCCAAGATCGTTAGGTTTCTTAGGCTAATTAAGAGTCTTCATAATGCTAAATTCGTTTCTTTTTTTTTTGGTCTTTAAGGTTGGATAAATCCCTCAGAATTTGCACTAAAAAACTGATCCTGCAGCTATTGCAATTCTGTTGTAATACCAATTTTATTCCAACATAAACTTTGATTCTGACTTGGTTTCATGCAATATCTGATCATCCCAGCTATATTCCGTCATTCATGACATGTTAAAGAATTGACTTGCACCTTTATTGGGTTCTAGGACTCACTGTTCTTATGTCAGACTCTCAGTCAGATTGGGATACTCAACATTGTCAGTTTCTGAATCAGATCAGGAGACCCTTTTTGACCAAACAGATGGCAGCCAAATTATGTTCTTCAAAACAATTTTATCTCACTTTTGATCCTTAATTAAAGACAAATTTCAAACTTTGAACTTTGATTCTGACTTGGTTTCATGCAATATTTGATCATCCCAGCTATATTCCGTCATTCATGACATGTTAAAGAATTGACTTGCACCTTTATTGGGTCCTAGGACTCACTGTTCTTATGTCAGACTCTCAGTCAGATTGGGATGCTCAACATTGTCAGTTTCCGAATCAGATCAGGAGACCCTTTTTGACCAAACAGATGGCAGCCAAATTATGTTCTTCAAAACAATTTTATCTCACTTTTAATCCTTAATTAAAGACAAATTTCAAACTTTGGAAAGTGAATCGGTTTCGTTGGAGGAATTAAAAAAAAACAGGGACTGGATCATAAAACGTCACAATAATGTATGTTACTTGGCTGCCGCACTGGATTTTATTTTGTTTCTTTTCATAAAACCATCGGCGTTGTTTCTTTACCTTCATATATCCCACTCAAAAAACACCATCATTTGGAACTTGGCAGCATAAAACAGCCCCATAGGATTTAATTAGTATGGTATTGTTCATTGTCATTTTGAGAACAACCTCCCATCTGCATTTCTTTCCTTGTTCTGTACATAACTATCCCGTCTGATTTCTTTCTTTTTCTCTGCAACTTCCTGCTGGTTTCCATAATTCTCTCACTTGATTTTGGAGTTGCAGATCACGTGTTTTTCAACTTCAATCCAAAGGAGACAACAACTTTTGTGCCTCCTCTATGCTAGCTGTAAAATGACATGAAGAGAGGAACCTCACCATCATTTAATGGTTGGGATTTTATCTCTAACACAAATGGCTGGGATGAGGTGTTAATGTGGAAAGTAATGACTGATGATCACATAATAGGAATTAAAATATATTAGTTTTCTATTTTTGCTTTATTTGATCACCCGATATTACACCCTAGAATTAATTTAATATTCGTTTCTAATAAGAGCTGTGATTAGGCTATATAAATCTCCTATACTGGAAGAAATAGGGATGAAAAAGAGAGAGAATGAGGAAGAGGAAAAAAGAAGAGAAGAAACGAGTGAGATCTGTAGCACATAGAGAGGAAGCTTTGCTGCTAAACATTGACAGAAACTTTTGTCTGTCAAAACTAGTGAGACCTGCAGAAATGAGGGAGATTTGCAGCATATAGAGAGAAAGATTTGCTACTAAACATTGACGGAGATGTTCGTTTGGTTTGTATTTCATCTTTTGCAGTAAAAACTAGTGAGACCTGCAGGTATGAGTCTCATACTTTCTCCTTCCTTGCAGCATTTAAATCTTTTGTTTTGATGTTTAAAAAACTTGTTTTGTCTTTTGCTTTGCACATTAGGTTTCTATTTTTGACAATACAATGAATGCTTGTTTTTTGTTTTCTTCCGTGGCTTTGAGCTTAGACGGGAATTTATGTTAGAGTTTGCGGGTTCCTATTGTTTTTTTCTTTTTCTCTAGTGCATGAGGAACCATGGGGGGCTGTCAGGTCTTTATTATCAGCTCACTTTTATGTTCAGGTGTTTTCCTGCTTTATAATCTTGGATGGGGTATCTTGATCCTAAATAAAGCTTTGGTCCGGAGAAGGAGTTGAAATATGGGGAAAACCCTTTGCATTTGAAGTGAAGAACAGAACCATCCTGAAGCAGCATATTCATGAATTTCCTCTATTACCTAGTATTCCTGAGCTAAAGGAAGTGAACAAAGCTATTCAAGAAGCACGAGGGTCAATGACTTTGAAGGATCAATTGCAAGATGTTGTTGATGGTCTTAACCATGAGAACTTGAATGTTAGGTATATGGTGGTGTGTGAGTTAAGCAAGTTACTGAATCTGAGAAGGGGAGATATTACTTCTCTGATCACTGGTGAAGTTGCTGCTGATATGGACATTTTGAGCTCGTTGATCACAACCTTACTCAGAGGATGTGCAGAAGAATCAAGGACCGCAGTAGGACAGCGGCTGAAGTTGGTCTGTGCTGATTGTCTCGGAGCATTGGGTGCGGTTGACCCTGCTAAAGTAAAGGGAATTTCATCCCAGCGCTTTAAAATTGAATGTTCAGATGATGATCTTATATTTGATCAGCTGATCAGCAAACATTTGGCTAGGGCTTTTAGAGCTGCACCTGATACCATTGTTCAGGACTCAGCTGCATTGGCAATACAAGAATTGCTTAAGGTTGCAGGATATGAGGCATCACTGGATGGGACTGCTTCCCTGTCACAAACCCTGAAGGACAAGAGTGCTAAAAGTAGTAGTGGGATGAACACGAGGGGTCAGAGATTGTGGGATCGATTCTCTAATTATGTCAAAGAGATAATAGCCCCTTGTTTAACCTCTAGATTTCAGCTTCCAAATGTGGCTGACTCAGCATCAGTCGGGCCAATTTACCGGCCTTCTATGTCATTCAGAAGATGGATATTCTATTGGATAAAGAAACTTATTGCACATGCAACCAGATCTCGTGCAAGTATATTTAATGCCTGTAGAGCTCTAGTGCGGCATGATATGCAACTAGCAATTTATCTGCTGCCATATTTAGGTCTCAATGCTGTTTGTCATGGCACTGAGGAGGCGCGCCGCAACATAGCTGAGGAAATCCTATATGTTCTTGATGCTGCTACATCAGACAACAGTGGTGCTTGTTGAATATTAAACTCAATCTAGATGGTCAAGGAAGGCAACCACCAGCTGCCACCGACCAGCCGTCAGCCACCAGCTGTATGCCGCCAGCCGCCTTCACACCACCGTCCACAGCCGCCTTCACACTTGAAGGTTGAATTATCTTATTTTGAATTCGTGTATAAATAGCAAGCTGAGCTTATGCTATTATGTGTGGGAGAGTAGAGAGAAACACTAGAGAGAAAGAGAGAGGGCGTGTATTGTTAAGCTTGTTGTGTTTATTTTGCTCCTGTAAGCTTTTGTTCTTGAAATAAAACCTTGTGTTTTATCCCCTCTGAGTGTTTCAAAGCAACCACCAGTGGTTCCTCCCACCAACAATTGGTATCAGAGCCCCGTTCGTCAGAAAACAGAGGTATTTTCAGAGATAGCTGAATTTTCAAAGTTGTCAAAAACAAGTTTTGATCATTCCACTGTGTAGATCTCCTTCAGACGAACTCACTGCCGTAAAAATCAGGTCGATCGGACACCGAGGTGATCCACACGTGCCGCCTGAAGATCCGGTAACTGTAGCCCAGTCGCACCCACGCGCGCCAGAGAAAGAAGACGAGTGACGTCCACGCGCGCCATATTCAAGCCGTTAAGCCGAGCCTCCAGTCGAGCCGAAGAATATTCCCGAGAATATTCCCTTTCCAAGTCGCGCCGCATCCGAGCCGAGCCGAGCCGATAGAATATTCCACAGAATATTCCCGGTTCACCCCAGCGAACCGCCCGCCGTACAGAATTGGTTTTTTGACTGGTTCACCCATTTTCTGACCCGATTTATACAAAGTCATACCGGTTCCCTACTATTTTGACGGATCTATCTACAGTGTCCGTTTTGCCAAATTCAATTCCCAGAAGGTGATATAGGCAATTAAAAAGCAAAATGACTACAAAAAATACACAAACACTCATCCCGAAGCTGACCAAAGACAACTATAATAGTTGGTGCATCAGATTAAAGGCATTTATTGGTTCACAAGAGTGTTTGGAGATTGTACACTATGGTTATGATGAACCAGAGTCCAAAGAAGAAGAAGATGCTTTACAAGAGGCATAGAAGCTAGCCCTGAAAGTCAACAGAAAGAAAGACAACAAAGCAAAGACGATCATCTATCAAGGTCTTGATGAAGATACATTCGAGATCATAGCTTCCGCTGAAACATCACATGATATATGGGAGGCTCTCCAACAAAAATACAAAGGTGCTGACAGAATCAAGAAGATTCGTCTTCAATCTTTGCGAGGTGAATTTGAGTTATTACAAATGAAGTCCTCAGAATCAATTTCTGATTATCACACAAGAATTATGGTGATAGTCAATTAGATGAGGAGAAATGGAGAAGCCATCATAGATTCTCGAATTACTGAGAAAATTTTGAGATCCTTAGATCCAAAATTTGATTTTGTTGTTGTCGCCATTGAAGAGTCCAAAGAAGTGGACAAGTTGACAGTTGATGAGCTTATGAGTTCTTTGCAAGCTCATGAGCAGAAGATTGTAAAGCGAAATGGAGATAAGGCCATCGAGCATGCCTTACAAGCAAAGCTGTCTCTCAAGGACAGATATGAGCAAGGGGAGACTTCAACAAATGAATATACCACTCAAGCAGGAAATCAACAATCCAGAGGAGGATTCCAGAGATTCCAAGGAAGAGGTTCTTGGAATACAAGCTTCAGAGGAAGAGGTGGCAGAAATACCACCAGAGGAGGCCAAAGACAACAAGCATTCACTCCTAGAGGAAGAGGAGGCGGTTACAATAACCGTGATAAGAGAAATATCCAGTGTTATAGCTGCAATCAATTTGGGCACTATAACACTGAATGTCAAAGGAAAGCTCCGTTGGAGATACTTCAGCAAGCCAACTATGCAGAGAAGGATGACAGAGAAGAAGCTGCATTTCTTGTCCAATAAGAACTTGGCGAGAAACATGAAAATATATGGTATCTAGATACTGGAGCCAGCAATCACATGTGTGGCTACCGAGAGTTATTTAGTGATCTAGATGAGACCAAGCAAGGTCTAGTTACTTTTGGAGATACCACAAAGGTTCCATTCAAAGGTAAAGGCAGCATCCCAATCAAGTTGAATTACGGCGATTCCAGCCACATCGCCAATGTCTATTATGTCCCAGCCATAAAGCAGAACCTGATCAGCTTAGGTCAACTTATGGAGAGAGGTTATACTTTTTACTCGAAGAATTGTCATCTGACAATTAGAGACAACAATTGGAGATTAATTGCCTATGTGAAAATGTCCAAGAATAGGATGTTTCCTTTGAACATCCAGTATGATGCAGCAAGGTGTTTGAGTGCCATCACCAACAGTGAAGAATGGCTTTGGCACCTGAGGCTTGGATATCTGAATTTCACAAGTCTGAAGATGCGAGCAAGCAAGAAGATGGTCAAAGGTTTGCCTCACATTGATCATCCAGATTAAGTCTGTGAAAGTTGTGTCCTCAGCAAACATCACAGATCCAGTTTTGCCAAAGAAGTCAACTGGAGAGCAAAGAAGCCACTAGAGTTAGTGCACACAAATGTGTGTGGCCCAATAACACCTATGTTGATTGGACAAAATAGGTACTTCCTCACGTTTATTGATGATTTTAGCAGAAAGACATGGATATACTTTCTGAAGAGGAAGTCAGAAGTATTCAATTGTTTTAAAGATTTTAAAGCAATTGTAGAGAAGCAAAGTGGCTACATGATTAGAACCGTGAGATCTGATCAAGGTGGAGAATATACAGCAAATGACTTTGAAGTCTTTTGTACACAACAAGGCATCAGACATCAGACAACACCAGCCTATACACCACAGCTGAATGGTGTAGCTGAAAGGAAGAATCGCACGATTCTTGACATGACAAGAAGTTTGCTCAAAGCAAAGAAGTTGCCCAAGCAATACTAGGCTGAAGCTGTATCATGTGCAGTGTATCTACTGAATCGCTGCCCAACCATAAGTTTGCAAGGAGTCATTCCAGAAGAAGCATGGAGTTGTCACAAACCAAGTGTTACTCATCTACGAGTCTTTGGTTGTGTGGCATATGCAAAGATCTCAGATGCAAGAAGGAGAAAGCTTGATGATAAAAGCGAGAAATGCATCTTTGTCGGATATGGTGAAAGAAGGATGGGATACAAGCTGTATAATCTCATCATGAAGAAGGTGATTATGAGTAGAGATGTTATCTTTGAAGAAGATAAATCTTGGGAATGGAATGATGATAAAGAAGCAGTCAAATGGATCAACATTGATTTGATCCTTGAAGGTAAAGAAGTACCAACAGTACTTGTCGAAGAACCGATTGTGCCAGCAGCTGAACCACAAAGTCCGGTACACAGATTCCCTGTATTCAACAGGAGGAACACACCAGGAGCATCATCATCAACACCACCAGCAACATCCTCATCGTCAGAAGGACCAAGAAGGATGAGAAATCTTGAAGAGCTGTACGATGCCACTCAAGTAATGGAAGATACAAATTTGTTTTGTTTCTTTGCAGATAGTGACCCATTAAGCTTCAATGAAGCTGTCACAGAAGAGAAATGGATTAAAGCAATGGATGAAGAAATACATATCATTGAGAAGAATGATACCTGGAAGCTGACTTATCCACCAGAAAGCAAGAAAGCAATAGGTGTCAAATGGGTCTATAAGACAAAGAAAAAGGCAAAAGAAGAAGTGCAAAAATACAAAGCCATTGAAAAGGGAAACATTTATTAGAATGAAGTTCATGCTTGGCATGATATCCCTCGATTGAGTTTAAAGTGGAGATTTGTTGAATATTAAACTCAATCTAGATGGTCAAGGAAGGCAACCACCAGCCGCCACCGACCAGCTGTCAGCCACCAGCTGCATGCCGCCAGCCGCCTTCACACCACCGTCCACAGCCGCCTTCACACTTGAAGGTTGAATTATCTTATTTTGAATTTGTGTATAAATAGCAAGCTGAGCTTATGCTATTATGTGTGGGAGAGTAGAGAGAAACACTAAAGAGAAAGAGAGAGGGCGTGTATTGTTAAGCTTGTTGTGTTTATTTTGCTCCTGTAAGCTTTTGTTCTTGAAATAAAACCTTGTGTTTTATCCTCTTTGAGTGTTTCAAAACCACCACCAGTGGTTCCTTCCACCAACAGTGCTGCAGTTGGTGGGCAAAGTGAAGTTTGTATTCAAGCTGTTTTCACTCTCCTGGATAATCTTGGGCACTGGATAGATGATTTAGAACAAGAGCTAGCTCTTTCCCAATCTTTCCAATCACCAGCATCTAAGAAACAAGCATCCAAATCCAAGGGTCAAGGTTCAATTTCTTCGACAGATCAGGATCAACTCCTTGTACAGTGTAAGTATGTTTCAGAACTTTTAACTGCAATTCCAAAGCTAACACTTGCCAGGGCCTCCTTCAGGTGTCAGGCTTATGCAAGATCTTTGATGTACTTTGAGTCTCAGGTGCGTGGAAAATCTGGCGCATTTAACCCAGCAGCTGAGAGAAGTGGCATATTTGAGGATGAAGATGTTTCATATTTGATGGAAATATACAGCTGCCTAGATGAGCCTGATGGTCTATCTGGCTTGGCATGTCTACGCAAATAAGTAAGCTTGCAAGACCAGCTCTTAATAAATAAAAGAGCAGGAAACTGGGCTGAGGTTTTAACTTCTTGTGAGCAGGCTTTACAGATGGAGCCCTGTTCTGTTCAGCGGCATTCAGATGTCCTTAACTGTTTGCTGAACATGTGCCACCTTCAGGCTATGGTCATTCATGTGGATGGTTTAATTTCTAGGGTTCCACAATACAAGAAAACATGGTGCTGATTGCTCCTCTTGCTGCTGCTGGCATGGATTCTTACGTGCGGGCTTACCCGTTTATCGTGAAACTTCACTTATACGTGAATTGGAGGACTTCCACACTCTTCTTGTTGATGATTCCTTCTTGGTCAAAAAATTCCATCCGGGTCATCTAGAATTCACTAAATTGATGGAGAATTGGGAACATCGGCTCAGATTTACTCAACCATCCCTTTGGGCAAGGGAGCCTCTTTTGGCTTTCCGAAGATTGGAATTTGGTGCCAGTAGTCTCGGTGCCCATGTTGGGATCTGCTGGCTTCAGTATGCAAAGCTTTGTCGCTTGGCTGGTCACTATGAGACAGCAAACCGAGCAATTCTCGAAGCCCAGGCCTCGGGTGCACCTAATGTTCACATGGAAAAGGCCAAGCTTCTGTGGAGTACTAGGCGATCAGATGGTGCCATTGCAGAGTTGCAGCAAACTCTCCTTCACATGCCTGAAAAGGTTGTAGGTGCTGCTGCTAGGTCTTCAATTACTAGCCTTTCATTGGTTCCATTGAATCCCCAACCTGCATTTTGTGATACTCAAGCTTCGAGTGAGAATCTAGATATTGCAAAGACTCTACTTTTATATTCCAGATGGATCCATTATACGGGTCAGAAACAAAAGGAAGATGTCATAACTCTTTATACCAGGGTGAGGGATCTGCAGCCTAAGTGAGAAAAAAGATTCTTCTATTTGGCTAAATATTGCGATGAGGTGCTTGTTGATGCCAGGAAACGTCAGGAAGATAATTATGAACTAGGTCCCAGACCGGTACCCATTGACTTCCACTTCTATTTCTCCTTCAAACACTGAGAGGCGATGGTGGACTTCCGCACCTGATGTACTTTTATTCTATGCTAAGGGGCTGCATAGGGGCCACAAGAATCTCTTTCAAGCTCTTCCAAGATTGCTTACACTGTGGTTTGAATTTGGAAGCATTTACCTAGAAATATTGGAAGTATTGGAAATATCTAAAAATCAATCATTGGGAGTACTTTGCGAAGATATTTTTAAAAAAATTTAAATTTTTTTTATTTTTTTTGACGTAATATATTTTTGATTTTTTTAATTTATTTTGATGTGTTAATCTCAAAAATAATTTTTTAAAAATAAAAATATATTATTGGTATATTTGTCTGAGTGAAAAGTATTTTAAAAAGCAACCACAACTACATTCTCAAACACCCTAACACGATAAAAAAAATACAAAAATAGATAGAAGCAATAAAATATAACGCAAATCATATAAATTACATAATCATTTGTCATTCTAAATAAAAAATTATTTTCTTTTAATTTAAATTCTCTTGAAATAAAAAATGACACTTTTCACCAATCTTGTTTTCGAGAAGGTGGCATTTTCCCTCCTATTTAAAATTCCAGCACCAAAAAGAAAGAAAGAAAAAACTCTTTAACTGAACGCAGTACAAGGGAACATCAACAATAAAAGCAGAAATAAGCTCTCTCAATATAACACGTTCCAGGTTACAGCTCCCGGAGATCAAAAGTCTATTTTACAAACAAAACCACATTTTTCTCCTCCCCATTTTCTTTTCTTTTCCCCTAAGTTTTTGAAACGAGGAGCTGCTAGAGTTACATGATTGTCAAGCAGACATTGATATCTCATTTGAAAGGCGCGTCAGAAGATTGCAACTCTCCACAACTTAAATACAGAGGTAGGATAATTTGGGAGCGATTGGTTCAAAAATGAACTAAGGGGGGTGTGTGTGTGTAAATTAATGGCTTGATGATGATCGGCATGACAAATAAAAATAGTGTACAGTAATGGTAATGAGAAGGATGGAAAAGGGTTGGTTCGATTAGCTGGTTGTTCAGGTTATGAGCATCCGCAAGACTTCCCTTTACTTCCTCCTGAGCACAGATAGAAATCGACCAGACGATTTCTCCTTGCGCAATTCACCAGAATCCCCAAACTGCTATAAAAACTTGCAAGTCTTAGTGCTTGTGATGAACATGTACAGAAACATATATGATATATAAAGCCATTTGTAGCACAAAACAGAATTGCTAAATACCTCTTTTGCTATTTGTTGCAGGATCTCAATAATCTCTGAGAAGTCAGGCCTTAGAGCTGGATCCTGTTGCCAGCATTTTTCTAGCAGTTCGGCAAGCTTTGGTTGAGTATTCTTGGGTATGGTAGGCCGTAGACCCTGAAACCACGTGAATGAAAAGCACCACACAAACTCTTATTATCATGGACTCATCATATGAAATAGGGGAGAAAATGCTTGTTGAAAAGGATTTTTACCTTTTGAACCACTCCAACAGCTGCTTGTAAAGGGGTTAAGTATTCATATGGAATCTGGGAAGCCAAATATGCAAAAATGATTAACTTGCAAGATCAGAAACTTACGGAAAAGAGAGGGGATATTATACCAAATGACCAGCAGTACCTTTCCAGTTAACAACTCCCATAACACGATCCCAAAACTAAATACGTCAGCCTTATGGTCATACGGCTTGTGCTCAATGACCTTCAATGCAAGATAAAAGTTGTAAGAAAATGACGAGATGAACCATTCAGAAGATGCATGGTGGTTACCACCAGCACAACTAATGATGCATCCAAGTTTCAACAAGAATCATGGGGGAGGGGAGGGTAAAGCTATGGTTTATTTAACAATGGTAAATAAGTGATCTCTCTCAGTGACAGCTAGAAGCAAATTACACACTAAGATTAATGTCAAGATAGTTTGCACACTAGTACTGGGGAGGATATTGGTAAAGCTGGGAACACTTTCAGAATAAGGTGTAATGAAAACAAAGGGGCACCTCGGGAGCCATCCATCTATAGGTCCCAGTTTCCGCAGTCATGATTCCAGTCTGAGCTTTCACTCTGGCAACACCAAAATCAGCAACCTTGACTACCTGAAATGAAATGAACAGATGTTTCTTATAGATACACATACGGTACAAAGCTTCAGTTGAATTTGATTTATCTTCCTCAGTGATCATGATGAGAGTCGAAGACGTGTGGAGGACGATGAAAAAGACGAGGTAAAAAACATCACTGAAGCTAATCGAATAGTAAACAAAGCACATGCTGAAAAAATTAAATACGGTAAAGAAGAATCTTACTTCATTTTCATCCAAGAGAAGATTTGCAGCCTTCAAATCCCTATGAATTATATTATTTTGGTGCAAGTAATCCATTCCTTTAGAAACATCTATTGCTACTTTAAGTAAATTTGGCAGCTTAAAAACACCCCCCTGCTTGTGTAGGTAGTCATAGACACTTCCTCCGTGCATGAATTCTGTTTAACAAAAAAGAAAAACAAAGAAAAATCAAGATACAAAATGTTCAATGGGAGATGAAAAATTTAAAGGAAAAAAAAGAAAGGAATTAACACGAGGAATAAATTAACATAACAACTGTTTCAAAACTCTTCGGCATTTACCTGTTACAATGCACAAACTTGGAGGCTTGGTGCATGCACCGATAAATTGTACGACATTCTTATGTCGAACTTTCCTACAAGTTCAAAGAATATGTAAAAACAAGGAAATTAAAAACCAAACCCAAGAAACAGCCTAGAGTTGTAGAAAAACTATGTAGCTGAAGACGTTGTGCCAGACCTCATTATGTAAACTTCTTGGGCGAATTCTTTCTGCAAGTCTGAATTTAATCGCTCAGGCTTGAGAATTTTGATAGCCACTTCCTGACTACAGTATGTACCTTTGTACCTAAGCAAATAGGATGGAACAGTTGAATAAGAAACCAAACATCAACAGAAATTGTATCTAAAAGACAGTTAACTTACAGATCACCATAGGATCCAGAGGCAACTTTGTTCTCAAACTTCAAATATTTAGGATCAATTTCCCACACATCAGTCCCGTCATTGGGTATTGCAACATGATTAGTATCGTATTTGATCCTAAATTGCTCGCGATCCTGCAAACACATTTAAAGTAAATTGGAATGCATATCGAAACAAGACATAATGAATGAAACTGCACAAGGAAAAACATGAATAGGTTCTAGTCAATTGATGTGGTGAAGAGATTATGGCATAAACTAGACATTATCAATTATCTTATTGCATTGGAAAACTAAAGAATAAGCAGAAGCAAAATCTGAGAACTTCAAAATGGTACCCATCAGCTACCTATGGTGAATTGTTCCTGAAGTAAATTCAGTTATATGTGTTCTACCATATTCAAAACATTGCTAGTAGCGTTATGCCTGTCATATACAAGGCATATCATCTAATTTGAGGAGGTTGCTCGTGGAAGAAATAGATGAAACAATTTTAAAATGATGAAGATAAAAAATACATGTCAACAAAACACAATTCCTAACAGACAACTTAATCATCGGGATAAATTCTTATTCAATACATGGCCTAGTCTATTGCAATCCTGGTCTACTTTTGCCCATTTCCAGTACTATAAGAGTTGCTAATGGGAATTCCTGAATATAACTCCTTTTTTCGTTTTCTTAATTATCACTAATTAACTTGTGACTAAGTTTTATTTCTACCTACAGCAGCCCCTCCTCAACCCCATAAAATAACCAAATGGTAAAAAGATCTGAAACTGGATGAAGGAAATTACATCAAATGTTGGAAAGCAATTTATAAAACATTTCATTGCATCCCGCCCAATTCACTGGCTTTAGATATAATTAACTTCAATTTGAGAGGACCATTTTAGCAAATAGACCATTGGTTAGAAGAGAATATTCTGCTTGCAGGGTCATGCAAAGCTTGCCTGATCGATCCTCATCAAATAATATGACATCTCCACTAAACAAGAAACAAGAAAATCAAGAGACTGGAAATATAATCAATTCAAGTACAAATAAATTCATAAAAACTCTTGTAGAAAACCACATTCAACAGTGAGCATTGTGAGTGAGAGTAAGCCAGATTTATTATAAGCTGCAAACTCCATAAGAAGACACTTGCGATCACTACAAATGAAATCAGGGAATTACCTCAATCTTGAAAACCTCCTTTGCCAACGCTTCTCTGAGCTGCTCCGTTTCCTGAAAATTATGAACAGTCTGTTAATCGATCAAGTTCGTTGTGTATTTCAAATATGTTCCTGATTAATGGAAGCCTTATGTAATAAAAGGAGTGTATGGCAAGTACCTCAAATGGCCAACCATCAACAACAAATACATCTAAGGAGTAGCCATCAACTGTCGAAAATGCGTGCGCTTCTTGGATGTTCAACCCAATGTCAGCAAGTAAGGAAGTCAGCTGTAAATTCACAAAACATCAATGACCTCATAAATAACTAGAAGCACAATAAACGACAAATACATTAAACCAATGGTTAAATGTTTATTTTAGCAGTATCAGACACTATCACAGACTTCTTGCTAACATAAAATGTCAGTTATTCATGCAACTTTACCTGCCAGTAAAATGCATGCTACCAGCTGGTGGAATAAATTAAGCTCAAAACGAATCCTAAAATTTGTTTGCAGTTCTTCCAAATTGAATACCAAAACAGCCTCCAAATTGAAAGAAGCAGCAGAATAAACGAAGATTTTCCCCAGCAAATTGAAACAATGATTGAGAAATAAAATGAGCTTGGCTTACTTCAACAAGCATGCTTATCTTACCTGACTCAGGAGTTTTGGCTTGTCATCAGTTGAAAAAGTAATTTCATGCATGGGCCTACATCATTGCCAACAAGTAAAATAGTGTAAACTTCACCATCCAAATCTAGTAAATCATGTATATGAATATTTGCATGCCTGTATATATGTTTAGAAAAGTGCATAATCAATGGCATGCTCAATCAGATAGAGCGCCATTTCAAATATAGGATCTCATATACAAAGAGAACCCACTACTCTACCATATTCAAGGATTAAAAACTCATCTGAATTCTGATTTGTACTCAAGTCTGTCGATTAAAGACAATGATTAATATAAAAATGATCTTTGTTAAAACTTTTCAAAAGAAAAGGTGAAAGTGAACTAACAAAAGGGAAAAAAACCCAGATAGATCCTTATTGGAATCAAGTTAACTCTACCACAATAGCATTTTGAATGAGAGAATTACCTGAAGAACTTTGAATCAGCACACACAGAATTATCACCATCTTGATCATCAAATTTATTTGCTTCAAGTGCCAGTGCTTCAAGATTAGGTGATGAACCAAAGGCTGGCGGTGGATGCATGCTGACAATTGAAAACAAGATAAAAATGTCAGCAATATTAATGAAACTTATTGATTGGAGTCGTCAAAATCACAACATGCATGGATTAAGAGGATTCTAGGACGGATAATGATCTCAACAGCATACTTCTTTCTTTGAACTGCTTCTTTACTAGGAGAGTCTTGAAGGCTAGAGTCAGCAGAATTGTCATCAGAAGTAGGATGAACCTGCATGTGGGAGATGCAGTTGATTGCACTTGATAAATTAAAAAGTTTACAAGACTCAATGCAAGAAAAGAAGATAGCAAATGCAAACGAGGTTTGCAATCCACACATTTGACAGAAATTCAGCTGCGTTTATTGAACTCAAACAGATCAAACCAGCCTCACAGTGTGAAATGCAGCACCCATTCGAAGACATGTTTACAGAAGATTCCTTTCATAGCTAGTAACTAAACCAGTATTATACTCGTATATTTATAGTTATATCACATTTACTTCTACATCAACAATGTGGAACAAAAAATCAATTTTGATGAACACAAAAACACAAAACTTCGAACTCCAAATTCTCCACAAAAGATAGGATCCTTCAAAACCTAAAAACACCTGCCGAAAACTTGTATCATGAACAAATCCTCGCGTAGTCTTAAAATCTATAGCTTAATTAATGAATCGCAAATTCTATTCATAATCAAATCTTCACAAATTAATATCGAGAAGCATCGGTAATATAAAAAAAACATAACAAATCAGTAAATAGACGTTACCTGAACAAGGCGAATTTCAATCGCCGGTCGATTAGCAGGATCGTGAGCCAAACGCAGCAATCTCTTATGCGTTAACACATCTTCTGCTCTCTCCACATTCACATCTAACGCATATCTACACCACAAAAGGTACCAAAATCAGAATTGTCCTCCAAAAGATAAAAATAAAAAGACAATGAAAAAACTAATAATTCAAATTAAAAAAAAAAACACAAAATTTTCATTTCCGTAACGAAGAGGCAACACCAAGTCACATACATACACATATATCGTATAGATGCACGTACATGTGCGGAAACTAACACACACACACGTACCTGGTAGGGAGGCGATTGAAGTGAGTCCAGAGTTGATCATCAAAACCAGGTAGATTAGCTTCTTCGTGATTAGATTCTTTAAGACGACGAAGAATCTCATTATAAACCTCAAGTTTCTGCTGCATCCTTTGCTGTTGTTGCCTTCCTTGTAACACCGAATCAGACAATGTCGTGTTCGTGTTCTCGTTCACTCTGCTGCCGCAGCTCTCGTCACTACCACCCTCCTCCATCGCCATAACCACCATTTTAACAAACAAAAAAAACAATAAATAAAGCAAAATGCAGAGAGAGAAGTTGTGAATTGTTTTTACTTATTTCGCTTCTTACGTTAAAGAAAAAGGGAGGTAGGTTTAAGAGGAGATTAAGGGGAGGGTTAAGAGAGGATTAAGGTTTAATTAATCTAATATTATGGATTCATAGTGGGTGCTGAAGAGAGAGAGGCTGCGTTGTGAGTTTTTTTGAATGGGTTTCTGGCTTTCCTTCCGCTGCTCTCTAAATATGTAAGTTGTTTTAGAGGCGTAGTGCGCACCCTCGCTCGTTATCCTCCCCCAAATAAAATATTAGCGGGGAGAGTTATATGCTGTGTGTACATTACATCAACTTCCATGCATCTTTACAACGTTTTTTTTTTGTTTTGTTTTTTCAATCCATCTTTTTGACTTGGAATCATTCCGTTGATGCTATTTAAATCAGAATGTTTTGGGACTGAATGCAGTGCACGAGTTTAAAAAAGGTTTTAATTTTAGAAAAGCAATATTTTTATAAACTATTTCATTTTATTATATGAATTTTAATCTTAATGCATGAATTCGACCAACTAAAAGATATTGTTTGGATATTTAATTAAAAAATAAAAGAAGATGCCATGTTTGTTTCATATGAAGACAAGCCCAATTACTTTAATTGAATAATATTGTAGTTACTTAATATTGTGCTATCTTAAACAAAAGAAATGGGCACTCAAGGTCGGATGTGATAAGGATAATATTGGCCTAAGGTTCTGGGTTTATGAAAAAAATGGCATCATCATGCATGCATGCCGCGAGGAAGAGAGTCTCTTATTACCGATTGATGTGTGGAATGTGGAGTGCAGAAGCTCATCGAGACGATCAGGATGATGGGGTGGGAGTGCCATTTAAGATGGTGCATGGAAGAGCGTTCATTTCTTGCATTGCTAAATTATTATTATTATTATTATTATTATTATTATTATTATTAACAAGAAAGATTTCCATTTTCAATTAATCCCTATGAATCCGTGCTGCCACCTTCTCACCTCCCATTTTAAACAATGAAACTTCCCCCATTTCCACCCGTATTAAGCTATAAAGGTTCAAAAAAGGCAAATCCAATGGCTCCCGCTGATTCTGGACAAGCTCACCTTGGAAATACCATAATGGCCATAAATGTTTGGTTTATGTTTCCATATTTGATTTATAATTACGGGAAGCGTGGGAGGTTGGTAGATACTGTTTTTTATTTTTAAATGTATTAAAATAATATTTTTTTATTTTTTAAAGTTTATTTTTGATATTGGTGTGTTTGTACATCAAAATATTCTAAAAAATTAAAAAAATTAATTTAAAATAATATATATATATATATATATATATATATATATATATATATATATATTAAAAAAGGATCAACTTCAATACTACCGATCAGTGTAGAAATACTCCATGAAGATGCGGCACCCACTTCATTTTGTCTATTAATAAAGCCAAAATCCAATGGCTCCCAGCCTCCCACTGATTCTGGATAAGCTCACCTCGGAAATACTATAATGTCCATAAATGATTGATTTATGTCTTAAAGGAGTGTTTGTAAGTATTATAGTTATTGTTTTTTAAAATAATTTTTGTTTTAGAAAATGTTAAAATAATATTTTTTTTATTTTTAAAAATTTATTTTTGATATTAAAAATATTAAAACGGTCTAAAAATACTAAAAATTTTAATTTAAAAAGGATCAAATTTTAACAAAATAAAAAATATATTGAATCTCGATACCGGAAATACTCTTGACGAGGTGTGTGAGATGCGGCACCCACTTCAGTTTGTCTAAGAATGTCGAAGATAAAGCCAAAATAAAACCAAAAGGTGGCACTCCTCAATGCTTGGAGCAAGGGCTTGTCAAGGGGGTTAAGAGTAATTGCATGTTGATGGTTATCTTGATCTTTTTTCTGATCAAGAAACATAATCTCCCTCGAAGTTTTTGCCATGAAACACGAGGAACAGGGACCAAGGAGAGCGCTAAGAAGGTGCTGCTGAGTAATTATGAGATTCATGGGAGAGGTGTGGATTTTGGACCAGCAGTACTTAGATGAAGTTACTTAAAAGCACTTTTCTTTCCTCTGTTGATGCTAGCTTGTAACGTGAAAAAAAAAAAGAGAAGCAAAAATGGGGAATTAACATAATAATTTAACAAATAAAGTTTCCTTTGCTGTAATTTTAAGAAATACTAATTCAAAATAAAATGATACCACGACAAAATATGCAATAAATATGACAGTTTTGCTATTTTATGTTATTTCAAGCAAGTTGATAGCACGAAAAAAGAAGGTGAGAATGAAGCAAGCAAACCAAAAACATACTTTTTTAACTACATATAAATTTTTTTTAATTATAGATGTCTAGATCAGTTTATGTGTTTCTCAACTAATTCCTCGAGATTCTGAAGTTAATAATCATATAAATTTTTAGTGACTCTAAAATTTATAATACTTGAATTAATAATTTTTAAAAAATAAATTTAGAATTTTATCCGTATATAATTTTAATGAGATATTTCTTAATTAACAGCTAGGTGTGCTAAAAAAATATGGTCTCACAAGGTAATTACCTTATAATCTTGGGGGCTACAATGTCTCGCTCGTCGAGCATGATGAACGTTATCATCACACGGTGCTCCATGTTAACGGTATCAGATGTGGAAAATCAACCACCGTCACGAATTGCAAGATACACATGCAAATCGTGGGTGTACTGTTGCTATAAATAAATGTTCTTGAGAGTCAAATCACTAATAAATCTTACTGATAGAGTGGATTAATAATTAATATAGACATAATTCAAGAGCTTCAAATGAAGCTTTAGAACACAATTCGCCTAATCAAGATTAGATAGATTTATATTTGATACAAATATAATTTCAGGAGCCGTGCCCAGATAGATTTGGTATTAATAAAATAAACCATGACCCGGACAATCTTTTACAAGGAATTATAGGGCCACGTGTCAATCCAGGATTGCGAGATAGAGCGGTTGACCTGAGCTAGCAGACACGCGATTCGCATTAGCAGAGGAATAATCGGGTAAAATAAAGTGCCATGACATGGAAGATAAACAAGAAGAAATTACTTGGACGGCACGTGGAAAGATGGGAGTGGATGACGTGGTAAAGTGGCCTTTGGGTATCACCAAAGGTCACGTGAGATTAGCAGAGGAGATTTGACATCGAAGCGGCAACCTGTCGCCGCCAGACTTTCAAGAATATGCGATTCCGAGTCCAAGAATCCATGTTTCTAGTGGAGTTTAAATAAATGAATATTTAAGCTTATCCGAAACCGCAACGAAGGCATGCAGTTTCGGTTAGTTATTAATATATGCAGGAGAACGGAAACATTTCGAGTCAAATTTTCTCTTGTTTTAATAATCTGGGCAGTGAAAAGAAATGAGGATATTCTCCGAACTCTTTTAACATCCTGCTTGAATTCTTTCTCAGATCGATTTTTAGTAAACGGTTCATGACAAGGTTAGCATATTTACCAGAAATTATTATTTTTCTAAGTGAATAAAAAATGAGAAAATAAATACATGCAGCACAGTTGTGTTTTAGAGTCATTTTTATTACATTTTTTAAGTAAAGATAAATAACAATAACAATAACAATATATTGTTATAAAATTTGTTTCGGGAATGAACTTGACTCAAAAATCAGGTTTGACTGGTGAATTTGTAAGTCAATAAATTAACCTAATATTTTGTTGTTTCAAGATTATTACCCTTAAAAAAAAAAAGCCTTGAATAGTTTCTTAATAAAAAAATCAAAATAATTTTTTTAAATAATTTTAATGTGTTAATATAAAAAAATACATATATACAAATATAATTTTAATTAAAAAACAATATTAAAAATATCAATCATGTTATTAACAAAACACATATTGCATGGAGTTAAAAGACTACCAGCACACCATGTTAAGATTTTAGACACCATTTGTTTTGTCAGTTCAACCAAGTTTTTTATTTTTAAATTTTTTAATATATTAATTTAAAAAATAAATTATATATATATATATATATATAATAAAAACATTTTAAAAAACAATCTAATACGATACGTGAGATAAACATGAGATGTCGGTAATGAGGTGGGGGCAATTCTGACTAGGACAGTGCAGATTTAACAGGACGATGTTGGAAAGTTTATCATAGACTTTCCTTCCTTTTTAGAACTAGAAAACACCTCCCTGAGTACAAGGAATCACTTTTTTTGATGGGCCAACTTTGATTCAGATAAAGTTTGCCGGTTCGAATATTTATGTAGATTAGATTGGATGGCTATACCATCATCCTGGCAGCTCTATAGTTTTATATTTTTTTATACAAATATAACTTTAAAAAGTCAACAATATATTGCCTTTGCAAACTACCGTCAAAAGAAAGAGATATATTGAAAATTTATTTAATTAATATAATTTAAATAAATTATAAATTAATACGAAATTAATCTTGAAAAACCCTTAATTTTTCTATTAAAAATCTATATTTAATTTATTATTTGATTCTTGATTTATAGTAACTAATCAAATATAGGTAATGATGGGAATTGATTCTTATTAATTATTTAACTTTTTAATTTTAAAAATTCATTATAAAAAAGGGTTAAAAAAAGTTTTAAATTTGAGTTTTTTTTCCAGATTTTTATACACTCCTTTTCATCTTATTTTTAATGTTTTTTCTTCTTTTCATAATTTGATTTTCCCCTCTAAAATTTAGAGTTCAGTTTCACGTATAGGGTAGTCCTTCGCAATGCCCTCCACCAAACGAGAAGGACTGTTCATTTGACGGTGGGCTTATTTGCATGGCCCTTTTACTTAGATCATACAAAATTTAAATTTAGATTTTAGACGGCGCAAAAATAAGCACATAATTTCTATCCAATCTTGGCCCGTGATAAAGCCCTGCCCTTAATATTACTAGTGGACTAGTCCCCTGTCTATAGGCTACAATCTCAGGAGGTGGTAGCAAATTTTGTTTTAGTTAGGGTTGCTGGAATAATTTATTGCTGCATGCAAGGTTTTTTTTTTAGGTTTTACTTCTCATGGACACACACTGTGTTGGGCGTAGGGTCAAGTTTTTTATATATAAAACTTGATATATTGCTAATATTTTTTTTAATAAAAAAAAAATTTTAATTGAGTGAGAGCTGACATGATATGACCCGATTGACTTTGCAGGTCTAAAAATAACTCAAATAACCTATAAAAATATACTTTTAAACAAAAAAAAATCAATGTGACATCTTTTTCTAATATTAAAATAATAAAATATCATATTAACTTTAGTCAGCTTGCGTTAACATGTTAAAATCACTATCAAAGTTATGAGATTATGATAATTCTATAGAAAATAATTCAAAACAAATTATGAAGCATAATTTTCAATCAACCCAATGTTTAAGGATGAAATTATAAAAATCAAATAAAAAAGACCTAAAAAGCAACCTGAGTTAACCTATAAAACCCGCGATCCGGGTCATAAGACCAAGATAACTCAACAGAAAGCAAACCAAAACATATAACAAAATTCAATTCACAATTTGCCCAATGTTTAAGAATAAGATTAAAATAATAAATCAAATAGAAAAATACATAAAAAATAAACTGAGTCAATCCGTTAAACCCATGAACTAAGTCATGAAACCGGGATAACCTCATAAAAAGAAAATAAAAAAAAACAACTTGATATAACCTGGATTAACCTGTCAAATATGTGATTTTAGTAATGAGATTAAGATAATCCTATAAAGAACAAATCAATACAAATTATAAAGCTCAATTATTAATTGATCATATCAGACCCAATATTGAATGATGAAACTTGTAAATTTTTCAATTAAAAAAATGACATGGAAAATAAGCCAAGTCAACCTGGGTTAATCCGTTAAGCATTATTCTCGAGTTATGAGACCAATATATAACCTAATAAACAACAAACCAAAACAAAGTATAAAGCTTAATTTCATATCAAACACAATAATAATTGATAAAATTGGAGAAAAAAAGTCAATTAAAAAAAGTTTAAGAAAAAATCGAGTTAACTGGGTTAAACTACCAAACTCATGACTCGAGTCAAGAGACATGGACAACCTAATAAATAATAAATCCAATTTTGAATGACATATGACCCAAGTCACACGACTAAGATAACCTCTTAGAAAAAAATAAAAAACAACCCGATTTAATCGAGTTTAAGATATCCTCATTGAAAGTGAATCAAAATGGATAATAAAACTCAATTTCAAACTGATCTAATATTCAATGATGAAATTGTAAAAAAAAATCAATTAAAAAAAAGGATAAAAAACAACTCGAGTCAACTTAAGTTAATTTGTTAAGCACTATTATCAGGTCATGAAGCCAAAATAACCTAATAGAAAGTAAATAAAACAAATCATACAACTTAATTCTCGATCGATTTAATATTAAAGGATAAAATTGAAAAAAAAAGTTAATTAAGAAAAAAATATTGAATCAACCAGATTAACCTGTGATCCGTGTTATGAAAGTAAAATAACCTAATAAAAAACAAATGTAATATTAAAAGATGAGATATAAAAAAAATAAAAATAAAAAGCATTGATTGAAAAAGAAATCAAAGAAGAAAAAAGAAGAAGCACTATTTAAATAAATAGTGATTTGTGAGGATAGCACAACAAAAAAACCCCCTTTTTAGTTTTTTTCTTAAAGCAACTCCAACGCAAGAGCTATTGGGATAGCCAAAACTAAAAAAAAGTACTTTGACCTATTATTTTTAGTTTTAACAACTCCAACGGGATAGTTATATGAATAGCTAAAATGTCTTTTTTTGCTCTAAAATACTATTTCTACACTTCTCTGTAGAATAGCCAAAAGCAAGAGAAAGTATGTATATTTGTTGTCCAATGTCTCTTTCCTTTGTTTTCCTCTTTAAAAATATAATAATAAAAAGAAAATAAACCTGTAAATTTCAAAGCCTTGTGCCTCGCTTCTTTGTGGTTTGGAAAAATAAGAAGTAGTTGTCCTCCAATTAATTAATAACATCAATTATGCCCTGCTCTGTTAATTAGCTGAAATCAAAAGGTATACTTGCTTATAGATTTTTTTTATTTTCTTTTTTATCTCTTGATTTTATAAATTACTCATTAATTATATAATTAATAAAATCATGATTATATTATATAAAAAATAACTAAATTAGTTATATAACTATATTAAAATTAATTTAATATAAAATATTAAAATATAATTAAACTATTCAAAAAAATCATTTTATCAATTTAATTTTTTAATATAGCATTTTTAATTGGAGAAGCTCTTAATCTGATACAGCATCTCTGATATAGCATCTCTAATTATATCTCAGTGGCTAGCTATTTGATTTTGTACTGGAAATCCATTTAAAGCAATTTTTGGTTTACATTTGATGCTATATCAGAGATGCAATTTTTGGTTTACATTTGATGCTATCAATTCTTGGATTGCCATTTGTTACTTGTAGCAAGCAATCTGATACAGCATCTCTGATATAGCAATTTTGTTAATTATATCTCAGTGGCTAGCTATTTGATGTTCTTGGATTGCCATTTGTTACTTGTACCAAGCAACTCCACAAACTATGACTTATTAATTATATATTTTTTTTATTATCGTAGGGTGTCCGGGCCAGCTTGCGCGCACCACGACTATTCCCCACGGCCCACTGAACATCCTGCAAGCCCAGTGAACAGGTAAAGCACCGCGGGGGTGACAGACATGCACATAGAAGATCGAACTCGGGACAGGGACGAAACAAGTCACACTGTTGACCACTGAGCCAGACCCTCGAGTGGATGGAGAATGAAGGCATCAGATGCATCAACCGCCGCAGCCAGTGGAATACACGGCCCTTAATTTTATGAGCTGGGAAGAGGACAGTTTCAGGAGAAGGGCACTAGAAAATTGAGAGCATCATATGCGAGCAAGCATTTTGTTAATGGTGCCAACACCACAAGAAGAACGCCACCATGCTATACACAGAAAATAATGCACAAAAACTCTTACATGCTATTATATATAGCTCTTCAATCCATTGGCAAATCATAGGCAATCTATTTGCAATCAAGATTCAAGTAGCAATCCACTTATAATACACTTTACATTATCAACAACGCATATTTAGCAAATTTTGTCTTGAAGTACAAGATTCTGAGGTCAGTTATAAGATCAACAGACTGTCACATTACGAGAATGCTAACACACGGAGCATTTTACATCAGAAAATACTCCAATGGTTCTGCATCATTACCAGCATCCATCTTCTCCTCGTCTATTTTCACAATGGCAAATACTACAGGAGTTCTGCATCGTTATCAACATCCATCATCTCCTCATCAATATATTCACCTTCTTCGAGAAGTTGTTCAAGTTCATCCACCTCATCGTAGTCATGCATGTATAAACCATGTGAGTTATCCCACTGGTTGGACCCCAGCTCCTCGGCATGCCATGCCACATGCAGGAATGGTCTATTCCTAGCTAAAGCATCTACAATATCCCGACTTACACTTCCTGTCACTCCCAACCATCTCAACCTTGGAAAATAGGGTTTCTTTAACCACCAGAACAAAAGTTGTGTTATACCGCCACAGTTGTATAGATCCAACAACCGCAGTCTACAACCATGCCATCTGTCCTCATCAACCTGCATTGATGCTAATGCCATGACTGATGCATCACCGATGAGTGGACACTGTCGCATTCTAAGTTCGGAAATTGGAACCCTACATTTTGCGAGTGTCAGAACTCCATTATCCGAGAGATTAGGAAGATTTGATAGGTCCAATTGTTGTAACTCTAGTTTAGAAGAGCCTTCAAATAAGGCAGAGATGCATTTATCTGTAAGTCTCTTACACCCTCTCACAGACAGAGAAACTAACGAATTTATAACTCCTCTTAAGTATGACAATCCAAAATCACTTATATCGGAGCCATCCAGTAGTAAAATCTTCAACTCCGGAAGAGTGCTGATAGATCTTAGGGCTCCATCCCCAAGGTGTTTGCAGTCTCTCAAGTCAAGAATTTTAAGGTGCGTGTTTGATACCAAATTCTTTATTGCATGGTTGGTTAAAAGGTTGCACCATCTCAAGCTCACATGAGTTAAAGACAGAGCTGTCGCAGAAATGTCATGAAAGACCAGATCAGTTAAATGGGTTCCATAAGACACCCTGAGCTTGTAGAGACTAGAGCATGAATGCAAGATTGTTTTGAATCCGGTATCTGTAACTCGACAAAAGCCTCCAAGACAAATACTTTCCATGTTTGCACACTTGTCAGCCATTAACAGCATTCCCAGATCATTAACACGTCTAAAATATGTGATGAGGAATTCTTGGCTTCGAACCAATGAGAGATGTTTCAATTTTCCATGCTGATTAATCTGCTGAAGACCAGAGTTGGTGAGATCATATGCACTTGTTGGTTCTATGAGAGGGGCATCTCGAAGGTCCAAATGTGTCAAGGACAAGAGAACATTCGATATTGTGCTAACCATGGTGTCAGTAATATAGTCTACAGAAAGGCACAATCTCTGAATGCCAGGCAGAATGGGTGGTCGAACATGATTTGGTGATCGATGATGTCCCAAACTTGGGCTAAGCAGTTCAGTTACCATCACTGAAGAAACACACCCAATCTCAAGAGAAGTGAGTTTTTCTGAAGCCAAAGCCCATACTTGAGCAAACTTATGACGAAGAAATAATGGGACATCAAACATCAAAATCAGTTCCTACAAAAGAATAAACACATATTAGACAGAATATATTTGTTCAAAGGACATTTGAATGTCATGCTTCATTGTGAATATACGTAACATTGACAAAGCATCGCATAGATGCAAAAGAATTCAGGTACATGTTATTGCAAGAGCTAAATGATGTGCATGAACAAAGAGCCTATCATTCAATTATTAGACCAGATTCATGTCAATCAATATAGTATCACTGCCAGCACAACTAAATTCCAAGAACACAATAAATATCAACACGAGGTAGTCCCCAAGACCAGGACAGTGCGTTCACCAATAAATTAACAAGATGATTAATTTGGCAAATTCTTAACTACAAGACAAGAGGCCCGTAGCCGAATGACTTGACAAAATCTATCAATGAGCAACAGGTTCAAAAATTTAATCTATATTCTTCATTTTTTAAAAGTCGTCCTCAATTTGACAAAAAAGAGAACCACTCACTTATCCTCGGCTTTTTAATCGTATGCCTAAGTATGCTTGCAACTTTAAGCACAGTGCATGTAAAACTAACAAAGAACAGATATTCAAGATTATGAGAAAGCTTTTGGATAGCCAAAAGAGTAATCCAAAAATATTCCTATAGCAAAATTAAGCCCATGATCGTACTAAATAGCAGGTAAATTTTATGATCCAAAGCCGGCTATTTAGGTGGCTATTTGGATGTTGAAAATGAATACTACAGTTGGAGTACAAAAGTGAACTTTTTTGAAATCAACAAGGATTTCTTCACCATGGTTGATCATCTAAGTTTTATGATTTTGATTCTCAAGCAAACATTCACCAACCCAATACTTCTTGCAGAAGCCAACGAAAAGTAAAGTGAAGCTGATTTTACATTTATTTGCATCCATATTAAAAACTAGCTGAAGAAATCAGCAATTACATTTTATCACAATGATTTCTGAAATAAGTAAATATTTTCTTTCTTGCAAGAGAGATAAAATGCAGCAATGGAACGGCGAACACCAATCTATTCGATTACTAAACTCCAATAGCAATAAATGTGCTAAAGATTAAGTAACCCAGTGTAAAATCTCACCAAACATTTCTTTGTCATTCAATTACTACTTTACATTTTAATCTTCTTTAATTACTTGAATTTGCACTTGAACCTTACTTCTAATTGCGTGCAACCTCTGAGTAACTCCTCCAGATCAGATATATGAATAGGGCGCCCTCTTTTTTCAGCCACTGATTCCAAGTACAGATACCTAAACCAAAATTCAAAAACATACAAAACCAATAACAACACAATAAATCTAACACGTCCAGATAATCACATACCATCATCCCACACATTACTCAGTTACCCCACAACAACAACAACACATAAAACACAAAAAAAAAAAAACCATGTTTTTCTTGCATTTCATTATCATCTGATCACTACTAGCATCTAGTGTCAGCCACGACTGCCTGCATTTCACTCCCAAACACACACACACACACACATTAACATAAAACCTCATTTTCTATTGCATTTCAATTAACATTTTACCATATTGTCTGCATCACACGCACGAATAAAGATACAGTTCCCATCAGGCAAGCAATGCACGCACAGTCAGGGGAAAAAAAAAACTTTTCTAACATCTTTTTACCTTAAATCGGCGCACTTTCCTCCAATCTCAGAAAGCAATTTCCCACTAAAATTTGCGCAATTATGTAAATAAAGTTCATGAAAGGAATCCCGAACGAAAACATTAATAGCAGAATCATCAAGTCGGGCGCAGTCAAGCTTCAGGCTTTTAAGGTAAGGATTGGGAGGCATTAAAGGCTTTAATAAATCAATTGACGGCGCAATATCCTATAACAAGAAATAAAAATAATTGCAAACCCATCAATCAAATGATCATAAAAAGATGAGATCTTTTGTGGGTTTTTCGTGTCTTAAAGACTGGCTTACAAGGAGGTGAAAACTGGGGATGAAAGTGAGGATATGAGAAGCACAAGCGTTGAAGGTCTTGCAGGTGGAAGCAACGGAGCAGATTGATGCCACGTCGAGTTTTGAAATTATGGTTGCAAGCACTGTTCCTGGTAGCTGATCCAAGCTCTCCTCCTCCTCCTGCTCCTCCTCCTCTTCTTCAGGGCTAGCCATCTTTCTCAACGGCTTTGCTTTGAATCGATATGGTGAAGCCTCAATTATTCCTTCATTTTATTTGGGGTCAAGAGTAAATCGATCCTTCAATTCTGTTAAGTGTTTCAAATCAATCTCTAAGTTAAAATTATCACAATTCTTTTTTATTTTAATAATTATTATCATCATTGACTTAAAACCTTAATTCTCGTGCATTTTTTAGGCAGCCTGTGGTTTTTTGTTAATTTTTATTTTTTATATTAATATTATTTACTCTCAATTGAGGTTGGAACATATTTAGTTGTTTGGAACAAGCCCAGCCCCTTCCATGGAAAAAGTGAAATATTTTTACATGAAAAACTCTGTAGGAAAGAAAGACTACAAAATCATTTTATCTTCTTACAAATTCTCAAGAGACATAAGAGAAAAAAGAAAGTAAAAGGTCCCTTTCATGATTTTCCAACCCTAAGCATCAAAATTTGTTTGATGCCATGATTTCTCTCACATCTTGTGAACGTGTTTAGTATTTTAAGGACTGAAATTGAAATATTTGCAAAAGCGAAGAACTTATTTATAGCTAGACCTTCCCCTCTTCTGCAAGTTAAAATGCTTGTTTCCTGCTGTGTCTCATCATGTTTGTCAGTGACCAAGACACATGTTTTGCCATCAAACAGGGCATCCTCTTTTCATCAGTTCAGGCCAT
Organism: Populus nigra; assembly: GCF_951802175.1. Taxonomy (NCBI): domain Eukaryota; kingdom Viridiplantae; phylum Streptophyta; class Magnoliopsida; order Malpighiales; family Salicaceae; genus Populus; species Populus nigra. The sequence continues at coordinate 4,663,630 of NC_084858.1, read as the reverse complement.
AAACAGTATCCTAATTCTAAGACTAGAGCGAAAACAATGGGGCCAGATCCCTATCATTAAATTGACTCGCCAAAACTGAAACCTCTATCAGCAGCGTAGTCCACGAAGCTGTAGAGTGGCACTACACTCTCGCCGTATTTCTCAAAGCCATCCAGTTCCTTTTTAGCCTTGGCTCTCAGCTCCTCCGCCACCTCTGTAGCCTTCTCAACCCCGTATACAGCAACATAGCTCTTCCCTTTCTTTCTCTTCTCCTCCTCATCTAACTTGCTCTTCATCGTTTTTGCTTCCAAGATGTCATCAACGACTTCATATAATACACCAACAGCTCTTCCATATCTCCTCAATCTCTGTATCTCATCATCCGTAGCACCAGCTAGCAATCCTCCACACACTGCAGAGCACTCACCCATTTCACCATATTTCTTCTCTTGAACAAATTCAACAGCATTAGGGCCGCCCTCAAGGTCTAGGAACTGCCCGGCAGCCATGCCTCTGGACCCCACAGCACGAGCAATCTCAGCAATCACGCGGAGAAGTCGTGGCTCTGGTACAAGGTCAGAAGGCGTCTGGGAGACAATATGGCTAAAGCCAAGAGGGAAGAGCGCATCCCCGGCAAGGATTGCCATATCAACACCATAAATTGTGTGGTTTGATGGTTGACCTCGTCGTGATGGGTCATCATCCATGCAGGGAAGGTCGTCATGGATCAACGAAGCTGCATGAACCTGTCAAAACCAGACCATAACGGATACAGTTACTGTTAGGAAGGTGACTTCATATCAGCAAAGTTGTTCTTTCCCTTTTCCTCCAAATAATGAAAGGACTTCAAGTGCCTTAAAAAGCATTAGCATTCTCCTTTCTATAAATATAATTATTCCTCAGTATTGGAACCATCAATTGAAAGCAAAATTCCAAATTTACTCTCTGATTCTGCTGTGCAGGACAAACTGGAATCAAAATATTTCTACCTTAAAAGCACCACCCTGAATCTTCTTTAAATGAACCGAGTCCACAAACCGAATGATATCTGTATCAAACACCCAATATTCGACACCTAAAAACTTGAAGTTGCTCAAGATAATGGGACATCATAACATCATCAGTCCTACTAACTAAAGATTGGAGCTCTTAGTACGATTCCTCTAATAGCTTGTAAAAGACCATCTAGAAAACAAAATTAACACCAAACTTAACTTCACTCTTGCTATATCACATCAAAAGCAGAACAGTCATCACGAAAACTAAATATATATAAAAAAATAAAAATAAAAACAAAATCAAATCAATGATCGCAATCAAAGGACCTACATATTATACCAATCAGTCATCATCAAGAACCTAACAGCAGCAAATCCAATTCTTTTCTTGATTATTTTCCTAAAACAAATATTATACTTAAATAAACAGCATCGGACCTCAAGAACCAAACCAGATTTAAAACCATACTAGAAAAGGAGTCAAAATACAAAGATGGGAGGGAGGGCTTTAATTTTGTTACCATTTCAAGAGCACAAGCAGTAGGGAAGGCGGCGAGGCGATTACCACCAAAGAGTTCACAAGCAGCAACACACATAACTGGAGGGGCTCTTTTAGCACCTTTTGCAAGAACAGAATACCTCATGGCCTCATAAATCTTATCTGGATACTGAATAGGAACAGCTTGGTCTAGTTCCTGATTGATTTCTCCAATCAAGGTTGTCCAATAAGTCTTTAAATCAAACTGGGCTGTCTTTGATTGGTTTGAAACTGATAAAGAACATTGAATTTTTGACATTTTGCCAAGTTTTTTAGTGTAAAGATTTGGGCTTTTTACAGGGAGGTAGATAGTAGTAGTAAGTGGTGATGGTATTGCTATAAGAGAAGATACCACCATTTTTACAGAGTTCTGTGTTTATCTGACACCACTGATTATGTGCCTCTTTGGTCTTTAGAAAGATTGCGCTTTTCTATGTGGGAATAGGAAATGAGAAATGTGGAAAGTTTGTCTTTGAATGGAGAATTCGGTGCCGTTATGATGGCTTTCATTGACTCGGCGTGTTATGGATTGGAGATTTGGAGTGTAGCGAACTTGAGAAGATGCGCTAAAAAAAACTTGGTGGTGCCACAGTTTTATCTAATTCAAATAAAAACGTAACCTAAATTAATATTTATTTTTTAAATGGATATTACATTAACAAATCTCTTACAAATATGTTATTACAACTGTGGCGAGAAATCCAACATGATCGTTTCAAGAAGCTTTTCAGAGGAAGATCATAACATAACTGAAGAGTAACAGGAGAGTTAGAGAGGTTGGCATCATCAACGGACTGGTCCTAAATCATTTCCGCAGATTTCCTTGGTCTCCTGCCGCTATTTGGGACGGAAGCTTCAGACAATTCGACAACCCAATTCATGAGGTACGGTTGTGTACAGTGCATGTTGTCTCATAGCACTTCAAGAGCATCGTACCAATCATTTCCACCCAGGTAAATCAAGTGGTGTTTAAAGCATTCCATGAGAAATAAATTGGGAAGGTCATGAAAGCTGGATGTTAGAGATTTGGGGAGAGAATGAAGAGAGAGACAGTTCTTGATTAAAGGGGCTGTTTGGGATTTTATCAATTTTATTAAAAATAAAGGCATTCCATATTTAACTGTTCGATTTTATCATATATACGATTCAATTTCTACTAGTAAAATTAAACTTTAAAAAGTAAAATAAATAATAACAATCTTAATTCAATTGAGTTATAGAACAGCAGGCTGGGAATCATTTTTGAGCAAAAATGAATTGCACTGGTAGAGTTCAAAATTGTGTTCAGAATAAAATCTTTAGATTCGTTTTATTAATTATATTATATAGCTAGAATCATTGTCATGGAAAGAAAGAAACTTTTGTTATAAAATTTTAAACCACTGACAATTAATCTTGAATTCAACAAAAGAACACTCTTTAGATGACTGGGGTTTTAATTAATTTCCTATGTACCCACCACCACCAGGACTGCAAATATCTGCCAAATACAGGGTAATTAAGGATTAATATGGGTTTTAATTAAAAAAATTTAACCACGTGCACAGTTAATTAAGGATCAATACTCTCTACTCACTTTTTTTTTTCCCCAATTTTTATAGGATAAGAAAACTGGAGAGGGTATTCGGTTAGGTGATTACTTCTGTGTTTGAAATAACCACGGTAACTCACCCATTTGATAATACTCCAACAACAGCAAATTTTTATTGATAGGGTCTATTGTTAGTTGTGGTACAGGCACAGATTTTCTTTCATGAACAGTAGAGCATGCTTTATTGTTCCGGCCGGACCGGTCCGGTTCAACGTTAAAAATGCATTAAATCGTGTCCGATCTAACAAAATAAAAAAAATATTTTTTATTTTTAATTGTGTTTTATTCAAAAAAACTAGTGTTAACATTATTCAATGACACTATATAAATTAGACGGAGATCGCTTGATGACGTAATATTTGCAGAATTTGATCGCAATCCCAATTTTATTCCTGATTATATTTTACCTATGTTGTTGTGCTCTTAAAAAATTTAATGGAATAATAAAAAATATTTTATATAAAGTATTATTTATTTCATTATATAATAGTAATAGTTAAATCTACAATATTTAAATTAAAAACTATCAATATTAATATATATTTTTTAAAATTATTTTATAAGCTCAATTTCAAAAGTATTCTTAACCATACACATTAAATTATTTTTTTTTCAATTTCAATTTCAACCACAGTTATAACCAAACACTTATTTTTTCAAACCAATATCAACTAAATAATTTTTTTAAAATCACAATCACAATACCAAACATACTTTCGATCACTGTTCTTCTTGAATATTGGGATTCTCGTGCGTACAAGATTGAGTTGAATAATTTTGCTTCCGCCGTTGATTGGGGGAGGAGAAGTTTATGGTCCTGCCAAGTGGCACCAATGGGAGTTGATGTTGCAGTTTCCAGCAACCCATACCGGCACACAAATTATGAAAAACAATTATTTACAACCACGACCTGAAGAAATCCACCACGTCTAGATACCATCAACAAACCATACCCAGAACAGTCACATCCCCACCCACCACGTATACCCAACCCATCCCCACCACCACAAACCCAATCCATCCCCACCACCACAGACGCCTCAGCCACTGCCTAGAAAAAAAACCCAACCCTTCTCCAGCCCTAGAAACAAAAGCTATTGTCATTTTTTCGGAAACAAAAACTTTTTTGTAGTCAGGTAGACGTCGATTAAAAAGAAAATAAGATACGAAATGATTTTTAAAAAAATTTAATTTTAAAAAAATTATTTAACAAAAAATCTAAACCACCCCAAATAATTAAGATGCTCGCTGTAATTATCAATGGAAACCCTATACCGGGTTTAATTCACTTGAGAACAAAAGACAAGTCTTGCTTGCACACAACGAATAGTAACATTTGGACTGGAATTGTAGGGCTTTACCCCGAAGGGAGCCCTTCCAGAAATTCTCGAAGGCACTGAGCCAAACCCAGTGCCTAAGAGGGGGTTTGGAAATAGTTTTCAACCAGCAATTGACGCGCCTCGGTTAGAACCTCACTAGCTGCGTCCTTGCCCCAAGCGCAAAGATAAAGTGAATTGCTTATCGGCTCTCATTTTATAAGGCACCATTTGTTTCTCTACGTTGTGTCTTCTCGATGTGGGATTTGAACTCTGACACGGATGACCCTCTGAACTTGCATTATATGGCTTTACCCTGGAGGACACTTGCTGAAATCCCTTCTGTAGGAGGGCCAACGACAATCGTGTCTCAAACGGCAACAGATGCGCCTTGCCGGAACTCGTAACACGTCTATTGCATCAAGGGCCTGGATATAGCTGCTCGAGACATTATCTTACCACCATTCATAGTATTGTCATAAACACAAAAATCACGTGTATTCAAAATTATATATCAACAAAAATCATAGCTATTTTAACTTTCACTGTCGCGTTCTTTCTTGTGATTGAAAATAAAAGGCAAGAGATACTTCTCTCAAAAACCCTTAAATCAAAAAACATGGTTTCAGAATCGAAGCCAAATTAGTGCTTTACCCAATAAATTGAAACCGGAGAAGAAGAAAGTATCCTATCATTACCCATGGTGGATTCTGACTTGTGTGCGGAGGAGAAGAAACCCTAGCTGCTCCCAACTCTCAAGCTAGCTATGGAGGACTGATTGTGATGGTTTGAAAAACCCACGAATGCCCCACAACTTATATGTACAAGTTTCATGTCTTCTGAGGAGAAGGGAGGATACGATTGATTTTTCTGTGCACCGAAATCTTTAATTTTGTATGGCATGAATTAAATTCAAACGCAATTCATCCAGGGATGAGAAATTATAAAAGCAGCCAATTCAATTCATTGATGTTCGCCAAAACCCTTGCTCTCCTAAGAACCCAATCTCAGTTTATGCAGTGAGAACTACTTTATGGGTGTGCAGGAAGGGAAAAGAGCGTAGCCATAGCAGCAAATTCCTTGACACTCTCTAAGTTGCTGGAGGAGGAGGAGAGGGGATTGCAAGAATATCATGCTCCCAGAAATAATCTTTAATTTTCGTCTAGAAAAAAACAAAGAAAGAAAAGAGCGTCTTCATGGGCCATTAAAGAAGTGAAAGGAAATCCGACGCTTTTTTATGGAGTGGTGAAGATAAATCTGCTATAGGAGTACCGCATTCAAGTGTCCGTGAAATATTAATACATCTTTTAATGTATTTATGTTTATCTTTTATGAAATATCTGGTGGTATTTTCTCATATTTCATCGTTTCATAAATGTTCGGTTCAAGAAAAGACACGGAAATATTTTTTTTGATTAATTCAGATTTTTATTCGGATTTATAATTAAAAATTCATCTAATAAACCCGATAAAAATTAAATATATAATCTTTTTAATACTATAATTGAGAATTTACAAATAACTCATAATGTTTCAATCGTTAGAGCCTCGTAATAGATTTTAAACACTCAAGCTTTTGAGGTAATTTTAGATCAACGAGTTTAAACTCGGATCACCTATCTTTTTACTAATTATAAATTACTTAGTGTTTAAACGATAATATTTTGTCAATTAGTATTTTATATATATATATATATATATATACTTTGTCATCACTATAACACCACTATAATTAAAAAAAAATCAAAAACAATTTTAGTTGTATTTTTTTTTACGACGAAACATCTTTTTTTTTAGTATACAAATAATGAATTGATATGATTTTTTTTTATCAAATAATAATAAAAGGAAAAAATGAAATGCAAATATATTTATATATATAATTTCATGACAAATTCAACAGTTTTTTTTTTAATCTCCATTTATAAAATAAAAAAATTGAATAAAAAGAATTCCAATTGCAAAATATTAAACACACTCAATTTGTAATTTGTATGGCTAGCAGGCACAAAATTATCACGATGGGCTTTGTATAAGCAAAACACACGTCCTTCAATAGGCATCCGCCCCACTTTCTCCCCAATTTTCTCTTACTTTCTCGCTGGAGAAAATCCCACCATGGCAGAATGGACCCATCTACCAAAAGACCTCATGGAACTAATCTCCAAACGCCTAGACACCTCCACAGACCTCCTCCGTTTCCGTTCCGTCTGCAATTCATGGCGATCCTCAATCCCCCCTGAACCTCCCTGTTTATCTTCAAACACCTTCAAGATCCTCCCTAACGACGGTATATCCCACACCTCTTTTGGGTTTTCTCTGTTCAAGCGAACTGTGTTCCTTGTTGGGTTACCGAATTCCCATAACCAAACAGACACACAAGGCTGGCTTATCAAAATCGAAGAAGATGTGCCTGGTAAGAAACACTTGTTTGATCCTTTATCGCGGTGCAGGTCAACTTCTTTGCCTAATAATCTTCCTCGTGTTCTAGATTTAACGAATCTAAGAATTCGTGAATTGGGTCATGAATATGTTTTGCATCATCTTAATTATAAGCCGAATTCGTCTAGTTTCACTGATGCCGGTAATTTATATATGGAGAAAGTTGTGATGATTTGGTTAAATTCCATAACCGAGTTTGTATTGTTAACTATTCATGTTTCTGGAAAATTGGCCATCTTTAAGAGTGGGGATAAGAGATGGACTATTATTAATGAAATGTCATCGCCTTTTGATGATGTTATTGTTTATAAAGGGAGGTTTTATGCTGTGGATAATACGGGGAGGACTGTGGTAGTTGCAATGGATACGAATTTGGGTTTAGTTGGGAATCCGGTTTTTGGTGGGGATAAGAAGTATTTGGTTGAGTCGAAGGGGGATTTGTTGTTGGTTGATATGTATTTGAGTATTGATTCTGATGAAGGGTTGAGTATCGGTCATGATGTTGTGCAGGATCTTGTTCAGTATATGAGTGAGAGGACGGTTTGGTTTAAGGTTTTTAAGTTGAATGAAGAAGGGAAATGTTGGATTGAGGTGAATGATTTGGAAAATCGCGTGTTGTTTTTAGGTGATGATTTGACGTTTTCTGCATCGGCTTCTGAGCTTTCTGGGTGTAAAGGGAATTGTATCTTTTTCAATGATGATTTCTTTTATTCAAGGGGGGAAGGAGATGATGGGTCATTGTTTGGTCGTGATATAGGTGTGTTTGAATTGGAGAGTGGTTGTATAGGACCTTTAAGAAATTTTCCTGATTATTCCAAGATGTTCTGGCCACCTCCTGATTGGGTTGCTTCAACGTCATTGGAAGTAAGTCTTCATTTTCCCCCCAGTATTACTGTTTACATGAAGTTTCAATTTTATCTTCGCATGGTAGCTTTATCCTACTTGGATTTTGCTATTTACTTCCATAGGTCTCTCAATTTGTTCGGTATGCAGTTTGGATATGTTTTAAACATTCATGTCTTGATAGTTGTAGTTGCACTGAACTTGGCATTTAATTGGGAGGGGGCTCATAGTTGTTTATTAAATATATCCAAATGGCCTTTGGCATGTCACAGGCCATAGTTGATGCTTGATGAGCAAACTAGAACATGGTATTGAACATAGGTATCAATCCATGGGGCGGGGGGCCCATTCTAGGTGAGGCATTTAGGAATGCCTATTCTGAGACCACCAATCTCTACAAGGATTAATTCTGGCGAGAGCACTTAATGTGTTTGCGATGAAGAATGGCAACTATGCCCTGACATGCTTTCTTATACATTTGCGCCATCATCAATCTACATCCCTCCATTGTGTAGGCTTGGGACAGGTCCTTCTGGTTCTCTTTAGCAAACTTAAATGTGATAAATGACAAACTAGGACTGCCGATTATATGGTCTTTTTGAGTGGGATAGCGTGGGTCACCAATCAACTTCCATAATTGAGACTTTTTGAAGAGAGCTGTTGAATTATTTAATCTCAAGGCAACACCATGAACTAATTTTTAATTTTTATATGAAATTCTTTAATTTCAAATTCTACTTGCATGGAAGTCCTTTTACTTTTTTCCAGTTTATTGGCTTCTTTGTGAATGCTTAAACTCTGTTGCCAAAATACAGAATTTCTGTTGCTTTGGTAGTTGGTAGCAAGAAACCCTTGGCTCACTGTTTCCTTGATCTAAACTGTTAATTAATTGTTGATTGTAATTTGAAGTGGCAAATATTTCCTGCTGGACTGTACTGACATGTGCCTTGCAATTTGATCATCAATTTAGTGAGTTGCATACAATCGCGATGCTTTAGGACAATCATCATGCATTAGCACGCCTGCCAGTGTATCCAATTTTACTTGCACATTCAATTTATAAACATTCACTAGCTTTATTTTTATTCATGTAATGGCATGTTTGTTTCTGATTTTGTGAATGCAACAGGTGCAGAATCAAAATCAACTGGAAGAGCTGTCTATAGCGAAGTGAAGAGTAGGTTTCCTATTTCATGACTGCCCTGGTAAATATTTGCAGAGCTGGCTGCTCGTAGACTGTCCATTAATGTAGTTACTGATGACTTTGTTAAGGCTGTGCTGATCTCATGCGGTGATAAATCAAGTGCTGTAGTGATCAGCTGAAATTTCCTGTGATTTTGTTAGGAGTTTAATCAGTGAACGACTTTCATTTTATCTGTGAATTTCAAAAATGTTCGAGAGGCATGAGCCTTCCATCTCATATTGGTTGAGAGCTCGGCAGCAGTTGTTCAGTCGAGTAAGCGGGTGAAATCTCTAAACCAGCCTCTGTGGAAACTTATTGCTTTGATAGCAAGAATCAAATGACTCTGGATTCAGAAATAAATTCCATGCTAATCAGTTGTATTGACTCTTTCACTTTTTTGGTTCTGCTTTTAACTGATACCAAACAAGTTAGATCCACTGAGTTGGATTTTGTACATACACGGATTCAAGTATTGCCTTGTTACACCATGAAATATGTTTAGACATTTCCATTAATTTAAGTTGCTGCATGCGGTAGCTAATTAAGTGTATGGCTGCAAGGGCCCGCCATTAACAAAAGATAGTATCTCGAGCACACTTTGAATTGTCGTTTGAAGTTCCTCTCCTCAAGTTTTGAGTTTTGCCAGTTCTGGTTATGATAAAATCAGCGCTGCAAACCCAACAGCACAATTTTTGCTTAAAATACCTGGATAACGTTCAGGTGTACCCTAGATTGGGACAAGCTAAAACCAAATCTCCAATCCATTTGAGCTGAAATTTCTAATTACTCTCCAAATCTGTATACTATCATTATTCGTTGCGTTGTGGCTGACCATTTCTTTTTTTAGTCGCTGTGATCTTTTCCATTGTGCATAATTGGCTGATTCAAGGGAGAAAAAAAAGAGCATAATTTTTTTTTCCTTGACATAGATAAAAGTAATATTCCCTCAATTCCAGCTTAATTCAAAAGGGCGTGATAGAAGATTTGGAGCATGATCTTTCTATTGCTAAACAATATACAAGGCTAGATATGAATCCTACAAACTCCTATGCAAGGAGGCTTCCAGATCACGATAATGCATTTCTTTGATAGCATTAATACAACGGTAGGCAATCTCACCCAGGGTGGGGTGGTGAGAGCTTCGAAGTCAATCTCGTTCAGGAGCATCCCCAGAAACTCTTCTTGAACTGATGTTGCCAGCATATGACCAAACCCTCTCTAAGTCAGGTGACAACGGTTTTTCAAACTTTTGATCGGATGCTTCCTTAGGATTGCCCCTCTTTTGAGAAGGTGGCACCCTTGCTGGGCTTCCGGAAACTGGAGTAGAAGCAAAATAAGTTGGGGTTCCATACGGAGAGGCAAAGGGGCTTTGTTTGATTGAGAAGGGGCTAGGAGACATTCGCTTCTGGATAGGGTGGCCTCCTAATCCTCCTCTGTTGAAGAGGGATATGGATTCTGCTGCAGCACATTGCTTTGTGGCATCATCAACAAAAAGAACATCATCTATCCTTGCCATAATGTTGAAGGCCAAGCTCTCCGTAACTCTCGAGTAGCTTTCAAGAATTGACTGCCCAACATCCTGCAAGAAAATAAACCTTTCATCGTCTGAAAAGCATGTCCAACATGTGCAAAACTGTTGCTGGATGGTCTAAAACAGTGTATGTGAGTGAACTTAAAGGTGTCCCCTTTTGTATATTTTCCAAGTGACATGCACTGAGATTAGCTATTCAACTGCCAATATATCCTGTTTACATGCATATGATAAATCAAAATGCAAGCAACAACAGAATTAGTCTCTTGAAATAGATATTTGTTACTGCAGTACTTTTGGATTGAGGGATTCACCACACATTATGATGCATCATTATTTGATGATGTTGGTTAGGAGAATCAAGTTAGAATTCTAGATCCCAACTAATAATTGAAGCAACTACCTTGTTATATTGAATCTTGTTCATGTCCAAAGCTGTTTGTGGGAGGCCAGGGTAACGAAGCCTTAAGCTCTGCAGGAGAGTTTCAGCTCGTTGGGCCAAAATCTGATTCTTGTGTGTATCTGCAACGAAGCCCTTGACCTTGCCACCCCATGACGAGTGCTTAATATTTTTGTTATGGATATGTTTTCTATGATCTTTCTGCTTCCAGATATGCACTGCTGCCTCAACTCTGTTTGCTATTTCCAGAGTATGATGCTCTGTTGAGAGGTCAAGGCAATCTAGGAGACATTCAGGTGAGAACTTCTCAGCAGTTATGTAGCGGTAGATGATATCACCAAGGCAAGCTTTTCCATTCTGACAGCACCACAAAAGAAAATACAGCATGCTATGAATTTAGCATCCAAAGCCACACTAGCAAAAAAAAAAATAAGAAGAAAAAAAATCCAAGGTGTATGATTTAGATGAACCCTTTGGTTGCGCTGGTTAGAGAGATGCAAAGGAACATTAAAAAAAAACCCTCCTCCAAATGTAGTTAATCAAATTGACAAGAAAGACTGGTTGTGGACAAAAAATGAAACGAAGGCAAGACATGCATGCTGCTGGGGATGTAGTTGTACTAGTCCTATGGACTTATTATTTCAAAATACAGAAAGACAGTTACCTTGGGCAAGGTCTCCATATAAGCAGTGGGTATTTCCATCTCAACCAGCACGCTGCTATTAATAGCCATTGCTGCCTTCAATATCTGATTGGTGCAATCTCTGCACTGCTGCAACCTCTTCCTCGCATCTTCTGACAACCCATCTGGTGGCACTTTTGGACACGGCAACCACCATTTGTCTTCCTGCCTAATAGAAGGCCTCCCACCAGAAATACCCGATGGATATGTATCACAGCCACCACCATCACCCACAACTATCCCCCGATCAACATACCAAAACTCCGTTTCACTAAAACCATCAAGCATAGTAATCAACATAGCATCAAGCTTCTTGAGTGCAGGCAGATTCACATATAAATCCGAGCGTGGTCTAGTTGCCATAACCTCATAAGTTCCCCCACCAGGAAATTGTTGTATCGAAGGTACAAGCTCAACAATCGAATCACTAACACATAACAACCATTCCATTTCCCTTTTCCACATGGACTTCTTTTGCAGCGCCAATGGCTCCAACCTCCACAACTCGCCGAAAACAGTGGCTTCAATTACAACCCAAAATTGAGCTTAAATCCATATGGGCATCACACAAACTTAACATAAATACAGAAGAAGAAAAAATCCATACATACCAGATAGATTTGTGATGGCATTTGAGATGGCGAGTGCAGTACAGACTCCTTTACCACCACCAGACATGTCCTCTCCTAGAAGCAGCTTAGCAAATCTTTCTTTCATCATTTCAACCTCTGCATTACGCACATAAAAAAAATCCAAAATATTGAACTATCGAGAACTATATTGAATGGATTAAAAAAATCTCCAACTGGCACACAATTAGGCCTTCACTTGACAATTTGCATTATAATTCTTTATTAAGAAAATCAATAAAAATTATTTGTTTCTTTTTTTTACAATGATAAATGAGAGCTTAATCTCTCTCTCTCTCTCTCTCTCTCTCTCTCTCTTTGAGGGACCAGAATTATAAAATTAAAATCTCAAAATCCATCTCTTTATCTTCCTTTAAAAAAAAATTGAAAATAAAAAAATATCTTCTCTGGCAAAAAAAATTAACAAAAAATGGAGTAAGAATAAAAAACCTACAAAAATAAGAAGAAAAAAATATTACCAGACAAATCAGCGTCCCCTCGTTTCTCGTTCTTCGAGTCCCAAACCACCACATCCTTACCGCCAATAACCGGAACCATAACCGGCGCCGGGAAACAGAAACCTCCAGGCAGCGGACGCGGAGATGAGGTCATCGAACTCGACACAGCGCCGCCGCCGCCGCCATCACGACCAAACCCTCGCCGACACGAGAAACTACTCGTACTGGTACAACTTTCAGACTCGCTGACGTCAGCACTCAAACTATAACTCCCACACCTCTCACTACCACCTCCATCATCATCAGAAGACACGCTCCCCATCTTGATAAAAATGAACAGGATCAGACGGTCATAAAACAAGATCTCTCTCAACTGCTGCTCATTGTACGATCAATGCAACTGATTAACTGAAAATGTGAGCAAACCAAGTGTGTGTGTCTCTCTCTCTCTAGAGATGTGTTTCGTTTGTCTCTATAGAAGAATGTGCTGATGTTTGGTGGTGCTTCTTTTTGCTTTTCTTTTTTATTCAGTTATGTGAGTGAATAGTGAGAGTAGTGTGATGTGATAAAGGTATGTGAGAGGGAGGGAGGGAGACAGAGACAGAGACAGAGACAGAGACGGAGACGGAGACGGACGTTTGCTAACTACAGTTTTGTTTTTTCTTCTTTCCGTAACAGGAGGGTTAAGCACCCGACACGCTTTCTTTTGTAGTGGGGACCATCATGTTTACTTTCTTCTTCTTCTTCTTTAATTATTTGCTAAACCCGCAAACTTCATAGAATTCCCACCACAGAGGAGCTCTAATTAGTAATTACGTCCCTGTGTTTTTATTATTTTAATAAAAATTCATTGAGTTTTTAAGTATTTATATTTTGCATTATAAAAATCCATTGGCTTTTTTAATAATAAAAAAATAAAATAACTTGAATTTTAATTGAATACTTAATTATCTTTTTATTTAGAACTGTAGTCATTTGTCGGCGAAAGCATTAAATTAATATTTTTATAGTATATTACAAAACATTTTTAAATATGGATTGTTTTGTTGATTAGGGATTCTTTATAGGAAGTATTTTGATTTAATCTTCACAAATGCACTCGTTAACATGATTTATTTGATGGAATGATCGAAACTAAATATATATATATATATATATATATATATATATATTGGGAAATTGAAAGACAAGAGGCAATGTAAGCATTCTTGAAAGACATCTCAGGACATGTTAGAAGAACACTGCCTGTTTGCTTAACGGCTAGAATGTTGCATGCATGGTCTGTGTTTACCGTTACAAGCATATTGACATTGTGCATTTCATGTTCATTGGCATAATAGCTCGCGTAATCACATCAGTAAATGTACTAATTTCCTTTCGAACAAACATGATCCTGCGCAATCACTCAATTGGTTAAAAAGATACTTGAATGAATGGTCCTAATTATTTTTTAAAATAATTTTTATTTAAAAATATATTAAAATAATATTTTTTTATTTTTAAAAATTATTTTTGAATTAGCATATTAAAATAATATAAAAATATTAATTTAAAATTAAAAAATTATATATTTTTTAATTTTTTAAAAAATACTAAAATAAACTGGCTCTACGAAATTTTCTTGATCTTGATGGTATATTCAAGATAACTTGCCAAATTCAAACCTTCCTCTCTAGTTTTATTCAAACGAATCTCTACCAGATCAACACATAATCAAGAACAATATCTTTATATACTGTAGATACTCGTATTTTGTCCATGCACATTATTACATCTTGATCTTTCTCTTTTTAAAAACTACATTAACTCTTTAATTCAAATTTTATTTCAGATAAAATCCCATGGACGGCTTAGTTGGAAAATCATATGGATTAATTGATAGGAATTATAGTGTTCAAGGGCTCGTTAGAAAAAGTAGTAAATCAAATAGGATGTTGTGAGTATGGCATAAATAGAAAAGAGGTGGTTAAATTTTTTTTTTTTAATGTAAAATTAATTTTTTATATTTTTAAATCATTAATATGTTAATATTAAAAATAAATTTTAAAAAATAAAAAATATTATTTAAATATATTTTTAAATAAAAATATTTTACCATAATAAACAAGGCTCATAGGTGATGTCTCTTTGTATGTTAACCTGGTTGATAATTAAGTTGGTTAGAGTATGTTTGGAAATGTAATTGTGGTTGCTTTTTAAAGTATTTTTTATTTGAAAATTTATCAAAATAATTTTTTTATTTTTAAAAAATTATATTTGATATTAACACATTGAAATAATCTAAAAAACATTAAAAAAAATATTAATTTTTTTTTTAAATTTTAATAATATTTTTAAAATATAAAAAGAAATAGAATGTTATGTTCGCAGCGATGTGACAAAGGAAAGGGCGATGTGGAGGTAGGAGGAGATAACGAAGAAATGTGGAACCCAAGGCAATGATTTGGTTGGCAATGGAGGGAAATAGCCCACAGCGTACAAATGAAACGTTACGGCGGTTTGTTTTTTGGCGGGACTAGGATACAAAGCAAGCGTCCTCAGTTAATGAGCCCTGGGCTTGTGTTTCAAAGCGTCTGATTAGGATACCTGTGCGCTTATAATTTTAGTTTCATCATTTTCAGTGCAGAAAGAAGTCAATGGATTTTAATTAATCTTGACCGGTAAATCACAGCTGGACCCTCCATCTATTAAATATGTTTCGATTACATCCCTCGACCATGGAAGTTCTTGTAATGTTGCGGGTAGCTTTGCATCATTACGAAAAGTAAACGGTGTAGCTGACAACTTTTGGCTGATGATGGATCTAATTGAAATCTACATGATAGTTTAAGGGTTTTGATGTAGTTTGCCTTGGAAACTCAATCACGGGCTAGTGCATTTGAGATTTTCTTAGGACTCTGCGCCATCAATTGATGATCTCACAAAATATTTACCGAATTTGATCGCTTGGAATCTAAAAAGACTCGCTTTGAAAATGCTTTTAAAATTATGTTTTTTAAAAATTTAAATTTTGTTTTTTTATTTAAAATTAATATTTTTTTAGTATTTTTAATTGTTTTAATGCATTGATAACAAAAATAATTTAAAAAAAACAAAAAAAAAACTATTTTAATATATTTTTAAACAAAATATATTTTATATTACAACTAATATTAGAATATCAAATAAGCCCGACGGTCTTTGATCTCACAGCGAGACAAGAGTATCGGAGAGAATCTACAAGCTGCTAAAAGCCTGGCGTGTGTGTGAAGGAGAAGTATTCGCTCTTGGATTTGATTGCGTGTAGTTTATACACAAATCAATCCCATGCTACGTATTTCCTTTTTTACGTTCGAGGCTGATGAACGTCTTATAGAATGTTTGTAAATATTATTTTTTAAAGTATATTTTTAGATTTATATTAAATAATATATATATTTTCATTTTTTATATAAATATTTCAAAATGATTAAAAAACATGAAAAAAATTAATTTATAACTAAAAAAAATTAAAAAAATTAAAAAACAGATTATAATTTCAAACAGTCCCTAAACACGATATTATCGACCAAAACAGCACTTGATCAGGTCCTGATTGTTTCGAAGCAATTTATTCTACGCCACTAAGATCACCAATCAGATGGTTGCTATTTAATGACATTGATAAACTATAATCTCCTTTGACCAACGCTCATGCCATTTCAATCATTCTTGAAATTAAATCCCGACCCTTGATATTAAATGATGGGCACAGGTTTAAATGCGGGGTTAAATTAATTTTTTTACTATTCATCCAACCAAATTTGTATATAAAAAAGAAAATCTTTCTCGCAACTCTTCTTTAATTTAAATTTGAAGTAGAGATGACACTACGATAAATTAAATTTAAAATGACAAGATCGAAAGTAAACTGATTTACTGTTCAGTAAAGCTAGAAAAGGTTACTATGCACTTTTTTTTTAATTAATGGTGGCTCGTGTCATTCCACAGTTTCCACTGGTCATTGGAATTAAATCTGGGCCGTTGAAACAGTACCAAGAGTGATAGGCACCGGGTGTAGCAAGAGAATGATGCAGGCTTTTGATTTGTAGTGAGGACCAGCATCATACCATAGACGTACTTGCACGTGACAATCTTGAAAGCGGTGGAAACCTGAGGTGTTTTTTAGATATGGCAGGTAGAGTTATTGCTAGTGCTTGATTGTCTCTCAAACTAATCATAAATTTGTATATAAGATAAGTAATTATTCGTATTTTGGTTAATTATTTCATGTTTAAATTCTGGTTTCATTGCGCAACAAGATGTTAGTGGAGAGACAGAAGGAGAAGGCTATGTTCTCACCAATGCTTCTCAATTAACTTCTTGTGAAGGACAACCCTTCAAGTCTAACACCATTCCTGCTAGCCATGCTTGATCCAATTTTAACACAGCCATGGCGGCAATGTCTAAGCGCTTGGTTCCAAAGTGATGCCCTACTCCGTGGGAAGGAAGTTTTGGGAGTATGCTACCCATGAATCAAAGACCAATCATTTCTTTAATGAAGCTATGGCAGGTCGATTGGTTACAGGTGTGATGATAAATGAGTGCAAGGGGGTTTACGAAGGGTTAAGTTCGCTGGATGATGTCAGCAGCGGCAATGGAACTGTGGCCAAGGCAATAAAGCGTCTGAGAATGCGCGTCTGAAAAACCAAAAACGTTTTGCACCGTACCAAAATCCTTTGCGTTTAATTTTGCACCACGAAAATAAACGGTATCAAAATCCTTGCAAAGGCAACCCTTGTGCGGTCTCCTGGCACCAGGTCACGCAAACCTGGTGGAGGAGAGTTTCAAATAGCCTTTCGCACCTGACTTTGAGCTACCATCTTGGCAAGGTAGTAAACATATCTATTACATTCACTTTGAGTAAAGATGATAATTTAATCTGAATATTTGAATCGATTTGTGTATTATATAATTTATTTGGATAGTTATTTATTTTATTTAAAAGATAATAAGTATAATATAAATATTGTTAAACTCGAACCATCAAATCAAAACTCTATAGAAACTTAACTTCATATATATATATATATATATATATATATAAAACACTTATAATTTTTGAATTCAATATAATGAATACATGATACATAATACATGCATACATGTATATATGCATAATATTTAAAATTTAATAAATATAAAATAAAATAATAATACATACATATATTACCTTCAAATATATGTATTATTATTTTATTTTAGGTTAAATAATCAATAATATTTGGATAGTAAATATCTATGGATATCCAAATCCTAATAAATAAGATATGGATATGTATTTTTTTATTATTAATATAGGTGTTCAGGCTAACTTGCGTGTACTTTGACTAATCCCACGGGCCATAAAATTAACGACTATGTAAGTTTCCAATAGCCCTGAGAAAACTCGAACTCGTGATCGTTGAGGAGTAAATTTAAAATCTGATCAGTTGAGCCACCTCTCAAGAATTTAGATATGTATTTTTTTTTTAGTTTAGCGTGGGTGTCCGGGCCAGCTTGCGCGCACCTCGACTAATCCCACAGGCCCTGAAGTTAACTACCATGTAAACCTCCAGTGGCCATCATATGAGTAACCACATAGCTCGAACCTGAGACCACAGAGAAAGTAAACCTCCTGATCCCAAGCTCTTACCACTAGGTCACCATCTAAATGATTAGATATGTATATTTTTAATTCTATGAGTGATGGGAGAAAAGTATGGATATATAAATAATTATATTACTCGATAATTAAGTAATGTGCAGAATATATATAGAAAAACCCGATTCTTCAGAGTACCACTTACCATTCCTACCTAATAACATGAACAAGTCTGAAATCCCATCTATGAACAAGAATGAGTTCTTATCTCCTCCGGGGAACCTTAATCCGGGGACTTGACATGACGCCAATCATGGTCGTTTTTCTTTCCTTATATGGCAGGAGTGTATCCCAGCACCAAGCCACGGAATTACACTAAACTGTATATTCTAATTAATTTGTTACAAGAGAGTGATAAATACTGTAAAGATACCGATAAAAATATATAAAAATGAATAGAACAATAAAGGGAAGGAAACATATTTTCCTCTTATTCCTTTTCCCCCCCTTTTATTAGTATATTTAGAATTCTCTTGAACGGAACCAATGCATTCATTACAACTGTACATTCCATGTGATGAGAGACAGTGCACTGTTTCCGGGTCCCGGCTATTTAATGTCTGCCTGCCGTTCTCCAGCATGGATC
This sequence comes from Populus nigra, assembly GCF_951802175.1. Classification (NCBI taxonomy): domain Eukaryota; kingdom Viridiplantae; phylum Streptophyta; class Magnoliopsida; order Malpighiales; family Salicaceae; genus Populus; species Populus nigra. The sequence goes on along the minus strand of NC_084858.1, from coordinate 4,644,792 downwards.
TCATCCACATTACTTACTGAACCAATGAACTTGCATTAATATGTTAATATATAGCTCGTTAATGTTTTCTTATCATTTCTTCCCCTTTTGAAAGGAAGGGAGTTGGGATTTGAAATTGGACCAACTCTGATCCATATCATATATGATGAATGGTTTAATGTCTGGGTTAGGTTAGAATAAATAAGCTGTGCGAATCACGAATTAATGCATGATTTTATTGATTTGTTCCCTATCTGTGGCTAATTGGGCTTATTTAATAAAGAGATAATATACTTATTTAGCTCAGCTAGACTTGACTTGATACAATTTGAGTTTTTCTAAAAAAAATTGGATATAAATTTGATCAAATCTTAGTGATCTAGTAGATCACTTCATAAGTTATTTAATATAGGCAAACTTGAGTAAGACCACGTCGAGCCAATTTCAAGGAATATTTTTTATCTAAAATAATATTATTTTTTTTAAATGATTCAAAACAATATAGTTTTAATTTTTAAAAAATTGTTAAAATAGTATTATTTTAAAATTAACATGATTTGATTTGACAACATGTAAATTAACTCGACAATCCAATAACCAGAGTTTTTAACCGGTTGATACCTTGACCACATTTGACAACCATTGTGATAAGGAGACAAATAATGGTAATTAGAGTATGTTTTCTGGTGATTTGGACCACTATTATTCTTGTATAAAAATATCAAGCATGCATGTCCTCAATGCTACTTTAGTGGCAAATTGGGTAACCAAATTTGCAAAGAAAGTGATAATCAATGTATTTTATATGTTATTTTAGTCTAAGCCTATGTTTAAAAGGGGTGAAGGTAGGGTAATAATCCAATATACCAAAGCTTGGAAGAATGCTAAGCTTAGATGACATGATTTGATTTGCTTCTAGACTTAATATTCTTGAATTCAGTTACATGTTGAGCCCATGTATATATGAGTTTAGAGAATTATCAGACTCAATATTCTTGAGTTTGACTATTATTCTTGGGTTCGACTATGTACTAAGCCCAAATACATGTGGGTTTGAGCGAGATTTTAAACCCAACATCCTTAGGTTCAGTTATGTGCTGAGCTCAAGTACACGTGAGTTTGGTGAGATGTCAGACCAATATTCTTGGGTTAGCTAAGCGCTAAGCTTAAGTACATGTGAGTTTGACGAGATAATAAATCTATTATTTTTGGCATGTCATCATTCCAGGTCCAAATGTACGTGAAAGTGGCGATCATTATATGTTCTATGTTAGGCCACGAGACTTTGTTTGCATATTTTTATGATGTATAAAAATGATAAAAGTTAAGAATAATCATCTTTCTACACCTTTAGGTGTATAAAAATCTCCTAAAGACCTATCATATTTCCATCAATATTAATAATGTGTAAGAATAAATATCCCTCATTAATGTTGTGTAAGGAATATTTATTTTTCATTAATACTATTATAAAAAAAATGAAACTCCGATCCCCTCATTCAAGCAACACAACATGGTACAAGAATTATATGTACCCTCTAAACCACTTGGGTAAATAGTTCATATTTTTCTATTTTTTAAGTATTCATACTTTTATTCCTAGAGTATTTATCATATAAAAATAAGAACAAATACTCTTGTTCTTAGAATTTAAAGCTCATTCTCTTTTTTATTACAATCGCATATTAAAAGTCATTGATTTTATCATCAAAGGGTCCCTAAACCCCATTAAAAGGGATTATTTTTATAGGTGTTAGGTCTTTTTACAATAACCATCAATTTCAGAAACTCTAGAGAAGGGAAAATTAATGTGAACATATGATTATCCATTCTTCAAACACTCAAAAACCTTATTTATGAGCATATTGGAATTTGGAACATCATTAATTGGTGTCGTTTTGTGAGAATTTGATTAAAAAAACCATCAAATGTTCTCATTAAACTGATTTTTTACATCCTTAATCACCATAAATGTTAGATAATCAAGATACTTCTAGAGTAGGATATGTGATAGATCTTTCTGCCATAGTAAACACTTTTACCTAACCAAACCTTCAATAACTCTCAACCATGTATAACTTCTTATCCAGGTTATGTTGGCAGCTTAAAGGCCAAATCTAACTTGTCACCTCAGTAAGCTTTGACACTTATAGTAACACCCAACCCCCCATAAAAAAATGCATTATTTAAAGGAGTTTAGGCAAAATGAAATGCTGGGGGGTTTTCAGCCTTAACAATCACCAAGTCTTTCTAGAGAGTGTTAATGTCATCATAATGCTCATGCATGTAGTGAGAATTCTAGATGCCTATCTGGCCATTACGGGATGAAGGATATCCATCGATCTTGTCATTTCACGTTAGAAACCTCAAGCTCCCTAAAACTCTATAAATATAGGAGTAGAAAGCAACTTACAAGGGAGTATATGCATGAAGATGTCGATACCCCCCCCATGAAATTCAAGATTTCTTATTGTCAAGATGAGTGTTGGATACTCGTATACCCAATGATTATATTTCTACCAAGATGAACTTGGATAAGTATAATGATTTTGCTAACCCAAAGGAACACGTACAAAACATATAGAGCAACCTGAAACTTGTTTTCCAAGATAGCTATTATAAGCTTTGACGACCTTTGTTTCAAGGTGGTGACATAATTCAACACAAGTATTCCAGCTAAAAGAAGCTTCACAAAACTTTTTAGGGTTACTCATGTAGATGATGAGTCCACACGAGTATACTTGAAGAGGTTTAATGAAAAAATGCTCAAGGTCAAAAAATTGATTGAGTTAATAGCTCTTAAGACCTTGATAAGTGGAGTAAAAAGGAAAGCTATGCCTGCTTGCTTGGTAGACCAAGTTAACTTTAATGCCATTATTCTTTTGTGCTTTTTTGCATTACCACTAAGTCCCCAACTTCATGTGTCTTGGATTTCTACACTCCTAAAGCCCTTAAGATCTTTAAGGCCAGAGGATTCAGAGTTTAGGACGGTGTTAAGCATGGTAGGAAGGGTGAACCCTATAAACATGGTAAACGTATTTGTACATTGAAGGATGCGTCTTGACAAGAGGGTTAAAATGATTCCTTTACACCTTTGTTCGAAGCCCAAAAGGTAAAAAATAATTAGGATATGCCATTTTTGAGAATGTGAGGTGAGCAACGACTTGATTCTCGTGTCTTTTAGTATTTATTTGACATTGTATTAACTTTTGTTTTTCAAATTATTTTTTCTTGAAAATATATTAAAATAATTATTTTTTCATTATTTTAATCATATTAAAACTATAAAAAACATCTTAAAAATATTATTTTAATATATTTTCAATTAAAGAGTAAATTTAAAAAGCACTTGCATCAAATTACCAAATACACACTAAAATCTATGTGCTAACTAGAGGTTCCAAGTGTTATGTTAAGAGTTTTTTTTTTCATGGCACACTTATATGTCTTTGTGTGTGTTTAATATTGTGGTGCGAAATGCTTTTTAAATGTATTTTTCGCTTGAAAATACATCAAAATAAATATTTCCTCAATTTTTTTAGTTTTAACATTAGCACATCAAAATTATTAAAAAGACTAAAAATAAATATTAATTTAATATTTTTTCAAGATAAATATATTTTTAAAAATCATATAAAAATTATACAATATACTAAAAGGGCTCAGTGCCCCTCTTATTGTTTACCTAGACTTAGAGAACTGTGAATTGGAGAAATGTAATGACAGCTCAGCCCTTACCACAAAAAGTTGCAAGGGCAGCGAATGAGGGGTATGGTTGTCTTTTCACTATGATGCATTTGGTATTGAAGAGATGATTTGGGAGAAAATGGTCACTTTAAGTTTTGGTGGGGCTTCCCTAGGCGTCAGCCAAGTCCGCGCCCCCACATGAGAACACCTGGTGCTTGGGTTGACCTGCCTTTGTACTAGGTCAAACCCGATCACCATGTGGCGCTGGGTTGCCCTTGCTCTGAGCGTGAGCTAGCCCGAGCCCCCATGTGGGGACACCTGGCATTGGTGCTGCCTGCCCTTGTGTAAGTTCAGACCCGAGCGCTAGGTGGCGTTGGCTTCCCTTGCCTTGGATGAGAGCCAAGCCCCCGCCCTCGCCCCTACGTGATTTCACCTGGTGCTTGGACTGCCTGTCTTTTTGTTGGGCTAGACCCGCGCGCCACGTGACACTGGGACTGGCTTGCCCTGTTCCCAGGGCTAAGGGTCAAACTCGGCATGGCGTTGAGGCCGCAAATAATAATATGTTTTTAGTATTAATAATTTCAATGATAATAAAAATAATAATCTTTGTATCTAAAATAATAATATTTTTGATATTAATACTTTGAACTACAATAAAAATAAATATTATTACTTTCAATTATAATAAAAATAAAAATATTTGCACTGCAAATAATAATATTTTTGATATTAATGCTTTGAACTATAATATAAATAGTAATATTTATAACACAAATAATAGTATTAATATTAATACCTTGAATTATAATAAAAATGATAATATTTATGGCACAAATAATAATAATAATAATAATAATAATAATAATAATAATAATAATAATAATTTTTAATTTTATCCTTCAAATCAACTATATGGTTTTTCTTTGGTGGTAAAAATATGTTAGACTTGGACGCATTCACGCCCAATCCTATGTTGGGCTGGACGCATTCCTGCCCAACTTTAGGTTGGCCTTGGACGTGTCCACGCCCAACCACACGTTGGGTCTGGACGCGACCGTGTCCATCCACATGTTGGACCTGGACGCGTCCGCGCCCAACCATGCGTTGGATGTGGATGTGACCGCGTCCACCTCCATGCTGGGTCTGGACGCGTCCGTGCCCAACCCTATGTCAATTTTCTTAATATAATAGTGTATGTTATAAATTTTATTATTTCTCTTATAATTCAAAGTTTTCATATAAAAATTATTATTATTTGTGTTATAAATATTATTATTTTTATTACAACTCAAAATATTATTATTTATGTCATAATCATCCTTGAAATTCTTAATATAATTATTTATGTGATATAAATATTATTATTTTTATTATAATTAATAGTACGAATATTAAAAATATTATCATTTTTGTTATAAATATTATTATTTTTATTATAATTAATGTTATTAATAAAATAATTAATAATTTTGAAAACAAATTTATTATTAATATTAATAAAAATTATTTTTTATATTATAAATTTTTACAGTATTTTTTATAAAATAAAAAACAAAACACCGTCTAGTCCGAGCATCCAACTAGTAGAAGCTATACACCAAACCGTCTCTCTTCACCAATGAGCTTTGGAAGTCAAAATCATTATCACGTTCGCATTTCTCCTCTGGTTGCACTCGCATGGACGGACGTTATAGTCTAGAAAATGATGGGTCAAGCCATCAAGGCTCAAACCATGGGACACAATAGATGGTCGACCAAGTCATGTTAAATTCTGATTTACAAGGCCGTGCAAATTGAAATGCTGCTAGGGATATTGCTTATTAATTTGTAAATATGCCATTTATCCCACATCGAGAACGAGGAATAAAAGAATGCAAGCACATCTATAAGAAAGAGGCACTGTACCTTGTTGCCATTTTGAAGGGTCGGTTGTCTAAACATGCCACTCCCGCCCTCGTTTGGTGAGTGCCGTATGGCTATCAAGACATTTAGCCGACATGATTTGTGGAACCTATGGCTCGCTTGGCTGACCCTCCTTGCACGTGGGAATGATCTCTTGTCTTGGAATTCAGGCCATTTTAACTGTGATCTAGCATGAGGCAGAGAAATCAATGTGTTCCAACTGTCTAATTTAATTTGTTTGATAACTCCAGCATAAAAATTAGGAGGGATGGATTCAAGTTATCGCATGGTTAAATATTTCTAGTTCTACAACTATTAAGCCTGGAACTGGAAATAAGCCATTTCTTGAGTTATGCAATAACTAGGTCATTATTTCCATGAATGCAAGCATGTCATTCACTATGCACCAGAATCATTCAGAAGTGTGTTTTTTTTTCCCATTTTCCTTCTGTGGCTGGGGTGTAATTGAGAGAAGCATAATGAAGTTAAAGTAAAGTGGATCGGATGGATTGAATCATCGTCTGCCTTCCTTTTCTGGTTGGATGTGGAAATGCCAGAAAATGTGATTTTTGTCTTTAGGGAAGTTGAAGAACATGAAAAAAGTTCGGTGTATTTACTCTGTTCAATAAATTATTTATTGCTGGTTCGTGGGGTAGGCAGCCTTTAAGTGAGCTGAATGACTGAATCTTCGTTTGTGTAACTAATATTCTCTTGTATTATCAATAAATAGAAAGTTTATAGATAGCGGGCAGGCAGCTTATATCTTTGTGAAGTTTTTCCGCGGGAAATCTTTACCATTCTGCAAATCCATTCAGAGATATCTTTGTTATTAGACAGAATTAGTGCCGTTAACTGTGGTAAGTTCATACCTAACTTAAGTGAATGCTTAAATTTATCAACCAGTTGCAGTTTACCAGTTAGAAAAGCATTAAATCAAATTATGATAGCAGATGTCCCGTACCCAATAAATGCTTTGATGGCAATGTGGAGTGGAAAGAAATAAAAACTGCAACTAGCAATCACAGCAACAGTTTTTGGATCTGTAATAATGGGGGTGATTGGATAATAAACACTATACCGTTTGCGATGGTGGGAAGCCTGAGCAAAAAGTGGAGAGTTCTTTCACCTGCAATCGAACGCAGAAAAGAAGAGGACAATTATTGTGGGCTTAAAATCAGATACCAATAGCAGAGAAATGCTCCTGCAGTTTCTCCGGACATTTGTCAGTCCAGGGGATAATGCACTTGCTTTACATGTTCAAGAACCATCTGATACTTTCGATCCGAATACCTTCCTTATCCATGAAGATATCTGTAAGGCCAAGCAGGTATACAATTTTGACATTACAAGAATTTCTGAGGATTATTTGTCTCTACTCTTATTGGTTATTCTATGAAGGTGGATTTCCTAGTTAAAGTTTGCTCTGGGGACAGTTACATTTCAGAACAACGCCATCAAGCGCGCGCCAACCATGCGACAATCCTTGTAGTTGGATGCAGCCTTTCAGGGTATTCAAGCTGACATTCCAAATTGTGTCTCTCTTCACCTGTGTCTCACTCCTATGGTTTTTGAATTGCAGGCTCAAACAAACAGTAGTCAATGAATACCTAAAAGGGTTGCCCCCAACTTGCAGCCTTCTGGTGATGGATATGTTCTGGAGAATGGTACTCCAGAGGCAAGGTGTAAAGATGACAGAATTGAAAGAAAGTTTTAAGAAGAGAAATGAAGAATGCAGAGAAAGCAGAGCAGTTGACGAAAGAAGATGAACTTAATCACTGTATTCACCTTACTGTTGTTATATTATTGGAGTTGTATTTATAGCTAATCTATAGACATAAACTAGCTTCTTTCTTCAGTGATTAACAGTTTTTCTAACTGTTTTGCTAACTGTTTCTAACTGCCTAACAACATTAACAGATTTAACTGTCTAACAGAATATTAACAGCTTCATCCCATAATCTCTTGGCATGTGGCATCATCTTGATCGTTGATATCTTTACATTCCCCCGAAATCGTATGCATGGAAGAGCCAAGCATAAGATTGGAGCAATGGTGACGAAATAATGGAGAAGAAAGACCCTTAGTAAGGATGTCAGCAAACTAATATGCGGAAGAAATGTGTTGAACAAGCAAGTCACTGTTGATGACATGTTCTCTAACAAAGTGATAATCAATCTGGAGATGCTTCATCCTGGAATGAAACACTGGATTGGAAACGAGAGAAAGAGCAGAGATGTTATCACAATAAATTAAAGGCGGAATAAGTAGTGGAACATGCGCATCACAGAAGAGTTGGCGAATCCATGTGAGCTCAGCAGCAGCAATAGCAAGAGCTCGATATTCAGCCTCAGCAGACGAGCGTGAGACTGTATGTTGCTTCTTAGAAGCCCATGAAATAGGACTAGATCCCAGGTAAACAACAAAGCCAGAAACAGAACGATGATCATTGGGATCACCAGCCCAATCAACATCACTGTATGCTTGTGAATTAAGAGTGCCAGGCTGAAAATGAATGCCATAATCAAGAGTACGCTTGAGATATCTCAAGATTTGTTTGACTGCAACAACATGAGACTCCATGGGATTATGCATGAATTGGCAAGCTTGATTGATAGAGAAGGCAATATCAGGACGTGTGAAGTTTAGATACTGTAAAGCTCCAACAATACTCCTATACTGTTGTGGATGAGAATAAGGCTTCCCATCATCCTTGAGCAAGTGATGATAGGGAAGACAAGGAGTGGCACAGGGCTTTGAATTTTGTAAATCAATCCGATCAAGTAATTCCTTGATATAGTTATTTTGAGAGACAAACAAGCTAGAGGAAGAAGAAGAAACCTGCAATCCCAAGAAATATGTCAACGAGCCTAAATCCTTCATATCAAATTCCTGAGTTAAGGCATCAATAACTGATGTAAGAAGAGATGAATGACTGCCTGTGAGAAGAATATCATGGACATAAAGCAGTAATATCACAGTACCATGAGAGGAATATTGAACAAATAGAGAAGGATCAGCAAGAGAAGCCTGGAATCCCAAGCTAGGTAGGAAACTTGTAAACCTTTCATTCCAGGCACGAGGAGCCTGTTTCAACCCATATAAGGATTTGCGGAGTCTGCAAACAAAGTCAGGATAAAGTTTGCTTGTAAAACCTTGGGGCTGAGCCATATACACCTCCTCTTAAAGAATTCCATGCAGAAATGCATTTTTAACATCAAGTTGCCTTAAAGGCCAATGAAATTGAGTTGCAAGGGCCAGCACCAGCCGAACAGTAGTTGGTTTCACTACAGGCTAAATGTTTCATTATAATCAACGCCCTCTTCCTGACTGAACCCCTTGGCAACAAGGCGTGCCTTATGCCTAGCAATAGAGCCATCTGTATTTTTCTTGATACTATAAATCCATTTACAACCTACAAGGTTCTTGCCATGTGGCAGGGGAACCAAATCCCAGGTACCTTGGGCATGGAGAGCATTAATTTCTTCTTGCATAGCAGACTGCCAGGCAGTATGTTGTGAGGCAATCTTGAATGTGCTCAGTTAAACTGAAGAAAAGGCAACAGATTGAATAGTGGTGGAATAAGCTTTCCTTTTGGAGATACCATTCTTGGACCTAGTTGTCATGGGATGAATATTCATAGGGGACAGAGGTAAGACGACACAAAGATTCTCAGGATGAAAATCAGGATCCTGAAGAGGAGAAAACTGTGTAACAGAATCCAATCTTGACAGAGGTGAAGAAATGATTGGAGAAGACAATGTGTCCAAAGAGACAGCAGGGCTCATGGTGGATGATGAAGTAGAGCACGCAGGCAAGACCACATTATGTAATGAAATGGAAGGTGGAACAAGAGGAGATGCATGAGAAGGAGAAGAAGAAGAAGCTGAAGGCTCAGAGATGTAGGGAAATGCAGATTCATTAAAAATAACATGACGAGTCACAAAACATTTATGATTTTGAAGTGAAAAACAGACATATACCTTGTATTGACCTGCATACCCCAAAAAAATACAGGTGGAAGTTTTAGGTTGAAGTTTGTGAGTGTTGTAAGGCTTGAGAAGAGGAAAGCATGCACAACCAAAGACCTTTAAATAAGTGAGGATAGGTATAGAACCATATAGTAACAGATAAGGAGACTTGAGCTGAAGAATTGAACTAGGCATCCGATTAATCAAATAGATGGAAGTAGCACATGCATGGAACCAAAATTTAGAAGGGAGATGAGCAGTTTGTACTAAAGTGATTGTTGTTTCTAGAATGTGGCGATGCTTCCTTTCAGTAAGACCATTCTGTTTAGGGGTGTATGGATAAGAAATGTGATGAACAATTCCTTTAGTGAGGAGATACTGCTTGAAAGAATGATTGAGGTACTTACCACCACCATTACTCTGAAAAATGTGAAGATTAGCAGAGAACTGAGTGATCAAGAAAGCATGAAATGAAACGAAGATGGAATAAACTTCTCCTTTATTTCTCATTGGAAAAATCCAAGTGAACCGAGTACATACATCAATGAAGCTAACATAGTAACGAAAACCATCAATGGAAACAGTAGGAGAGGGATCCCATACATCACTATGAATGACTTCTAAAGGTGTTGCAAACTTGAGTGCTGGATAAGGGAAAGGAAGTTTTGTAAATTTGCCTTCTAAACAGGCAGTACAGATGGATTTAGAATGGTCTGCAGTAAAAGGAATCTTGGATTGATGTAAAAGAACTGAAGTGATTTTGTTAGAAGGGTGGCCAAACCGCTTGTGCCAGAGGCTTCTGTTTACTTGATGACCAAGATAGCAGAATTGATTCTTTGAAAGGGAGAAGGACTGTGATAGGCGAGAGTGTGGAATGGATAGAGGGATAGGGTATAAACCATCTTTACACAGTCCCTGGAGAAGAAACCTCCCTTTAAGCTTATCCTGAATGCAAAAACCAAAGGCATCACAAATAAAACGACAATTGTTGTCCTTACATAACCTACGAACTGATAGCAAGTGTTGTGACAACTTAGGCACATGCAAAACTTGTTGTAATTGGAGTGAGCATTGTGGAACATTCAAAATAGAAGAGCCAACATTGGAAATACTCAAACCTGAACCATTTGTAGTAGCAATGGTGTTTGATCCTAAGAAAGGAGTTGCTGAATTGAGTTGAGTTAGATTAGAAGTCATATGAGTAGTTGCTCCAGTATCAGCAACCTAAAATTGCGCAGTAGAGTCAGAAGAAGGAAAGTGTGCATGCATTGCACTGAGATTAGGGGAAGGTGGTCTGCCTTGATAAGAAAAATTACCTTTGTGATAGCACTGGATAGCCGAATGACCAAATTTCCAACAAATCTGACATTGGACTGAAAGGGTAGGAGAAGGTGATTGATTATGCCGTTGATAGCAATCAGCAGCTACATGTCCTTTCTTATTACAGATTTGGCAGATGGGAATGACAATACCTGGACCAAGAATACCAGAACTAGAAGAATGCATTTGATGAGGTCGTTGACCAATTTGATAATGACCACGACTTCGGCCACACCCTTTAAAATAAGAGCCTCTATTGTTAGAGTGGCCATTGTTGGTGAACATGGAATGTGGACCATTAAAACCACCCGTGGAGTTATGATGACCAGTAAAGCCCCCACTCAATCCAGAAGATAGATGAGATGATGGAAAAGTCTTCGAGTTTGAAGAGTATCCTTGAGATTGTAGATAAGAATGAGAAGGAGAAGATTCTTCATCAAGAACAAGAGCCTTGCCTTAGAATGTTTGATTTTGAGCCAACATTACAGAAACAAAGGGAGATGCAGACTGTGTATTCTCAAGAGTGGCTTCTTCAACAAGTAATTGAGATCGAAAGTCTTTAAGAGACAAAGGAGTATCTCTGCCTTTAATCATACATCTGAAAGTGTTGTAGTCAGATGGCAGGCCATTAAGAGCCAAGATCACAATGTCATCATCCTCAAAGAAAACTCCTGCTGCAGAAAGATGATCTCTTGCATCTTTAATTTTTTGCAGATAATGAGAAACTGGTTCTGATCCCTTTTTAATATTCTGAAGCTCACTTTTCATATGAAAAATGCGTGCTTTGGTGACTATAGAGAATCAATCCTTCAGTTGAATCCACATATCATTGGCACTTATACATCCAATAACATAAGAGATTGTAGTAGAGGAAAGAGTAGCAATAAGCAACTGCATTAATGCTCGATCATGCATCTTCCATACCTGATATTCATCAGATTCGACTCCCTCAAGGTCAGAGTCTGCATTAAATCGGCTAGGACACTGCTTGGAACCATCAACAAAACCTAAAATACCATGGCTTTCAATAAGGATTTGCATCTGAAAATTCCATGTGAGGTAGTTGGTATCATCAAGCTTAACTGCTACAGCAGTAGCAACTGTAGAAAGTAAGGAAGTTATAGGAGATTGAACAATCTGGAGTTGAGAAGATGTCACCATTTTGTTGTTGGAATGCAGAAACGGAAAAGCAGCTGAAAGGAGTTGTTCTTTGATGATAAAAGAGAAGAAATGAAGTTAGTGTAAGATGTGCGGAAGCAGAGGATTAGGAACTAAGCTCTGATACCATGTAAAGATGGCAGAATTGAAAGAAAGTTTTAAGAAGAGAAATGAAAAATGCAGAGAAAGCAGAGTAGTTGACAAAAGAAGATGAACTTAATCACTGTATTCACCTTACTGTTGTTATATTATTGGAGTTGTATTTATAGCTAATCTATAGACATAAACTAGCTTCTTTCTTCAGTGATTAACAATTTTTCTAACTGTTTTGCTAACTGTTTCTAACTGCCTAACAGCATTAACAGATTTAACTGTCTAATAGAATATTAACAGCTTCATCCCATAATCTCTTGACATGTGGCATCATCTTGATCGTTGATATCTTTACACAAGGGACCTCTCAACAAGGCTCTACCCATTCACTCCTTCGACATCCCCTATCATCTTCATCAGAAAAGAGTCATTCTCATAAAAAGAGAACGGCCTCTCAGTTACAAAATCGTCGACTGTACCATCTCCCTCAACAGCATCATCAATGCAGCAGAATGATATTACAGGAAGGAAAAATATCAGGAAGACAGTCCAGATTCCAGACTTTTGGGCAGAAAAGCTGTCTCATGGATTGCTGGTCGTGGAAGCTAAGATATTCGTCAAGCATTTCACACTTCAAGAGCTCAATCTAGCTACTAATAATTTCAGCCCTGAAATGCTGATTGGAGAAGGTTGATGTTTACTCCTATGGGGTTGTACTCCTGGAACTTATCACTGGGAAAGAGGCTATCCAAACAAACCAGGTGAATCACGGAAGCTCGGTTTTATGGGTAAGAAAAGAAATACTTTGGATTTGAATGAATTCAGAACCAGAATGAAGACTAAGCTGTTTTGTTTCCTTGACTTGCAGGCAAGGTCTTTACTTAGCTCCGGCCTATGGGAAAGTCTCATTGATCCCCTCCTGAATGGAGACTACATGAAAGAAGAGATGGAAATCATGATTTCTGTAGCACGTCTTTGCCTTGCACATTCATCCTCTAGGAGGCCAACGACGAAAACGGTGAACTTTCTTATTTCTCTCCATATAAATAAATTACATTTAGATTTTGAAGCTCAACTTTATGTCCTAAACTCTTCCTTCATCATTCTTTGTTCGAGATCGAGGCTGGATTTCTTTTTAATTGGTGATGGTCTAGATTTTGACTCTTGATTACTCGGGAAAAAAACATTTGATACCTTTTTTCTTTTTTTGGTAAGCCAAGGTACGTACGTAGATTAAAAAGCTCCAAGAGGAAAGAACCTCGGGAGAAAGAAAGAAAGTGACAGCATAGAATCAAACAAGACAGAAACTTGGTACATGATGAAAAGAAGTTGGCAGCTTGCCATCTTAAGTTAATCAAAATACGGAGCGGACCCTTCAGCAACATGACACCTGACAGAGAAATTATTAGCTTAACAAAACAGGTGGAGAACGTTCCAAAAAAACACATAGACTCTAAAAGGGGAAGGCATAGAGCACTTCTTTATTGTCGCATATCAACTATGCGAATATGGGAAATTTAGAAAGTATTCATGTAGGGTTCACCCATTCTTGACTCTGGAGATCCTCCACAAGTTTTTTATCCAAATGGAATGCTGTGGTGAGAACTTCAGGATAAAGAGGCCAACTGGCTCCAAAGATTGCATTTGCTACGGTGTTTACTCCTGGATTTTGGCTTGTTAATGCAGCAATAGCAACGGCAGGAGTCTTTCCAATATTCAATTGAAAGTGAATGAGGCCGAATGGGAAGACAAAGAGATCTCCTGGTTTTAGGATTTTGGTAAAGAGACGATGATCAGGATTTGAGGTGACAAAGCCAGCATAAAGAGTGCCTTCCAAAACCAGCAGAACCTCCGATCCTCTGGGGTGATAATGTGGAGGGTTTAGGCCACCGTTTGGCGCCAAGTCTATCCGTGCTAAAGATACGCCAAGAGTGTTAAGCCCAGGCATTAGATCGGCTGTAATGATATTAACACGTGCTCCAAGTTGATTTGATGTGTTTCCAGGAACATCAAGCCCCGAGTACGAGAAATCATCAGGAGTGGCGAGGCTTGGATTCTTACACAATTTTCCATTAACAAGAACTGCAGACACAAGCAAAATGTAATCAGTTGGAATGCGAATTCAAAATGAAATAAATATAATAGTTCGTGATTCGGAAAGATCACAATCTTGAATGTACCAGCAGAATTAGCATCATCTATTGCTACGCAGAAGTCTTGGAGGGGGCTGGGGTCATAGGCAGTGACAAATGAGGAAGCCAGAGCCAAGAGAATAAAAACTGCTATCAAATTAGCAACTTTCATCATGGTTCTTCTTTGGCTTGCTACCTTTAATTCTTTCCTTTTCTTTTTTCCTTCTTGGGTATTGTTTGTTGGGTAAGGCGTGAGAGCTTGCATGCAGGAGCATGGGTATTTATAGGTTATGAAACTCTATGAGATTGTTTAATTTCTTTTTTCAACAAGTAATTATTATTTTTTTATCAAGCGAAGATTGGACTTTGACGATTGTATATATAATGAAACTCTAACGCACCTTCACTAGTTAAATCTACGTTTTTGGAGCAATATAATTAATTAATTAAATAACCAAGCAGAGACTAACAACAGTGACGATGACTAAATGGAGGCAAGATACTTTACGCCTCTTAATTGGCCAAAAACGTGCTGTTTAATCACGAGGATTAAGAAGGAATGTGTTCTTAATTAGTTACTCAATCATCAAGAACTTCTAGATTTTTCAATTCTTCTACTCCTGAAGAGAACCTCTTCATTCTTTTTTGGAGGTTAATGGACTTCAATTGTTTTTTCTTTTTCAGTTTTTCCAACTCAATATCAGGAGTGTATTCAAATTAACTTCTACCACTGACTGCAAGCATAAATATTTGTGTTTGTTTATTTATTTTTTCTGACGAGAATGTTGAAAAATAGTTTTAATTATTGGCACAGTGATTGGAGGCCGGCTCTTCTCAATAATTGGAGCGGCTTCAGCATGACTTCATTTAATTTCAAATTTTTATTTTTAATTATAAAGCGTTTATTTCTCATAATCTCTTCAGCATGACTTTAGAAGATCATCCACATATAACAAAGCGTTTATTTCTCGTAATCTCTTCTTGGATTCAAACTAAGAAAGGGGTTATTATGGAAAGAGGCTAGAATCCTTTTATATATATACACAACTTATATAGAAATAGTTATTATATTTAGTATATTTCACTATTGTATTGTACACAACTCTAAAAATATAAATACAAAAGACTAATTTAATCAAAAAATTCAAACTGTTAGGTAAGATCTCATGATATGATTTATATTATTCTCTATTAATATTTTTCTTTAACATAATTTTTCTATTTTTTATATTATTTTCTAATTAATGGACTTGAGTTGTTTTTTCTTTTTCATTTTTTCAACTCAATATCTGGAGTATATTGAAATTAACCTGAGCATTAGCGATGACTAAACCTCCCTTTTTGAATACCAAAAGTACTATTTCATAAATAATAATAAAATAATATTATTTGAACTTGAATTATTGAGTTACGTAGTCTCCTGATTGTTCATTGTTGAGGAGTCTAGAAAACAATACTTTTTTCTTTAGGAGCCTAAAAGATCATCCACATATAACAAAACAAAACGTTTATTTTCCATAATCTCTTCTTGGATTCAAACTCTAATTCAAACTAAGAAACGGGTAAATGATTTCAACTGTTCGATCGATAGATGGTTTTCGTATTTTTTCCCCTAACCTCATATATATAAGGGACAGATATCAATGATTAATGCAGAGATTTTAAGAAAAATTAATAGGCAAAATCATCCTACCAAACTATATATGATTGAACACTGTGACTTTTATTTTCAAGCCAAAAAAATAGAGATGCATCATGCATGGGTTTCGGGCATGTGTTCATCTCTACAGATGACATGGATTAAATAGGCAAAACTTCTAGCTTCTGAAATTACAGATTTTCAAAATAAGTGGCAGCATTAAAGGAAAATACAGATTTGTTGATATATGCAGCTTTGATTAAATATTAGATTTTAATTTGTGAAGAGGGAAAGAGAGATAATGATATCATTTGAATGAGGGGCTGAAAACACAGTTGATAAACCTGGTTTGGTTTGATAGCTTGATTTCAAGAAATATATCAAACCAAACCGGGATGGTATGAAGTTGAATTGAAATATATACTAATGAAAAGAAACGATCATTGAAGGCTTGAAGTCCATCAGAAAGCCACACCAAAAAATAAATAAATTAAAAGAACACAACAAGCAATCTAACCAGTGAAACAAAGAAAGAGAGAGCGCCTATGGTTTTGGTTATTTATTTTTTCATGGATGAAAATCATGGTTTCATTGAAGAATGCAAGAGAACGAAGATTACAAGATGAAGACGTTCTCTCCAAGAGTATAAAAATTGAAGAATCTAGAAATTCTTGATAGTTAGATAATTAAGATTAGGTTTGTTCTTAATCCACGCAATTAAAAAGCAATTATTTTGACCGATAAGGGGTTAAAGTATTTGTACAAAGAACTTAGTCATAAGCAATTAAGCTCCCAGGTAATCGTCGTCATCCTTATTATTAATATTGTTGTCTATTTATCACAGAATTTCCTTGTTTATTAAATATATTATATGTATTAGTGTTTATGCATACAATTGTCAAATTTGAATGTCTGATTATTATATTGTTAATAAAAACTTAAACAAAGGATAAATGCTCTACTATAAATACCCATGCTTTGCATGCAAGTTCTCACTCCTTACCCAAGAAATAATAATAGTGGAATAAGAATTCAAGGGAGCAAGAAAACCACAATAATAATAGGAGGCTGCCATTTCTTCTCAATCGATTCAGACTTCTTCTTTTTCCTCTGCTTTGAAATCTTCCCCTGCTACTGTTGTTGCCATAAATCTCCCCCCATTTAGGCTTCATTTACAACAATTGTTCCCATATCTAATACTCAGCAAGTTATTTCTTTAAAGTTTCTAAACACCAATATCTTTGTTGGTAAATCCAGATCAAACCGTATCTTATTGGACAAGATATTTTCCACTTTGTTGATGGTGCCTTGTTGTGTCCTCCTTCTCATGTGGTTGTTGTTGATGGTTATTCTCTTCAAACTAATCCTTTTTTTTCTTCGTTGGAAACATATGGATCAACTTATTCTAATTGCACTACTTTTTTATCTTTCAATGGATGTACTATATAAAAATGATTTGTATTTTTGGGACATAAAATACAGACCGATATTAACCAAAATTGATAAAAATAAAAATGCAAGAAAATCACTAATGTTTTTTTTAAATGGGCCGGCAACAGGCTGACATGAAACGGGCCTGCTCCGGCCCGATATAAAAATGAAACGGACCAGCACCGACCCAAAACAAAAATGAAACGGGCCAGCTCTGGCCCAAAACCAAAATGAAACGGGCCAGCTCCGGCTCAAAACAAAATGGGCCGAAATTGGCCCAACATGCAAAATGGGCTAAGGCTAGCCCATTAAAATGATAATTGGTCGGTTACTGTGCATAACACAGTAACCAGCCAATTATTCAATGGCTACAGAATGTGAATTACGTTCTGCATGCCAATGAAAGGAAAAGAGAAGATGGAGCGGAGAAGGAAGGAAGCTTACCCGGCGAGAGGAGGCGTGGCTGTTGTCGGCGGCGGCGGCTCGTGGCGGTGGAGACGGTGGTCGGTGAAGCTACTCCTTCTTCCTCACTGTACGGAGGCGAGAGCGCCTCTCTCTTTTTTGTTTTGTTTTCTTTTCTTCTGTTCTTTTCCCTCTTCTCTATTCTATTCTCTTCTCTGTTCTGTCTCTCTCTCGTCCCTCTATCCCTCTCGTTTTTTTCTTTTTTGTTCTCGGTCTTTCGGTCTCTCTCTTCCCTCTCTTCTCCGTTTTGTTTTTCTTCCCGTTCCCCTGTTTTTATAGGCAAAAACAAGGGAGGGAGACGTGGTTGGGGCGGCCACTGTGCTGCGCCCCGAACCGCCCAAGGGGTACGTCTCCTTCCTTCTTCCACCACGTAGCAAGCAAGTGGGTTGTCGGTGTCTTTTTGGGAGAGACCTGGCGGTGGAACAAAAGAAAAAATCTTCTTCTTCTTCTTCCCCTGCTTCGCATGTCCAGGGGAAGAAGAAGACATGGGTGCTGTTCAAAACGGCACCATTTCCAGCCTTTTCTCTCTCTATTTTTTTTTATATATAATAGTGCATGAAACGGCGTCGTTTTTCCCAAAACACGCCGTTTCATTTAAATGGATTTTGGTGCCAAACATGTCAGATTCAAAATCAAGCCTTCAATTTGCGAGCGTTTTGCTTTTTGGTCCTTGGTCTCGGATTCCTTCAATTAAGTCTCTAATTGGTCATCAAACTCAATATTTATGCAATTAAGCCCCTGATTTGACCAAATTAACTCTCAAAAATTATAATTTGACCCCAGAACTTTAATTTCTTCCAATTAAAGCCCAAATTAACTCCAAAATTAATTTTTCTTGTAATCAAACTCTCCATAAATTCAATTAAACCTTCAATAAAATTTAATTGAATCCATAAACATCTGATTTTGCACTTTTCTTTCCTCAAATTGAATTTTCTTTGTCAACATGGCTATCATCAGTTAACAAAATATTGTCAAATTTTAATTTTTGTATTTTTAAACCTCCTTAACCAATTGTTGACCATTTGCTAAGTGTTATGGCATCTTTTTTTTCACTGTTATTATTTTTTTGATAATATTTTTTTGACTTTTTGTATGTTATTATTATTTTGTGCGGGGACCCAAAAATGGGTTACAACAAAGGCGATGATTCGGTCCCCCCCCCACACAAAGAAGGAAAAAATATTATTTGATAAATTAGGAGTTGTTGGCCAACCAATTTCTCTTAAGGATTTCAATTTGTTTATGTTTTGGGATCTTTGCGGTGAGTTCAAAGACTTGGTAACAAGCTTTGCGACCAAGGCATGATCTTTTTTGTATGCAGATTTTCATAGTCATCTCCTTACCCATGAGTTCCTTCACAAGACCTCTCTTCAACCCATAGTTGTCACTCCTTCTTTACTGCCTACGCTAGCTCAGCCACCATCAACAAATATTACACACTATCAGTTCTCAGGTTTGTATAACAATAGTCCTAATTTTAGTCGTGGCAGAGGATGATGTCATGGAAGCTGGCATTCCAACAAGAATCGAAACAGCACCTGAAACAAGTCTGATTTTCATAGTTTTTAGGGGTCTTATAAAAGTGACTAGAGGCAGAGCAATTGGCAATAAAATAGAAGGAATAATGGCTCTTCACATTGGTACAATAATTGTTCTTTTACGAATAATGTCAAGTGTCAACTTTGCCTATCATTTAGTCATACAACTCCTCAATGTTCTCAGCTTCACAGCCATGGATAACAACCAAATGCCAAAATTGTTGTCAATAATGTCTTCTCTCCTAACTCTGTGGATTGGTTTTCGAACACTGGTACGAATCAACATGTTACATCTACTCTCGCGACTTTAACTAGGTTTGAACCCTATTTTGATAATAATCACTTGCATGTTGGTAATGATAATTATTGTTACTTATTTTTGGGGCCCCACATAAATAAAATTTTTTTTAAAAAATACAAAAACAAAATTGAAAAAATGTTGCAAGAAAATTGAAAAATATATATAAGTGAGAATAGCATATCAGGACGCCCAGTAAATTGCCACAAATAGGTTGAGGAAGATGAAAATATACAAAATTGAAAAATTTGACAACGTATTTTGGACTAATAAGGGCTCTACTACAAAATAAAATTCATTTTGAGGAGGAAATTCAAAATTTGATGTTTAAGGACTCAATTAAAATTCTTCAAGGTTTAATTGAATTTATTGAGGGCTTAATTACAAGAAAAAAATGATTTTTTTAAAAGTCAATTTAGGCTTTAATTGGAAGAAATTAAAGTCTAGAGATCAAATTGTAATTTTTAAGAGTTAATTTAATCAAATGAGAGGCTTAATTACATAAATATTGAAGTTTGATGAGCAATCAGGGACTTGATTGAAGAAATCCAAAACTAAGAATCAACTTGTAAGACATGCGAGACTTCAAGGATTGAAATTGATGAAATCAGGGGTCAGATTGATAAAAATTAAAAGTTTGATAGTCAACTACGGGTCCAATTAAACAAATCAGATTTAGGGCTGATTAGGTTGGCACCTTTAAATGAATGAACGCGGAGTTACAAACCTCCATATTGAGCAAAATTGGATCCAAATGAAATATGTGTGCCCCCTCTACCAAATTTAGGTGGTCTCAGGTGACGATGATGTTAGAATTGTTGCAATGAAGTCTCGAAAGTGGGTGTCGATACACGACGTCGGGCGACGACTCCCACTTTTTTGTTTATTTAACAAAAAGGGTTTTTTCTCAATTGGGAAAATAAAGATTTTATTGGAGTCGCCATCTAGTAATTTGAGTGTAACTAGAAATCCCAAATTAGACACTGGTCCCAGAGATTCATGTACGGGGTTAGTTATGATTAAAGGAAGGTAGACACCACCCTTAAAACATCCTTTCAAATGAAAGGTTACCCTTACTTGTGTGTGTTTTATTTAATTCAAATGCTATTATATTTTGGGCTTATTTGCAATTTCTTTTTTTAAATGGTTAACATCGGTCCCTAATAATAGGAGACACGTTAAAAATAACATCAGTCCCTAAAAATTAGGAGACTCGTCTACAAAATGACGTTTTAACCCTAAAAAGAAGAGTTACGTCTGAGTTACCAAAAAAATAATAATGGACATAATCCATATTTGATATTTAAATTTTTGACATCGGTCCTTTTCTAAAAAAGAGACGTGTTGAAAACAAAAATTATTTTGATATTATTAAGAAATAGATATAACCATACTTGAGAATCGGGCTTTGGATCCACAAATAATGACATGATAAGATGGGTGTTGAACCTGCGTCGTTATTCCGTTTATATTTATTTTTGGTTTTTTTGTGTTTTTTTCACGACATGCAAGAAAATTTACAAGCATTTATATATACAAAAATATCAAAAATGCCATCAGGAACCCCAAAAAATTACCTGAGTGCCACTATATAGGCAAAATACTGAAATACCCTTGAATTTCTCTGAAATTTACGAAAATTCCACTGGCGGCGCGTGTGGCCCACGTGCGGTTACTGTTGGAGCGATGGAATTTTCTGTCGAGATTTCTGGCCAAAAAATGGTTGATTCTAGTAGATCTGAGGGCGAGGATTTTGATGGCAGTGGTCTCGACGGCTTTTGATGGCTGACGAGGGAGAATCGTGGGTTTGAAGCTTCGGTGGCCAACGACAATCGCGGCCTTTTTCCGGCCAGGTGGGGAGGCGAAAACGCTGAAAACTTTTCTGTGGTGGTTTGGAAGCTTCACACGACCGGAAATTAGAGATTGGATGAGAGAGAGAGACTCACCGGCGAGAGGAGAGAGAGACTCTAAGATGTGCTACGGTGTAAACGCGCGCATGGTGCACCGGTGCAGCTGAAGGCTATGAACCGTTGGATCGAGGTTGAACTGATCCTGCGGCTGTGATTAGCTGGATCTGCAAGTTGATCGGACGGTCCGGATGGTCTGAGTTATAATCTGGTGTGGCATGGTGTACTGAAAGCTTGGTACACCAGGTGAAGTGGCGTAACAAGATCTAAGGGAAAATTATTTTAAGGGCTGAGATGGATTTGAGTTTTAATCTAGTGTGGTAAGCCCTATTGTATCATATTAAATCAATGGTCCAGAACTAAATACTGTTAGATCTAATGATTAGGATATTTTTGATGTTTTTCAAATTGTTTTTAATAAAAATCAATATCTTACTCTCGCGAAGAAAAACTAAAAAAAACCTGAATAGTGATCTAGCATCTACTCTCTCTTTTCTTTTCTTTCTTTCTTTTTTCCTTTCTTTTTTTCCCTCCTTCTCTGGCGCACTATCACTGGCTATTTATAGCCAATGACAGGGGACATAAATCTAATGTAGCTGGCATGAATCTGCTTTAAAGAAAAATTTCATCGTCGCACCTTCTCCGCCTACTATCGGCGCCTAGTATGACAAATTTTGTATTATTAATTTTGTTTTATTATATATAATAATAAATATTTATATAGGTAAAATTAAAAACTCAAATCAGTATTAGAAAAACCCTGTTTCAACCGCTAAAAATCAATTTTAAATGACCGAAAATAACAGTTTTGACCCAAAATGACCTGAAACTTATTTTTTACCCTAGTCGACATGGTTGGACCCGTATTGACTCGATGGACTCGGTTTTGACCGAATATGACGGTTTTGACCCAAAACGCCCTGAAACTCATTTTTTACCCTGGTCAACATGGTTTGACTCGTATTGACTTGGTGGACTCGGTTTTGATCGAAAATGACGGTTTTGACCCGAAACGGCCTGAAACTCATTTTTTACCCTGGTCGACATGGTTTGACATATATTGACTCGGTGGACTCGGTTTTGAGCGAAAATGATAGTTTTGACCCGAAACGGCCTGAAACTCATTTTTTACCTTGGTCGACATGGTCTAACCCGTATTGACTCGGTGGACTCGGTTTTGATCGAAAATAACGGTTTTGACCAAAAACTCATTTTTTACCTTGGTCGACATGGTTTGACCTGTATTGACCCGGTGGAACCAGTTCTTATAGAAAGATGCGGTTGACTCGAGCAAAATATTTTTTTGAATTTTGAACTTTTTCTTCATTTTTTTGGATTTTTATAAATAATACTAGAAATAAAATAATATTCAAGAAAATCTTGGTGAATCCAAAATTGGGTTACAACAGTGGGCAACTCAGTCAACTCTAACAGTGCAACTATCATGCAAAAAAAGATTTGGTTTTTGTGTGTTCACACACGAAGACCCCTCAATGACTTCTTATTAAGGGTTCACAGCACTCCTCTCAAGATCAAGATGTTAGAAATGGATTCAAAACCTTCCAAATCCCTATAAATACCCTTTTCAAGATCAAGAAGGGGCTGGACATAAAAGAAGGAAAGAAAACAACAAGAAAAGACAAGAAAATGGAGAGTAATATCAATAAGAAATATAAGGGTAGAGGTCCAAGAGCAAAAATAAAAGTTTTCTTAAGCTTTGTAAGCTTCTGAGGGGAAATTTTTTCCAAACCAAAGCCAAGAAAGAATAGTTGTTCTAGGTATTCATTGCAGACCAAAAAGTAGGTCATGTATGGCCTACTTTTGTTGTTTTTGTTATTTGTTTTGTTTTATGCTTTATAAGCATAAAAAGAGGTTTGAATAGTTAACAAATAATGTTGCATTCACCTCTTTGTTGCTTTGATTTATATTTAATGAAGTTATTTTAAAGTTATTTTTATGTTTAATACTGATTATAAGTAGGGGTGTTCAAAAAAACCGACCAACCGATTAAACCAAAAAAATCGAGAAAAAACTAACCGAAAAAACCGAACCGATAAAAAAAACCGAATAAACCGATTAAAAAATAAAAAAAAACCACCCGGTCCGGTCCGGTTCCGGTTTAGAACAGCTTAAACAGATGGAATCGGACCAAACCGAACCGGTTTAAAAAAAAGGTATAAAAACAACATTTCCTAACCCTAATATCACTTTTCTCCTTTCCAGCCGCCACCCCCCGTCTCCCTTTCCAGCCTTCCCTTCCTTTTCCCTTCCCCTTTCCCATCCCCTTTCCCCCTTCGCCCTTCTTAGCCGCCCCACGCCCTTTCCCTTCCCCCTTCCCCTTTTCCCCTTCACCCTTCCCAGCCGCCCCACCCTCTTCCCTTTCCCCTTCCCAGCCGCCCCTTCCCCTTTCCCTTTCCCCAAAATCAAGTGAACAATGGTTATCCAAGCTCTCCCTGCAGATCGTAAGACATCCCTTTTGGCTAATTTATCTTGTTTCTCCTTGTATCTTGTTTTCAAGGAACATGGGTTTCCATGGGGGTATATTCTGATGGATCTTATGGGATTCAACCTGGCCTTGTATACTCTTTCCCGGTTACCTGTAAGAAGGGCAAATGGTCAATTGTGCAGGGTAATCTCTACTTCCTTTTACTTTCTCATTAGAGACTGAGTCCTCTGGTCATGACAATGTCAGGACTCAAGATTGACAAGTTCTCGAGGGCGAAGATGGATGCAACAGCAAAAGAGCTTGTGGAGGAGAAATCGTTGGCCTATTCAGGGCTTCTAGGAGTTATTTTATTAGGTCAAAATTATATAGTTTGATTATTAATATACAAATATTTCTTAACATCATTTGAAAGGGGAAGGGGAAGCGAGTGAACAATGGTTATCACTGTTACCATAGAACAATCCGGTTTTTGTGGTTTTTTTTGCTAAAAAACCGACCTGAACCAAACAAAACTGGTTCGGTTTGAACCAGTTCTCGGTTCGGTTTGGGTTGTATTAATAAAGAATATTATTTTTTGGTTTGGTTGTATTTTTTGGTTAAAACCAGACTGAACCGGACTGTGAACACCCCTAATTATAAGCATGTTATAAGATTGGGTAATTGATTATTTTTTAAAAAGTAGAAGAAATAAATTTCCCTTTTGTGTGTGGACATTTTTGGCCAGAAGGAAGAAATGGGAAAGAAATTGAAGGACTAATAAAATTAATTAAAATTGTATTAAATAACATGATTATAAATGTAAATGGAGGGAAAGAATAAGATTTCTTTGTTTTTTTTTTAAAAAGGATCCTTCCAGACCCTCTCCATTGGTTTCAATCAAGACTACAAAAAAAAAGAAGAACGTTGAACCTTGGCCTTGTGATGTAACCATATTATTCGATAGTTTCACCCACATCTACCTAATTTTTTGTCCATGTTTTATATATAAAATGCCTTGATATTCTTTGTTTTGTTTTTTGAAGGCATTTTTGGATGAAAGATGCAAAAAGGAGTAAATTGGAGGTAATTGGCAAATTTGATGTTCAGTCGATGTTTTGTGCAGAGCGTGAGTTCTAGAGATCGAAATGAAGTGATTCCAGTGGCACTAAAAAGCTAACATCCATACCTTTCTGGAAATGTAATGCAAGAGAAATAAAAGGAGAAATATCATGGGAATCACATCCTGCAAATTCAAATCTTGCATTCTTCCAGTGTTGACCTTTGTCCATTCAAAATTTAATATCTGGACCTACAAACATCCAATTGATGCAAACGCAATTTTCATGGTTTTCTAATTCAAAGACCTATCCACGCTCCAAATGTCATCCAAAAACGATGTCATATGAGGGAGATATGATTTTCCAAAGATGACAACTGAATTCTGCTAGCAAACAAGTTTCGTGAAGAAATGAGTCCAAATTACATTCCGAAGCATCTAAACCGACATCCAAGTTTTTATATCAGCAATTAAGCTCCTATAAGTCAGAGTTTGAAGATTTCATGCAAGGCTATTTCTCCTTTTTAGGAAATATAGTTATTGAAGTACTTAAATGTAAAATGTCAACTTAAGGAAGGGCTATTTTGTAAAATAGAGACTAGGATTTCTTAGCATATAAAAAGAAAGAGAGAAGAGGCAGCAGCTAGCAGAAAAGAGGGAGAGAAGAAGGTGGCAGTAGCCAGCAGAGAATAAACACAAATTCTCTCCTCTACAAACCCAAAAAAATCATGCTCTTTTCATTCTTTAGAAGTAGTTGTTCAATAGTTATGCAAGGCTAAGCTCTTTTCTTGGTTGCAAGGACACAAAAAACCTTCGGATTTCAAGAACTGTGAGATTTATTCTTCCTTCTATTTTTAGTTTAGATAATGAATGAGTATGATTGTTTTTCTATGTATATTTCCTATGATTGTTGTTGATGATTGCTAGAGCAGACTCTAAGTTATTGTTGTGAACAATCTATTGCTAAGTTTAATATCAAAACCGGAGTTGTGATATATGAACTTGTGAAGCAACTAAGCTTGATAATTGTGGCGGAACAAAAATTCCGCTGTTTTCTAGTGTTTTTAGGCAGTTTTAGTTTTCTACCGTAGGATTTTCGTACAATTTGCATTGTTTTCAATCTCTTGTGTGGTTACTTTATTTTGAGTTTTCTTAGCAATTTATGCCTGTGACCCGTTCTACAAATCAAATTCAAGTGCAGATTGATCTTGAAATAGAAAGCACTTTACGCAGGTTAAGAAAGGAAGCTCGCCTCAACACCATGGCTATTGCACGACAACAAACACTCAAGGAGCTTGCTGCTCCTAATGTGAAAAATCAACCATTGTGCATAAACATTGACAATAATGTAAACTTTGAGTTCAAATCTGGTTTTATACATTTGTTACCAACATTTAATGGTCTTGCAGGAGAAGATCCTTGTTGTAACCCAATTTTGGATCCACCAAGATTTTCTCGAATGTTATTTTATTTCAATTATTATTTATAAAATCCAAAAAATTAAGAAAAAATGAAAATTCAAAAATATATTTTCTCGAGTCAACCGCATCTTTCCATCAAAACCGAGTCCACCAGGTCAATATGGGTCAAACCATGTCGACCAGGGTAAAAAATAAGTTTCGGGCCGTTTCGGGTCAAAACCGTCATTTTTGACCAAAACTGAGTTCATCGGGTCAATACGGGTCAAACCATGTCGACCAGGATAAAAAATGAGTTTCATGCCGTTTTGGGTCAAAACTGTTATTTTTTGGTCAAAACCCGGTCCACCGGTTTTATATCATTTTGAAAGTTTTTTTTTTTTATGTTTCAACATAATTTTCGGTAATTAAAATTGATTTTTAGCGGTTAAGTCGGGCTTTTTCTAATACTGATTTGAGTTTTAATTTTACCTATATAAATATTTATTATTATATATAATAAAACAAAAATCAATAATTCAAAAGTAAATTTTTTCAACAGAGCAGTTTAATTATGCAAGTAGCAGTTATGTTAATATATTTTTTTATTTAAGGTAGATGGAAGGTGGATGTGATTTGTCCCCTACTTATTGGCTATAAATAGCCACGAGAGCGGGGAAGAAAAGAGGAAGGAAAAAAAAAGAAGAGAAAGAACTGATTTGATACTGTTATATTTTTTTAGTTTTTTCTTCACGAGAGTAAGATATTGTTTTAAAAAAAAACAATTTAAAAAATACCAAATATATCCCGACACATCTCAGCCTTTTGAAATATTCCAAGATTTGATCCCGTTGCGCCACGTCATCCGGTGTACCGAGCTTTCAGTGCACCGCGCCACACCAGATCAAAGCTCCGCTCATCCAGACCGTCCGATCAATCTGCAGATCTAGCCAATCACAGCCATCCGATCGTTTCATCCGAGATCCAACGGAGTACAGTGTTCAGCGGTACTGATATACCATACACGCGTTCACACCGTAGTGTAATCTCAGACTCTCTCTCTCCTCCGCCGGCGACGCTCTCTCTCTCTCATTCGATCTCCACTTTCCGGCCGTCTCCAGCCTCCGCACCACCACAGAAAGGTTTCTCCCCTGCTGTAAAGAAAAACCCCGGTGGTTTTCATTGTTTTCTCTGCCTCATCTGGCCGGAAAAAGACTGCGATCGTTGCCGGCCACCGAAGCTTCAAGCCGTCGATTCTCCTTCGTCAGCCATCAACGGCCATCGAGACCACCACCATCAGAATCCTCGACCTCAGATCTATCAGGATCGACCATCGGTTGGTCAGAAATCTCGCCGGAAAATTTCGCCGCCACCAACAGTAACCGCGCGTGTGCCACACGCGCCGCCAGTGGCATTTTCATGATTTTTCTAGAAATCCGAGGGTATTTCAGTCTTTTACCTATACAGTGACACTCAGGTAAATTTTTTGAGATTTCTAACATTTTTTATTTTGTATATAAATCTTCTTGCATGTAAAAAACAATAAAACAAAAAGAAAATAAAAAACGACGTGGTTCCAACACCCATTTTATCATATTATTGTTCGTGGGTCCAAAGCTCAATTCTCGAATATGGTTATATCCATTTCTCAATAATATCAAAATAAATTTGTTTTTATAAATGAATATTATTTGTCGACACGTCTCTTTTTTTTAAAAAAGGACCGATGTAAAAAATGTAAATACCAAATATGGATTATGTCCATTATCTCTTGTGGTAACCTAGACGTAACTCTCCTTTTAGGGTTAAAACGTCATATTTTAGACAAGTCTCCTAATTTTTAGGGACTGATGTCATTTTTAACGCGTCTCCTATTTTTAGGGACCAACGTTAACCATTTAAAAAAAACAAATTACCAATAAACCCAAAATATAATGGATTATATCCATTATTTCTTTTGGTAACCCAGACGTAACCCTCCTTTTTAGGGATAAACGTTAATATTTTTAGACGAGTCTCCTAATTTTTAGGGACTGATGTCATTTTTAACGTGTCTTCTATTTTTAGGGACCAACGTTAATCATAAAAAATTTACAAATAAGCCCAAAATATAATCGCATTTGAATCAAATAAAAAACACACAAGTAAGGGCAACCTTTCTTTTGAAAGGATGTTTTAAGGGTGGTGTCTACCTTCCCTTAATCATAACTAACCCCGTACCCGAATCTCTGGGACCAGTGTCTAATTTGGGATTTCTAGTTCCCTCAAATTACTAGATGGCGACTCCAATAAAATCTTTGTTTCCCCAATCGAGAAAAAAACCTTTTTGTTAAATAAACAAAAAAAAGTGGGAGCCGTCGCCCGACGTCGTGTATCAACAGAATGACGACTCCACTCGGGACATAGGGTTGAGCCAACTGCTTGTGTTTGCATTTCATTTTCTCTTTCTTATTGCTATTTATTTTTGGGCATTTATTTTATTTGCATTATTTATTTTATGCAATATCTACTGTGATTCTTTTCAATTTTCCATATTGCCATATGCATGCATATTTATTTATTTGTGTCTTCACACACTTCACGGTGAATCCAAAAAAAAAAAAAGCTTTGGACCCGAGCTCGTCCTTTTTAAGATTAGAAAAAAAAGATTCAGGTGGCAAGTGTGACTTATGTCCACTGATGCTCATTTGGACTTTTGCTTGGATTGTAACTCACCCTATGCAACTAGTATTGTGGAGTCTTTCTCCCCTACTCATGTTGTATAAGGTTAAGAGGCCGATTACTTCACGAGTAATTCGGGCAATCTAAGAACCAAAAAAAATCTTTAAGGATAGACTAAACTGAGCCAAATCTTATGAGCTAGATCCTATCAATTAGGATATACCCTTTAAGACACAAACAAATGTCAATGCATTCACATACATGTTCATATACATTTCATATTCTCATTAAATCTCCATCGATCCTTATAGGAAGTGTGAGATGGAAAAAAGCAATACTATTGAGGAATTTTTGACCAGATTAGAATTGAGCCAACACGATGAAGGGGATTGTTTGCCATCAGAATTTGAGTCTCAGTTGCCAGAGCATGTTAAATTAGATGACAGACCACTTGGTACAGGACAACTGCTAGACTGCTGGGAAAAGTTATCCTCTCATGATCAAATCACTTTTCAGAAACAATATGGGGATCTATCATATTTACTGAAGATTATGGTCCAACATGCTTGTTTTCAGGCCATGATAGGGTTTTGGGATCCAGAATATCGGTGCTTCACATTTGATACTGTGGATATGACTCCTACTATCGAGGAGTATGAATCCCTGCTAAATTGTCCCAAGTCAGAAAAGGTGTACTTTTACACACCTATAGAGCATGCACTTTCTAACTTTGCTTGGATTACCCAGACAGACTGTCAACTAGCAAAATCACATGCAACTAAACGAGGAAATAGCCAAGGTTGGTTTTGGAATGAACTAGAAGCCATATTCAAGAGGAGATTACATGATGAAAGCAATGAAATTCGATTGAGAATTTTGGCCTTAGGCATATATGGTTTGGTTCTTTTCCCATTTGCCGAGGGAATGATCGATTTTGAGGCTGTTAATGTATTAAAAAATGTGGCGACCCTTAAAATTAACCCTGCTACAGCAATATTGGCAGAAACTTTCTTATCCTTGAATTATTGTAGAAAAGTCGGAAGGGGTCGTTTAAGATGTTGTTTGCAGTTGTTATTTGTCTAGACTGTGAGTCATATGATCGAGGGGAAGATTTCAGGTTTGGTTGGTACCCCATGACATCTTTATTCTAAGCTGGAGAATTTTGCTGAAAAACATTTGCATGAATTAGGAAGAACCACATGGGAATCAATGTTCCTGAGTCTAAGTAAATCTCAATTTCATTGGAGAAGTCGATACTCTTATTTCAAATCTTATCTGGCATATTGTGGTGAGTACCCATGGGTCCCGTTGATAGGAGCCCGCTGCTGTATTAGTTACTGTCCCAACATGGTTTTACGACAATTTGGATTTGAGCAGTTTATTCCAAGGACTACCGAACTGGCAACATTTTATGAAGATTTCAAGACCTCGAAGAAATTATTAGAGTCAGTGAAGAAGGCATGGAAACATCCTGGTAGGGTTACTTCTGCTAAGAGAGTAGAAGGAAAAACAACTGAAGGATATCCAATATGGCAAAAGAAGAGAGGGAAAGTGTACAAAGTTCCTCCTTTTGAAGGGCCACCCAGGTCTTTGATTCAGTCTGCTGAAGACATACACGAAGAAGTCCACGCCTAACAAGAATCTTATAACCTAAGTTTGAATGCTGAGGTGGAAGAGTTATGGGCTAAAAAAAGAAAGTTAGAATCTAATCTCGCCATTCGAGAGAAAACTTTGGTTATCATAAAACAAGAAAAGGATGACTTGTCAGCTCAACTACAACATCAACAACTTCAGTTCCAGCAATTACAAGAAAAATATGTACTTTTGTCAGAAGATAAGAGGAAGCAAGATGTCAACATGAAGAGATGGGTTAAAAGAGCATCAAAAGCTGAGGAAATGGTATTAAAATTGGAAGAGAAAAATGGATCACTTCAAGAGCAACATCAAAATCAAGATTTAGTCATTGCCAATTTAGATGAGCATGTTGACCATTTGCTTTCTATTGAGCAAACCTTATCATCAGAAAAAGAAAATGCAGAAAGAGAAGCAGAACGTTGGGCTTCTGAAGCTATGCGCTATCATGTACAAGCAGATGATGCCAAGAATTATGCTTTAGGATTGAGAAGCATAGCCCAACAAATAGCAGATGGTGAGCCAATGACTAGAAATGAATTCCATCAGTTTTTTGGTTTGATCAGAGATGGAATTAATGAGATCTCAGCATATGACGGTCCAAGGCTTTGGAAAGATTGACTTGTTGCGATTTTAATTTTGTAAATTAATAAAAGACCAGTTTATCATCTTTTCATCATGAGAAATGTTTATTTTGATTTATGGCATCAAATTTCTCCCCTAAATCGGTTCAAGTCCCTGTAGGTTTGGAGTTCTTAGTGAGAACTTTCTTAAGCGAATCTGATCTGGTCTGTTCCTTATCATAAGTTAAAAGAAAATTTGAAACAAATAACAAGCATGCATAAGTCATATGGCATTTTGCATTCCATTTGTGCATTTCATTCATTTTTCTCGCATTCGCTCAGGTTGAAATATAGATCCCCCAAAAGACCATAAAATTCATTACACTCGACTACGAAGGAAAATAATGGAGAACGAAGAAAGAGCACATCTAGAGGCTCATTACCAAAGGGAGTTGGAGAGCATGAAAAATGATATTACACGACTTACAAGTCTACTCGAGTAGGCCCTAGCATCCAAGTCCGTAGAAAATACCTCTACTCAGCCAGCAGTCGCAACTCCATCTGTATCTATGCCAGCAGCTCCTTTTGTATTCACGTCTCAAAATTTAGGGGCAAATCCCTCTTTATTTGAACAACAATCCACTACCAATGTTCCACCAGCACAAGTGCCGGTTACTGTAAACTTGACAGCTGATGACCTACATATGATGAAATTCTCTAAACAAGTTGATTATGAGAAGTTGACCACTCTAGAAGACAGATTGAGGGCAGTCGAAGGGGCAGACTTATATGATCATGTTCATGCTGCAGAGATGTGTTTAGTTCTAAATGTAGTTATACCCAAAGAATTTAGGGTACCAGAATTCATCAAGTATACTGGAACTGAATGCCCAGTCACACATCTTAAATCTTATTGCAAAAAGATGGCAGAAGTAGTGAATGATGAGAAACTTCTCATCCATTTCTTTCAAGACAGTCTTTCTGGATCGGCACTAAGTTGGTATACAAGGCTAGATAATACCAAGATCAGAAAATGGAAAGATTTGGTAAAAGCTTTTGTGGAGCAGTACAAATTCAACATGGAGGTATCCCCGGACAGGTCACGCTTGTTAGTCATGGAGAAGGGCAACAAAGAGACTGTAAGAGAATACGCTTTGAGATGGCGTGAAAAAGCATCTCATGCTCAACCCTCTTTGTTAGAAAAAGAAATGGTCACTCTGTTTTCCAACACTTTTAAATCTCCTTACTTTGAACACCTAGTGGGTAGTTCAACTCAACATTTCTATAATGTTGTAACTATCGCTGAGAGGATAGAACAAGCAATAAGAATGGGGAGAATGTTAGAGCCTACTGAGAAGAAAGGCTTTACTGGGAAAAAGAAGGATTCTGAGGTGAACAACGTGGAAGGAGTGTATAAGGGTAAGAAGAAAAATTACCATCATTATAACTTTCAAATACCTACCCAACAAGTTGCAAGTGTAAACTTCACTAAGCCTTTCCCTACCAACCAACAAAACCCACCAAATGACCAACAAAGTAACCAAATTGTTAACCCTCCAAGAAGGAACTTTCAAAGAACCCAAGAACGATTGCCACCATTACCACTTCCCTTGGGAGAAATGTATTCAAAGTTGTTGAGTATTGGGCAAGTGGCCCCTGTTCCCTTAACCCCACTGTAACCTCCATACCCAAATTGGTATAAGCCGGATCTGACATGTGAGTATCATGCTGGTATTGCTGGGTATAACATTGAAAGCTGTAATGCATTTAAAAACAAGCTTCTGCAATTGATAAAAGCTGGATGGATAACTTTTGATGATGCACCGAATGTGAATTTTAACCCTTTACCCAATCATGCTGCAAGTAGTGGAGGGGTAAATGCTGTAGGAGTAGAGGGTAAGAAGGAAAGAGTTTTGAAGGTTTCCATGGAAAGACTGTACGGTATGATAGTACAGTCTGGATATTTACCTGAGGTTGAACCAGTGATGAATGGAAATAATTACTGTAAGTTTCATGGCGAGGTGGGACATCACATTGATGATTGTCAAGAATTTCACCAGGAAGTGCAAAGGATGCTGACTTTCGGCATGATAAGGATAGAGAGTGAAGAAGAAAGCAGTGAAGTTGGGATGATAGGCCGTCAGGAGAAAAAAGTGGAGGTTTGTAGACTCCAACCAACTGTGGGTGGTCCACCAAAACTAATCCTGACCAAACCTGTGTGCACAAATAATGGAAGTTATGGCACAATGCCTTACAATTATGGATATTCTTTCAACATTAAGGATCCTACTCCTATCTTCCATACTGAAATCGGTGGTTTAACTCGAAGTGGTCGGTGTTTTACACCAGAAGAATTGGAGAGGCAGAGGAAAGCTAAAGGAAAAGAAATAGTTGATGCTTTTAAAGGTATGGAAGTGAACAAACCTATAAGTGAAGATGAGTCTAATGAATTTCTGAAGTTGATGAAGCATAGTGAGTATAGTGTGGTAGATCAGTTAAAGAAAACTCCTGCTAGAATCTCTTTAATGTCACTTATCTTGAGTTCTGAATTATACCGTAAAGCATTGCAAAAGGTGTTGAATGAAGCATATGTGCCCCAAGATATTACTCAGGATACAATGGAACATTTGGTGGGAAGAATTCAAGCCTCTAATTACTTATACTTCACTGAAGATGAGCTAGACCCGGAAGGGACTGGGCATAACAAGCCTTTGTACATCACCGTGAAATGTAAGGACTGTCTGATCGGCAAAGTGCTTGTGGATAATGGTTCAACTCTGAATGTGCTACTAAGGCATATGCTAGATGAGATGCCAATTGATGCTACTTATATGAGGCCAAGCACTATGACAACTAGAGCATATGATGGTTCCCCTAGACAGGTAATAGGGACCATTGACATTGAATTGTTTGTAGGGCCTCAGATGTTTTTGGTAACCCTACAAGTAATGGATATACATCCTTCATATAACATGTTATTGGGAAGACCATGGATACACGCCTCTGGGGTTGTGACATCATCTCTACACCAATGTCTGAAGTACATTATCAATGGTACTTTAGTGAAAGTTAAGGCAGAAGAAACCTTGTCCATGATAAGGAATGTGTCAGTCCCTTATATTGAAGCAGAAGATTGCAAAGATGGAAATCTCCATGCCTTCGAGATTGTGAATACTGAATGGGTACCAGAGAATACGGTGTTGAGAAGACCAATTATTTCTGATACTTCCAGAATGATAGATAAGTGCTTTTTGAAACATGGGCTACCATTCCAGAATGCTTCATTTACTGGAAGTTTTAAGGGAGTCAACATGATGAAAGTTAATGCTGCTGATCAGAGGTTTGGGCTTGGCTTTAAGCCTAAGAAATATGATTACAAGAGAGCTGCTAGGATTAAGCGAGAAAGAAGGTTGGCCAGAATGGAAGGAAGAAAGCCAGAAGAAGAAGACATTATAATCCCACCCATCCATGTTTCTTTCCCAAAGTCAGCATATGTAATGAAACCTGAAAACATGATAGAAGTCTTGGGACAGAAACTTGCCGTCATGGATATCAACAATGTAGAGGAAGGTGAAGGAAAAGGCTGGAATTATAATGATGAGCCGAAAACAACAAAAGAAGATAAGCTGTTACCTCAGTTAACTGTCCACTCTCTAGAAGAGGCTCCAACCAATACCTTTGTGCGAAAGCTTTCAGTTGATGAAGTATTCCAGAATTGGGAGATTGAAGAAGCCCCAGCTGTTTTCAAGAAGTAATGATTAAGCGTCTACTTATATTCGCTTTTATGTGCTTTGTGTGCTTTCCTTTGAAGTTTGCTTTGTGTTTTTGTACCTAGTTGGAAATCTTGGCTCAAGATGTCAACATAAGGCCTTTTTATAATTATTGAGCCAACTTTTAAATATTATTGAGATCGTGCATTTTCCTCAACATTTGTTACCTTATTTTGCTTTGTTTGACTACAAGATATGCATTTACACTATAAACACCTTCCGCTTTTAGGAATCCTGAAAGTGAATCCTCCATAAATCCACAAACATATTGCATTGAAAATGAATGGCCAAACTTTGATAAGGATGTGATTGCAATGGATGAAGAGGAATGGAATGAAGATGATATGAAAGAGTTTACTAGACGGGTAGAACAGTCTGAGCATGCTTGGAAACCTGCAAAAGAAGAATTAGAGGTGATAAATGTAGGCACAAAGCAAGATAAAAGAGAGCTAAAGATTGGAACTCTGATTACCACAAAAGAAAGATGTAGTTTAACAGCACTACTACAAGAGTATACGGATGTGTTTGCCTGGTCTTATGCAGATATGCCTGGTCTAGACATTGATATTGTAGTACACAGAGTGCCTCTGATAGAAGGATGTAAACCTGTTAAGCAGAAATTGAGAAGAACTCGCCCGGATATTCTACTCAAGGTCAAAGCGGAGATAGAGAAGCAGTGGGATGCCAGTTTTCTAGAAGTTATTAAATACCCTCAATGGGTATCTAACATAGTGGTAGTCCCAAAAAAGGATGACAAAATCAGAGTATGTGTAGACTTCAGGGATCTAAACAAAGCTAGTCCCAAGGATGATTTTCCTTTGCCTCACATAGACGTTCTGGTGGACAATGCTGCTAAGAGTTCAACTTATTCCTTCATGGACGGATTCTCCGGGTATAACCAGATTAAAATGGTTGAAGAAGATAAAGAGAAGACCACTTTTGTCACACCATGGGGAACATTTTGCTACAAAGTGATGCCATTCGGGTTAAAGAATGCTGGAGCCACATATCAAAGGGCAATGGTGACACTTTTCCATGATATGATGCATAAAGAGATTGAAGTGTATGTGGATGATATGATTGCCAAGTCGAAGAATGGAGAATATCATGTTCAGGTTCTAAGAAAATTATTTGATAGACTAAGGAAGTATCAGTTGAAGCTGAATCCTGCAAAATGCTCATTTGGGGTAAAGTCTGGAAAGTTGCTGGGATTTGTGATAAGCAATAAAGGAATAGAGGTTGATCCTGATAAAGTGAAAGCAATTCAGGCAATGACAATTCCTAAAACTGAGAAAGAAGTAAGAGGCTTCTTAGGACGTTTGAACTACATCGCTCGATTCATATCTCAGTTAACAACAACATGTGAGCCAATCTTTCGATTACTTCGAAAAAAGAATCCTGGTACATGGGACAACGACTGTCAAGAGGCTTTTGACAAAATAAAGCAATACTTACAGAATCCACCTTTGTTAGTGCCACATGTGTCTGGAAGACCTTTGATCTTGTATTTGACAGTAACCAAGGTAGCAATGGGCTGTGTGTTAGGACAACATGATGAGTCTGGAAGAAAGGAGCAAGCTATCTATTATCTGAGTAAGAAGTTTACCGATTGTGAATCCAGATATACTATGACTAAGAAGCTATGTTGTGCCCTTGTGTGGAGTACGAAGCGTCTTCGACAATATATGTTGTATTATACCACCTGGTTGATCTCAAAAATGGATTCGCTTAAGTACATCTTTGAGAAACCTTACTTGTCAAGCCGAATAGCAAGGTGGCAAGTAATGTTGGCAGAGTATGACATTGTATACAAGATAAGAACATCTGTAAAAGGAAGTGTAATTGCTGATCATTTAGCAGATAATGCTATCAAAGATTATGAGCCTTTGAAATTTGACTTCCCGGATGAGGATGTGTTGATAGTCGAAGAAGACAAAGAGAAGAATGATTGGTGGATCATGTATTTTGATGGGGCAGTGAATGTATCTGGCAATGGAGCAGGGGCTGTGATAATCTCACCTGATAAGAAGCAATATCCCATCTCAATCAAGCTACAATTTGAATGTACTAACAATACTGCTGAATATGAGGCTTGTATCCTTGGCTTAGAAGTTGCTTTAGAGATGAAGGTAAAGAAGCTTGATGTCTATGGGGATTCAATGTTAATAATCTGTCAAGTGAAAGGCGAATGGCAAACCAAAGAAGAAAAATTGATACCCTACCAACAATATCTTTCAAAATTGACTGAGGGCTTTGATGAGATATATTTTACCTATATGGGAAGAGACAAAAACCAGTTTGCTGATGCTTTGGCAACCTTAGCTTCTATGGCCAAAACTGATTACGGCATTAGGGTACAACCAATCTGCATTGAGATTAGAAATTTTCCAGCTCATTGTTGTTCAATTGAAGGAGAAGTAGATGGGAACCCATGGTTTTATGACATCAAGCGGTTTATCCAATATCAAAAGTATCCCTTGGGGGCATCTAAAGCAGATATGAAGACCTTGAGACGGTTAGCCATGGAATTTTACCTGGATGGAGAAATTATATATAAAAGATCATTCAATGGGACTTTACTAAGATGTCTAGATGAAATCGAAGCTAAGGTAGCATTGCAAGAAATTCATGAAGGAATTTGTGCAACTCATGCAAGTGGGCATATGATGGCCATGCAACGATCTGGATACTTCTGGATGACCATGGAGAAAGATTGCATTGATTATGTCAGAAAATGCCACAAATGTCAGGTGTATAGTGATAAGATAAATGCACCTCCAGCTCCTCTGTTCAATATGACATCAC
Source organism: Populus nigra (assembly GCF_951802175.1). Lineage (NCBI taxonomy): Eukaryota > Viridiplantae > Streptophyta > Magnoliopsida > Malpighiales > Salicaceae > Populus > Populus nigra. Next base: position 4,606,965 of record NC_084858.1, on the reverse strand, counting down.
CATGGCCATTTGCAATGTGGGGAATAGATGTAATTGGCCCAATCAACCCAAAGGCCAGCAATAGGCATCAATTTATCTTAGTAGCCATTGATTATTTCACAAAGTGGGTGGAGGCCAGCTCTTATGCTCATGTAACTCAAAAGGTGGTCAAGTGTTTCATTGAGAAAGATTTGATTTGTCGGTACGGTTCATCTGAGAAGATAGTGACCGACAACGCCTAAAATTTTAATGGGAAAATAATCACAGAATTGTGTGTGAAGTGGAAAATTAAACACTCAAACTCGTCTCCTTACAGACCGAAGATGAATGGTGCTGTCGAAGCTGCAAACAAGAATATCAAGAAGATTATCCAGAAGATGGTAGTCACTTATAAGGATTGGCATGAGATGCTTCCCTTTGCTCTACATGCGTATCGCACAGCAGTAAGGACATCTACTGAAGCTACACCTTACTCATTAGTATTTGGGATGGAGGCGGTGATGCCTTTGGAAGTAGAAATTCCATCTTTGAGAGTACTAATGGAATCTGAACTAGAAGAAGCTGAATGGGCTAAAGTGAGACACGAGCAGCTAAACATGATAAGTGAGAAGAGGTTGGCTGCAATTTGTCATCACCAGTTATACCAAAGAAGGATGGCCAAAGCATATGACTGGAAAGTCCGACCAAGGGAATTCAAAAAAGGGGATCTTGTACTAAGAAAAATCTTACCATTACCAAGTGAGGATAGAAGCAAGTGGGCACCAAACTATGAAGGCCCGTATGTAGTGAAGAAAGCATTCTGTGGAGGGGCCCTGTTGTTAACTAGAATGGATGGAGATGATGTATCTAGGCCTGTGAACTCTGATTCTGTGAAAAAGTATTATGTATGATGTGTTTCATCCAATCATAATCAATTAAATAAAGTTTGGCCAGGAAATTCTCTTTGCATATACCTCACCAAAAACCCATGCATGATCTCAATGGCTCAACAATTTGATCTTTCAAACTTTTTTTTACAGGAGAACCCATTCTTCTTAAATGAGATTTTAAAAGAACTGATTTTGTTTGTGATTTCCATGAAATAAATCAATGATTTGTTTAGGATGATGTTCAGAGCAATTCCCTTGAAAAAGATGACCAAACAAGTCCAAAACATACAATTGGAACAACTATCATTCAAATTATGTCTTGGATTTACATTTTATCAGCATGAATAATGATTGGTAATATATTAGTTGTCATGGACTCGCAACACATGGTATCTTATAAATCCAAAGCATTACGCTGGATGTGGACAACGTTTATTGGTTTTAACTGATTTTACTTGAAATGAGGAAAGGCCATCTTTGATATTCTTTTCACTTTCTTTAAAATTATCCTTTGGAGTCCCAATTTGAGTTGAGTCTATTTAAAACTTTTTCTTTCATAAGAACCTTAATTGAGATCACACCTTACACTAGGGGGCAAAAAGAAAAATGATTATGGAAATCATCTTGAAAACATGTGAGCTTATAAAGTCTGACAACAAAAACTTCAATAAAATTCAAAACAATTGAGAGAATTCCCAACAAATATGGGAATAACAAAAAAAAAACACAAAAGTTCCTAATTTGGAATATTTAGTATCATTTTGTTGTCAAGATAGCAAAAGAAAATGCTAAGATAAGATAATAGTGATCTATAGTTTTTTTTTAAGCCCTTAAACACTCTTTTGAGCTTATAAAATACTCTTTTTTTTATAGCCTTGAGCCATAAAATACATTACGTGTCTTGAAAGTCCTTTCTAATCGAGTAAGCAACCTGGATCAATAAACTGTGTTCTCAAAATATAAGAGACTTTTCCATAAAGAGTTATGGTGTAGCAAATAATTACTCGTTATTATTCATGCTGTCAAAATAAAAGGCAAATTGTTCCTTTTCTCTCAAAATACATTCAAGTAATCGCTTGAACACCTTGAAAACCCAAGCAGAAGGTCATCTCATCACTTACCTTCATCTGAGATTACTTTTACTAAGACCTTTACTAAGAGATTTGACATAAAGCCCCAAAATTGCCTGAACATTGTTATAAACAGACATTGGAGGTTTCAGTTTTCAAGAACAAAATAGATCTTTTGAAGAATCATTTTTGAAAAAGGTTTTCTTTGTAAGAAAAAATGAACATGTGACACACTACAAGACACTGTTGAGAAATCAGAGATTTTAATGACAACAAGAGCAAAGGAGGAAATGAAATAAGGCAGTTAATTCTCCCAGAGGGGCAGAGAAGCAGCTACCAGATCCCTAATGGCACAAAGAAATTTGCTTCCCTAGTGAAAAATACACATGATAAATCTGTAGATCTCACCTAACATGAGAACTGAAACAGTATGATTTGCAGTATCTATGAAAGGAGATTGTTGACTCTCACAATATGATCAGTTAGACAACAAGATGACTTCTACATCTTCAGTAAGAGGAATGTATATGAAAATCCCAGGTGAAGCGGGATAATCCTCATATTTTGATCATATGAATTGGTTACAGAATCCTCAATAATGGGAATGTTGCCAATAGAACAATGATTGTTGGGAAACTCAAACAAAGCTTATCTTAGAAAATGAGCGACATGGGTTGGCTTGAGTAGATTTGAAGGATGTGTGAATCAAAAGAGCTCACTAAAAAATCAAGATCAAGATCCTAAAACAAGATGAACGAGGGACCTATGTTTCAAAAAAAAACAAGTAAGATGCATTGCATATCATCTAACTCCACATGCATTGCATAATTGTTTTACAGATATTTCATAAAACAATATCCCCACTGGGTTCCAACGAGACTCATATGAATTGAAGTTCTTTTAAATCACATCAAAGATGGCAATTCCACAAAAGCAAAATTCATAAATGAAGACAAGAAAGATGGATTTTTATTCATGGAAAAAGGGGTTTACAAGTACAAATGTTAAACAGTGCGAGGACGATCAGGGATATTTTCATCTTGATGGTTAATCATGCCTCAAAATTCCTCAAATTGTTTATGCATACGCTCCATCTCTTCCTCAAACTCGAGGTGTCGTGTGTTAACATAGTCCCTCCAAAAGTCAACACGTGTATTTAACTCTTGGTTTCTCATCTCCAAGTTGTTTCTATGACGTCTCTCATCACGAAGTCTGTTCCTTAAATTCTCAATCTGATGATGGAGATCAAGAACGTGAGTATTCAACTCAAGTCTTCTGGCATGAAGACGCTCTGCAACGTTAACCAAAGACGAAGTAGCTCTGATACTAAGAGCAAGTGACTGATTCACTGCTTCAATATCGGTCCTGGCTGCCAGCATTATCTCATCACGAGGAAGGATCATGTCTCTAGCCACGGCTACAACAATAACTTCATTGTCCATTACAGTATCCTCTATTGTAACTGGACGACCATTCACTTCAAAGGTAGTACGCCAAACTGCAGGCTCTACTGCAGGAACAGGGTTTGGGTTAGCATTGGAAGAAGAGGAAGACATGGTTAAAGCTTCAAAAGTTAAGAACTTTGAGTGTATTGAAAATGCAAGAAGTTGATGATCTTTTGCCAAATACTGCGTGATTTATAAGGAATTTACTCCTACCATCGTTTTGAACGACAGCTCAAATCTCAACTGTACATACAGTACTTCCTTGGGAAGCTTTCCTTATTTTTGGGATCCACAAATCAAATCCCAACCGTACATACAAGACTTTCTTGAGAAGCTTTCCTCATCTTTGGGATCCAATTACAAATCAAATCCCAAACGCACATATAAGACTTCCTTGAGAAGCTTTCCTCATTTTTTGGGATTTACAAATCAGATCTCAACCGTGCATACAAGACTTTCTTGAGAAGCTTTCCTCATCTTTGGGATCCAATTACAAATCAAATCCCAACCGTACATACAAGACTTTCTTGAGAAGATTTCATCATCTCTGAGATCGATTTACAAATCAGATCTCAACCATACAGGTATGCCTTCCTTTAGAATTTTTCATTAACTCTGAAGCTCATTGCTGAAATCACTTTCATGTATTTCACAAAACTATATTGAAATCACTTTCAAGTATTTCACTATCGGGCATGTCGCCTGGAACAATTAGACCACTTGCAAATTTCCTCGCATTTTATCATCGGACAGGTCGCCTGGAACAATTAGACCACTTGCGAGTTTCCTCACATTTTCACCATCGGGCAGGTCGCCTGGAACAATTAGACCACTTGCGAGTTTCTTCGTATTTTATCATCGGGCAGGTCGCCTGGAACAATTAGACCACTCATAAAATTCTTTGCTTTCCTGTTCACTATCGGGCAGGTCACCTAGAACAATTAGACCACTTGCGAGTTTCATCGCATTTTATCATCGGGCAGGTCTCGCCTGGAACAATTAGACCACTTGCGAGTTTCCTCACATTTTATCATCGGGTAGGTCGCCTGGAACAATTAGACCACTTGTGAGTTTCCTCGCATTTTATCATCAGGGTGGTCACCTGGAAAATAGGACCAATGTTGAAATCACTTTCATGTATTTCACAAAACCATTGTTGAAATCACTTTCATGTATTTCACAATGCTAATCTGAAATCACTTTCATGTATTTCACAAAAAATCAATTTTGAAATCACTTTCATGTATTTCACAAGACTAAGGTTGAAATCAATTTCATGTATTTCACATAAAAATCAATTTTGAAATCACTTTCATGTATTTCACAATGCTAATCTGAAATCACTTTCATGTATTTCACAAGACTAAGGTTGAAATCACTTTCATGTATTTCACATAAAAATCAATTTTGAAATCACTTTCATGTATTTCACAATGCTAATCTGAAATCACTTTCATGTATTTCACAAAAAATCAATTTTGAAATCACTTTCATGTATTTCACAAGACTAAGGTTGAAATCACTTTCATGTATTTCACATAAAAATCAATTTTGAAATCACTCATGTATTTCACAAAACCATTGTTGAAATCACTTTCATGTATTTCACAACATTAATCTGAAATCACTTTCATGTATTTCACAAGATCAATATTGAAAACACTTTCATGTTTTTCACTTGGGCAGGTCGCCAATAAGAATTAGACCAACTAAAAAATCTGTGTATTTTTCAACACTTCCATCGTTTTTCTTTACAAAACTTACTATGCAAAGTCAAAAGAAAATGAATTTTCCAATGCCTTTGCACCGTAAGCATTGTAAAGAGGGGGCAACTGTTGTAACCCAATTTTGGATCCACCAAGATTTTCTCGAATGTTATTTTATTTCTATTATTATTTATAAAATCCAAAAAATTAAGAAAAAATGAAAATTCAAAAATATATTTTTCTCGAGTCAACCGCATCTTTCCATCAAAACCGAGTCCACCGGGTCAAACCATGTCTACCAGGGTAAAAAATGTGTTTCGGGCCGTTTCGGGTCAAAACCATCATTTGTCACCAAAACCGAGTCCATCGGGTCAATACGGGTCAAACCATGTCGACCAGGGTAAAAAATAAGTTTCGGGCCGTTTCGGGTCAAAACCGTCATTTTTGACCAAAACTGAGTTCACCGGGTCAATGCGGGCCAAACCATGTCGACCAGGATAAAAAATGAGTTTCATGCCGTTTTGGGTCAAAACTGTTATTTTTTGGTCAAAACCCGGTCCACCGGTTTTATATCATTTTGAAAGTTCACACCGTAGCGTAATCTCAGACTCTCTCTCTCCTCCGTTGGCGACGCTCTCTCTCTCTCATCCGATCTCCACTTTCCGGCCGTCTCCAGCCTCCGCACTACCACATAAAGGTTTCTCCCCTGCTGTAAAGAAAAACCCCGGTGGTTTTCATTGTTTTCTCTGCCTCATCTGGCCGGAAAAAGACCGCGATCATTGCCGGCCATCGAAGCTTCAAGCCGTCGATTCTCCTTCGTCAGCCATCAACGGCCATCGAGACCACCACCATCAGAATCCTCGACCTCAGATCTATCAGGATCGACCATCGGTTGGTCAGAAATCTCGCCGGAAAATTTCGCCGCCACCAACAGTAACCGCGCGTGTGCCACACGCGCCGCCAGTGGCATTTTCATGATTTTTCGAGAAATCCGAGGGTATTTCAGTCTTTTACCTATATAGTGACACTCAGGTAAATTTTTTGAGATTTCTAACATTTTTTATTTTGTATATAAATCTTCTTGCATGTAAAAAACAATAAAACAAAAAGAAAATAAAAAACGACGTGGTTCCAACACCCATTTTATCATATTATTGTTCGTGGGTCCAAAGCTCAATTCTCGAATATGGTTATATCCATTTCTCAATAATATCAAAATAAATTTGTTTTTATAAATGAATATTATTTGTCGACACGTCTTTTTTTTTTAAAAAAAGGACCGATGTCAAAAATATAAATACCAAATATGGATTATGTCCATTATCTCTTGTGGTAACCTAGACGTAACTCTCCTTTTTAGGGTTAAAACGTCATATTTTAGACAAGTCTCCTAATTTTTAGGGACTGATGTCATTTTTAACGCGTCTCCTATTTTTAGGGACCGACGTTAACCATTTTAAAAAAAAAACAAATTACCAATAAACCCAAAATATAATGGATTATATCCATTATTACTTTTGGTAACCCAGACGTAACCCTCCTTTTTAGGGATAAACGTTAATATTTTTAGACGAGTCTCCTAATTTTTAGGGACTGATGTCATTCTTAACGTGTCTCCTATTTTTAGGGACCGACGTTAATCATAAAAAATTTACAAATAAGCCCAAAATATAATCGCATTTGAATCAAATAAAAAACACACAAGTAAGGGCAACCTTTCTTTTGAAAGGATGTTTTAAGGGTGGTGTCTACCTTCCCTTAATCATAACTAACCCCGTACCCGAATCTCTGGGACCAGTGTCTAATTTGGGATTAATTACTAGATGGTGACTCCAATAAAATCTTTGTTTCCCCAATCGAGAAAAAAACCTTTTTGTTAAATAAACAAAAAAAAGTGGGAGCCGTCGCCCGACGTCGTGTATCGACAATCCTCATACTCATCTCAAGGAGTTCCATATGGTTTGTGCTGGCATGAAACCGAATGGAGTTGATGAAGAACAAGTTAAGTTGAAAGCTTTCCCTTTCTCTTTGAAGGGGGCAGCAAAGGCATGGCTTTTCTCTATTCTCCCAGGATCTATTGGAACTTGGAATGCTATGAAGAAGATTTTCCTTGAGAAGTATTTCCCAGCATCTCGAGTTGCCAACATAAGGAAAGAAATATGTGGGATTCAGCAATCTCATGGAGAGACACTCTCTGAATATTGGGAAAGATTTGAGCAACTCTGCATTCAATGTCCTCATCATCAAATACCCGATCAGCTGCTCATTCAATATTTCTATGAAGGATTGATGCCTACTGATCGTAATATCATTGATGCTGCAAGTAGAGGCGCATTGGTGGAAAAGATACCCGAAGCTGCATGCCAATTGATCTCAAACATGGCAGCCAACTCAAAACAGTTTGGCACTCATGGAGACTTCTCCAACAAACGAGTAAATGAGGTAAGTATTTCTAACCTTGAAAATAAAGTTAATGATCTTACTTCTCTTGTGCGTTCTTTGGCTTGTGGAAATGTGCAGCAGGTGAAAGTTTGTAGCATATGCTCCTTACAAGGACATGCTTCGGATATGTGCCCAACAATGCAAGAAGATTATATTGAACAAGCTCATGCAATTGATGGAGCATTCAACGGATAGCCCCAAAGTAAATATGATCCATTTTCCAACATGTACAATCCCGGATGGAGAGATCATCCCAACTTACACTACAGTAACCCATCCCAACAAGGCAATCAAGGCCGACAGTTCCATCCCTATGGATTTCAGCCCCAACAAAATTATCAAGCAAGACAACCCGCTCCATTCACAAACTCCAATGTTATGGGGTTGTCATCCAATGATGATCTTCGTGAGATGATGAAAACTTTGGCTTCTAATACTGTTACCTTACAACAAAATGTCATGTCTTTTCAACAGGAAACAAGGTCAAGTATTCACAACTTGAAAAAGCAAATGGGGCAAGTAGCTTCAAGTGTAGGGAAATTGGAAGCACAAATGAATGGAAAGTTGCCCTCCCAAGCATTGAATCGAAAAGAGAATGTTAGTGCTATCATGCTGTGAAGTAGGAAAGAACTTGAAGAGAAAAGGTTGAAACAAATTGAGATAGAGGAAGAAGAAGAGATAGAAACTGAATTGAGTACAAAGAAGGAACATCCTTCTCCTCCACAAACAGAAATAAAGACCAACACTCGAAAGGTAACTCCTCACTCAATTAATTCCAGTTTTAAAACAATTCCACCCTTCCCTGTGAGTTCTTCTAGGTCAAAGAAAGAAGACAAAGAAAAAGAGATTTTAGAGGTTTTCAAGAAAGTGGAACTCAACATTCCTTTGCTTGATGCTATTAAGCAAATTCCCAAGTATGCAAAATTCTTGAAAGAGTTGTGTACTACCAAGAGAGCTTTCAAACTGAAAGGTCATGAAATGGTAAGTATGGGTGAAGTTGTATCTGCCGTTGTTCAAAAGAATCTGCCTTTGAAACAAAAAGACCCAGGTGCGTTTACTATCCCATGTGTTATTGGTAATGCTAGTTTTAAAAGAGCTTTATGCGATTTAGGTGCATCCATTAGTGTTATGCCCAAACATGTTTATGATTCTCTTAGTCTTGAGCCTTTGAATAAAACTAGCATTGTAATACAACTTGCGGATCGTAGTTTTGTTTACCCACTTGGTGTGATAGAAGATGTCCTAGTCAAGATTGATAGTTTGGTTATTCCATGTGATTTTTATATTCTTGATATGAAACATGATTCTTGTGATTCATCAACCAGCACTCTATATTGTTAGGGAGACCATTCTTGAAAACCGCCAACACAAAGATTGATTGTGGTAAGGATACCTCGTCTATGGAAGTAGGAGATGAAAAAATTGAATTCAATTTTCATGATGCAATGAAATATCCTTATAGCAATGTTTGTGATTTTGATTGCGAAGATGGATTAAGCATAACTTTGAGCTATGGCTATGATTTCACCAAGATAGAAGAGATGGAGAGGCATGTGTGTGTTCCCCAAAACGTACACGAATCAGTATTGGCCTTACAAGCTTTGCAAACCATTCCTCATGGTAATGTCTTTGTTGATTTAGTACTCTCACATAAAAAGCTTTTGCCATCTATTTTACAGGCCCCTGAGTTAGAATTAAAACCTTTGCCCGATAATTTGAAGTATGTATTCATTGGCGACAACAATACACTTCCCGTTATCATAGCAAAAGGTTTGACAAGTATGCAAGAGAAAAGCTTGTGAAGTTGTTATGTGATCACAAGACGACCATTGGATGGACTTTAGCCGACATCAAGGGCATTAGTCCCTCAATGTGTATGCATCACATACTATTGGAGGACAACGCAAAACCAACAAGGGAAATGCAAAGGAGGTTGAACCAGCCTATGATGGAGGTAGTGAAAGTTGAAATTTTAAAACTGTTAGATGCAGGAGTCATTTACCCCATCACTGACAGTAAATGGGTCGCGCCAATCCATGTGGTGCCCAAAAAGACCGGAATCATGTTGGTGAAAAACAAAAATGATGAGCTCATTCCTACTCGCATCTCGAGTGGATGGAGAATGTGTGTTGATTACAAAAAGCTCAATCTTTCTACACGCAAAGATCATTTCCCACTACCATTCATGGATCAAATGCTTGAACGCCTAGCAGGTAAGTCTTTTTATTGCTTTCTTGATGGATATAGTGGATACAATCAGATTGTTATTAATCCCGAGGATCAAGAAAAGACTACATTTACATGTCCATTTGGTACATATGCATATAAGAGAATGCCTTTTGGTCTCTGTAATGCTCCTGCAACTTTTCAAAGATGCATGATGAGTATTTTTTCTGACTATGTTGAAAGAATAATTGAGGTTTTTATGGATGATTTCACGGTGTATGGTGATTCTTTTGATAAATGTCTAGAAAATTTATCTTTGATCTTGAAAAGGTGCATTGAAACTAACCTTGTCTTGAACTATGAAAAGTGTTATTTTATGGTAGAACAAGGAATAATTCTTGGGCATGTTGTGTCTTCACATGGATTAGAGGTTGATAAAGCTAAGATAGATGTTATTTCATCATTGCCTTACCCCTCATACGTGAGGGAAGTTCGTTCTTTTCTAGGCTATGCAGGTTTCTATCGACGCTTTATCAAAGATTTCTCGAAGATTACAACACCCTTGTGCAAACTATTAGCCAAAGAAGTGGATTTTGTGTTTGATCAAGCATGTAAAGATGCCCATGATGAGCTTAAGAGACGTGTCACATCTGCCCCTATCATCCAACCACCAAATTGGGATGAATCTTTTGAGATAATGTGTGATGCGAGTGACTATGTGTTAGGAGTTGTGCTTGGGCAAAGAATTGGGAAGAATTTGCATGTTATCGCCTATGCTTCTTGCATGTTGGATGAGCACAATGGAATTACCATACAACTGAAAAGGAACTTTTTGTAGTGGTGTTTGCTCTTGAAAAATTCAGGTCATATCTACTTGGTACAAAAGTCATTGTTTTTACTGACTGTCGCACGTCAAAAAATCAGCGCGGCATCGGCTGGCGATCTTCTCATTGTTATTGCGTTTGATTGAATTTGATTGGTTCGTTGGAGTCGCCACCTAGTAATTTATTCAAGGCTACTAGGAAACCTGGATGTACTGGTCTTGTCAGAGATTCGCGGGTAAGGGACTGGTTGTGGTTAGGAAAGGTATCAGTACCCCTAACACACCCTACCTGAGGTAAGCTGCTTCGTGACTTTGATGTGTTAAAGAAGTTTTAATAATTGTCTTTTCATCGGATATTAGAAATACAACTTACATGTAAGTTAATAAATCTTGACCGTGATCCAATCAAAATATTAAATTCTTCTTTAATCTTTGCAATTTTATTTATAAAAAAATAATACATAAAACAAATACAAACACACACATACACTTTCACTATATCTTTTCTTTTCCTTTTTTCTTTTTCCTTTTTCTTTTCTTTTTTTGTTCTTTTTATACATCACAATACAAATTATAAAATTCAAAAATAAATAAAAATTACATCAAATAATCCCAATTTACAAAATGGTCCTCAAAACTCCAAAAATTGCAAGGGAAGTGCTTCAGGAACTGCAGCAACTGTCTATTCAAATCTAATTGTTGAAATGAAATCAGAGAGATGTCAATTTTGAAAAGTATTTTTGGAAATCAAGCTTGTTTGGTCAAAGACCCAACACACGTCATTCAATGCAATCCTTTGATTGTCTTTTATTTTGAAAACAGAAATCAACCCGTTGTGAGATTAAAATAACTTTTCTTGGTTTTTTGTGTCTATCTCAATTTTTGATCTTGGGTATATCTTTTGATGGTTTGTGATGAGGTGACCTTCTTTGGATTTCAAGAAACAAAAGGCTCAAGTCAAAACTTGAGGATTCATCAAGAAAGATTGTTTTCTTTTTTTTTTTAGCACCAATTTTATTAGCATGCATAATAACAAGTAGCTTAATCTATGAAGCCACGACTCTTATGGAAAGGCTCTTCAAGTTTTGAGAGCGTCATTTATCAGTTCAGATTGCTTACTTGATCGAAAAGGGCTTTTAAAAGCACGTAATGCAGGCTATGGTTCATGGCTATGAAAGAAAGGGATTTCACAAGCTCAAAAAGTGTTTCAAGGTTTCAAAGACCTAGGATCAACATCAAACTATTCATCAACTTGTTTTCTATTGTTGTCTTTGTAGAGGAAATGACATATAACCTTATTAACCTCAAATATCAGAATTCTCTTAACATAGGTTATATGCAAATCCAACTTTTTCTTTGATGAATAACCAATCTCAATCATCTGATAACTTCAGGGCTTTATCGTGGATGCCAAAGGTCATGGCTTTCATATAGCATTTCTCATAGTTTTCTAACATGCCCCCAGTCTAGGTCTTCTTTCTTTTAACTCTCTCTTAAACGTTGGACTTTTGTTCTAAGCCTTCTCTTTCACTTTTGTCTTTTCTTATTTGCCCCTAGTGCGGGGTGCGATCCTAGTCAGGGTTTTCTTGAAAAAAATATTCTATCAGGCTCAAATGGGGACCGCAAGGGATAATATTTCAAGAAATGTGAAAGGATAACAAAAATGGCCTTTTCTCATCTCAAGCAAGGTCGGTTAGAACCGATAAATTTTAACCTCATCTAGTGTAATGATTTGGACTTGAAAGAATCATGATTCACGAGTCCATAACTATTGAATCCACTACATGTCATTATGCATACTGCTAAAACTTAGCTATATGATGTGTGGTTCAATTTCAGGAGGTATGAGTTCAAAATTGTTTGGTCACCTCATGTCATTTTCAAGCATCAAGTCATTTCCGCAATCAAAACACTTTTAATGTTCAGGATTAAACTTTGCATGTTGGAGTTTGATCAAACATATTTTGTCAAAATAATATTTGAAAGAAACATCTCATGATTTCATAACAACAAAGAGACAACGAAAAGACATGTTTCGTTGAAGGGTGAGATGTGATCCCAAAACAAAATGCAGAAGGGCAAAAATCCAAAACAAAGATGATTGACAGTTTAACCCCTTCTTAGATCAGCTTCTCTAGCAATATCTATGTTTTGCCAAGCAATTCCGATCACTCGTCATTCTGAGGATGTTCTGGTGACAAAATGATCGATGACATCATCTTTCACAAACTGAGCAAGATTCTTGAAACTCTTGCATTTGTTCAACTGAAATGGCCAAGGACTCCACCATGACATCCCATCTCATGTCTGGATTATACCACTTAGAAAATGGTGGTTGCATGGGATTTGTCGGAGTCAGGCAAAAAGTCTGGAACCTGGCAGGTGCTGGTAGGCCAACTTGAGCAGTAGAAGGATGTCAATCTTGGTAAAGACACTTGAGCAGTTGATGTTACAGCGAGACCTGGCTAAACCACATGAATTCATGGCAGAACCTGTCAGGTGTCTTATTCATCTTCTCTTCATTGTTCTGGAATTCATGGCAGAACCTTCAATCTTTCACTTCTTCATGGCTCGCTTAATTCTTTTGACAATCTTCACAACATCATGTCAATCTTCTAATGTTGTTGTGGTCATTTGTGGATTGTTGGAAACCTTCCAACAGCTTGGTAATCTTGGCAGTGCCCAGAAACATGTGGCATCGCCATTACCGACGTGTGGAGTCACACATTGTCAAAACTGGAAGAGAACCTGATGAATCTAAAACTCCTTTGTCTCCTCTTTGATTCCTCACTGACGGTGCATCAAATAGACACATAGAGAGGGAGTTCTGCTTTGTTGAAGTTTCAGTTTTCTTCATGTTTTTCAGTCTAGGCATGTCTCTTCTCTCTACTTTTTCATTTTAATACTGACACTATAAGGAGGAAAATCATAGATGATCTGAAACTATTATATTCTTTCTTGAATTTCCCACTTGCAGATCCACAAACAGATTCATGTTAAGAGAGCTCTGCTATGTTGAAGTTTGATGCTTGCCCCTGTTTTCAGACTAGGTCTGGCTTTTCAAACCCACTACAGTGTCTTCGTACTGAAACTGGTGGTGTAAATTTTCATATCATCTAAATCTACTACATCCCCTCTTGCATTTGCCACTTGCAGAGTGACAAACGGGTTTTTGTGGAGGGAGCTCTGCCACGTCAAAGTTTGATGACTGCTCATGTTTTCAGACTAGGTCTTACTCTTCGGCCTACTCCAGTGTTTCAGTGCTGAAACTGATGAGACAAATTTTTGTAGCGTATGAAAGTACTGCATCCCCTCTTGCATGCCCCACTGGCAGATCCTCAAACAAATCTCTGCAGAGAGAGCTCTGCCACATAGAAGTTTGATGTCTACTCATGTTTTTTTTCTGACCAGGTCTTGCTCTTCAACCTGCCACAGTGTCTTTAGGCTGAAACTGATGAGATATTTTCATAGCATATGCAACTAATAAATTCCCTCTTACATTCCCAACTTGTAGAGCTATAAACGGATTTTTGTAGAGAGAGCTCTGCAACGTAGAAGTTTGATGACTGCTAACATTTTCAGACCAGGTCTGACTCTTCTGCCTACTACAATGTTTTGCTGGTGCCACTGGTGAGAGGAAGTTTTAAAGCATATGAAACTACTACACCCCCTCTTGCGTTCCCCACTGGCAGATCCACAAATAAATCTCTACAGAGAGAGCTCTGCAACGTAGAAGTTCAGTGTCTAATCATGGGTTTTTTTTTCGGGGTTTTTATTTTTTTTTTTTTTTATTTTTTTTTTTTACATCTTGTGCCGCTGAACTAGAATTGAGCTAACAGTTGGGGTAACGTCAAAAAAGGCTAACGCACCATGCATAGAAGGCTAGCAGTTATTTGGTGCCATTGAAAGATGTGGAGGCGATGAACAATTAACAGGGCAGCTGACCAAGAACAAAGGTTGTCATTAGTTGATGACTGAAGGCATTGTTGATGTTGTTCATTGGTGAAAAGGAGAGATGCGGCTTTAATTGAACTGGACAAGCATTGTTCCCACAAAAGACTGTGCAGATTTCAATTTGACGCTTGACACTTGTTCAGGCAGATCTGAGCCCAGCTACTTCCCCTTTGATGCTCTCAACTTTCTTTTGACTCTGTGCCTCTCTCTGACATCTTTCTTCATTTCCATCGTCTTTTTTTTTAATCACGTGTAGCACAGCTTGTGTGGGGGAACCTATCTTTTAACCCGGTGCATGCATGATAAATGTATGAACATGTAAACTATATGAAGAACTCGCCCTTCAAGGGGTGACATATGGTCGTAACTCTTGTATGATGAAACAAGAATCTTGATTCTTGCCCAAACTCTACAATAAAAATTTTCTGAATGACGGCCATTGGGTCACCCACAGGTCTTGAGTTCAAGATGCTTCAAGAAGGGTTTGCCCTGATGCAAATAAAAATAGCACATACAACCTAAGGACAGGTTCTATTCACTATGTGAACATGGGTAGGTTCTCTACCTGGTCTCAAAAGGGTCTCATATCTGCCCAGTGACGTTCTTCGTAAAGACAGTATGGGGGCGTTGCAAGGAATAGTTAAGGTACGTCTACCCACCATTACCAAGCAGGCACTCAGATATGAGTTCGGTTTTTCACGCATCTGAACCCTGACCAATAGTCATAGGGCAGATCGCTAATTCACCACCTAACTTAGAAGCTTGTGTGTGCTTTCAAAAATAAATACAGGTGATGCATGAAACAATTCTAAAAATACATGGATAAAACAAAAATAAAACAAAACAAAAATGCAAAAACTTAAACACATCAAATACACAAAGCTTAGTCCAATATTGTCAGAAACAGTACCTTCCCCAGTGGAGTCGCCATTCTGTCGCACGTCAAAAAATCAGCGCGGCATCGGCTGGCGATCTTCTCATTGTTATTGCGTTTGATTGAATTTGATTGGTTCGTTGGAGTCGCCACCTAGTAATTTATTCAAGGCTACTAGGAAACCTGGATGTACTGGTCTTGTCAGAGATTCGCGGGTAAGGGACTGGTTGTGGTTAGGAAAGGTATCAGTACCCCTAACACACCCTACCTGAGGTAAGCTGCTTCGTGACTTTGATGTGTTAAAGAAGTTTTAATAATTGTCTTTTCATCAGATATTAGAAATACAACTTACATGTAAGTTAATAAATCTTGACCGTGATCCAATCAAAATATTAAATTCTTCTTTAATCTTTGCAATTTTATTTATAAAAAAATAATACATAAAACAAATACAAACACACACATACACTTTCACTATATCTTTTCTTTTCTTTTTTTCTTTTTCCTTTTTCTTTTCTTTTTTTGTTCTTTTTATACATCACAATACAAATTATAAAATTCAAAAATAAATAAAAATTACATCAAATAATCCCAATTTACAAAATGGTCCTCAAAACTCCAAAAATTGCAAGGGAAGTGCTTCAGGAACTGCAGCAACAGTGGCGGCGCGTCTTCCCACGCGCCACCGCCCATGAAGACGGCAGGAGCTACCAGATCGGGACTCTCTTCCTCTCCTCTGCCTCCCTGCATCGGCGGTGACCTGCAAAAACAACAAAATCCATAGCAACCAATTGATTTTAGTTTTTTGTTTCCTTGTTTCGTTTTGTAAAATCTGCTTCGATTTGTTTGGATCTGCTTTGCTGCAGATCCGTTTCCTTTGCTCGTCTTCTTCTCACCTGTTCTTGTTCCATGTACTGGCGGCGTCAAGGAGGAACGGGGAGAGACCGACTGGCTGAGGAGAGATGGGGCTGCTGGATGGAGGAACCGGGTATGCTGGTGGTCTTCCTTTGCTGCTGTTGTTCGTGGTGTGGAGGAGACCGAAGAGGAAGAAGATCTGTTGAAATCGGGGAGCTGGAATGGCTGAGGGCTGGTGTTGATGACCGGCTATGGTGGAGAAAAAAATGAAAGGGGAGAGGAAGGAAGATGATGGCGTTGGGCAGCTGTGGAGAGGGGAAGGTTCCAGCTGCGGCTGGGTGTGAAAAACCAAAGTTGAGGAGTGGCCGGTTCTGCTTCTTTGAGGCAGGAGCTGGCTGTTGTGTGGAGATGGCGCCGGTTTCAGAGGAGAAGCCCGGCTGGAATGGCTGAGAGAGAGGGTAGATCGGCTTGCTCTGTTTTTTGTGAAGGAAAGTGGTGTTGGGTGAAGGCTGAAAGAGGTTTTTTTCTTTGATGATGGGCGGCACGGCTGAGATGGAAGGCTGAAAATCCAACAGGGGGGGTCGGCTGCTGGAAAAGAGAAAATGGAGTTGCTGTCTTGGAGAAGGAAGGCTTGTGCGGGGAAGATGAAGAAAGTTGTGGCCGGCTGTGTGGTCGGCTGAAAAGGAAGGCTTTGGGGCTGTCTTGGCTCTCTGGTGCTTTTTTTTTTTGGCCAAAGGGAGGGCCAAGCTTCGGCTGGCAGCTGAGGGGAGAAAGGAGGCTTGTGTGCCAGGGTCAGGGAGAAGAAGAAAAATGTGGCCAGCCGGAGGGGGCTGGCTGTCCAGTTGCGGGAGAAGAGAAAAAAATTAAAGGGGAGGGCCGGCTGTGCAGTTGAGGGAGCCGAGAAGAAAATTCAGGGGAAGGGGGGGCGGCGGCTCTAGAGAAAAAGATGGGTTTAGGGTTAGGTATTTTTTTGTATTTTTTTCTGATGTTGTCAAAATTGCCCCCCCCTTATGTTTGAGTTGTGGACCAGTATTTATAGGTAAAATGTTGCATGGATCTCAAAATTGGTCCCTCAACTTTCTTTCTTTTTGTAAATTTGATTTTTCTTAATTTTTTTGTATTTTTGAAAACGAGCAATATCAACGTCGACTCAAATGACGAAAACCAATGACTTTAAAATTAACACGTTAAAAGTTGAACGCATTCGAAAGACCTTTGAAAATTTAAATTCTTTTTAGACGACGCTGAAAATGCTAAAAACGATGCAAATGTATTAAAAATGTATTTATTTGGGTTTTCAATGCTTTTCGCTATTTTTGAATTTTTTCTAAAAATTTATTAAAACATGGGTCAAAAATTGGGTAGCAACAGATGCCCCCTCTTTACAATGCTTACGAAGCAAAACTCCTCAATGTTTCGCATAGTAAGCTTTGTAAAGAAAAACCTTAACTTGTTCAATATCCACTCATCTAAAGACCTTACTCTCCTTTTTTCATTTTCTATTTCTTTCTCTTTTCCTTCTCCTTTCCTTTTCTTCTTTTTACGAGGTCCCATCTGGCGACCTCCAAATAGCGAGACACAAGATCCCTTCTGGCGATCTCCTTCAATCAACTTGGAATCCCATCTGGCGATTCCTTTTATTCAACATGTAATACAGGGTCCCCTCTGGCGACCTCCGCATAGCGAAACATGAGATCCCTTCTGGCGATCTCCTTCAATCAACTTGGAATCCCATCTGGCGATTCCTTTTTTTCAACATGTGATACAGGGTCCCATCTGGCGACCTCCGAATAGAGAAACACGAGATCCCTTCTGGCGATCTCTTTTAATCAACTTGGAATCCCATCTGGCGATTCCTTTTATTCAACATGTAATACGGGGTCCCATCTGGCGACCTCCGAATAGCGAAACACGAGATCCCTTCTGGCGATCTCTTTTAATCAACTTGGAATCCCATCTGGCAATTCCTTTTATAACCAACATGAAAAAACGAGGTCCCATCTGGCGACCTCCAAACAGTGAAACACGAGATCCCTTCTGGCGATCTCTTTTAACTTGGAATCCCATCTGGCGATTCCTTTTATTCAAACGAAATACGAGGTCCCATCTGGCAACCTCCAAATAGCAAAACACGAGATCCCATCTGGCGACCTCATTAAAGTGGAACTAAAAAAATGTGTGGTAGCTCGGTCAACCTGAAATCCCATCTGGCGATTCCCTTTAACCAAAGCTACATGAGATCCCATCTGGCGACCTCATTCAACTGGAACTTAGAAAAATGTGTGGTAGCTCGGTCGACCTGAAATCTCATCTGGCGATTCCCTTTAACCAAAGCTACATGAGATTCCATCTGGCGACCTCATTAAAGTGGAACTAAAAAATGTGTGGTAGCTCGGTCAACCTGAAATCCCATCTGGCGATTCCCTTTAACCAAAGCTACATGAGATCCCATCTGGCGACCTCATTAAAGTGGAACTAAAAAATGTGTGGTAGCTCGGTCAACCTGAAATCCCATCTGGCGATTCCCTTTAACCAAAGCTACATGAGATCCCATCTAGCGACCTCATTAAACCAAACCCAAAAAAATATGCAAAAAGTGGTCTCATTGTAATGGGTGACCTACCCAGGTGGAAAGAATATGGAAAGCGGTCTCATTATGATGGGTGACCTACCCAAATGGAAAGAATGTGAAGTGCGGTCTTATTATAATGGGTGACCTACCCAGATGGAAATGAGAAAAAATATGAAGTGTGGTCTCATTATAATGGGTGACCTACCCAAATGGAAGATGAGAAAAAATGTGACGTGTGGTCTCATTGTTATGGGTGACCTACCCAGAAAAAATGATGTTTTTTTTTTTTTTTTTTTTTTTTGTTTTTTTGTTTTGTTTTTTTTTCAAAAAATAAAATAAAATAAAATAATGGTCTCATTGTTACGGGTGACCTACCCAAAGAAAAAAGAAAGAGTGGTCTCCTTGTAATGGGTGGCCTACCCAGGTGGAAAGAATACGATGTGCGGTCTCATTATAATGGGTGACCTACCCAGATGGAAGATAGAAAAAATATGAAGTGGTCGTGTTATAATGGGTGACCTACCCAGATGGAAGATAGAAAAAATATGAAGTGGTCGTGTTATAATGGGTGACCTACCCAAATGGAAGATGGTGGTCTCATTGTGATGGGTGACCTACCCAGATGAAAGATGTGATGTGACAAGTGTGAAAAAAGGGACTTACCTGGCGAAGTCCTGAAGGGATGATTGATGAAGAGCCGGAAAACTTGGTGCTTCTTGATAATTCTTGATCGCAGGGTTTGAAAACTCGATGCTTCCTGATTGCAAGGTTGATTTTCCTAACAATAAGGCTTATCTCATCTTCTTCCCGTTCCAAGGTCACAACCATGATTCTCTGTTATTATCAGCTCAATGATTCTTCTTTTTTTTTTCTTTTTCTTTCTTTTTTTTTTTTTGGTCCCCAATCTTGCTGAACTACATTGAGGATTTTTCTTGCAACAAAACAAAATAAAAAATATGTGTAATGTTTTAACGTTAGATGACATGCATGCATCCTTACCTGATTTGAAATATAGGTCCCCCCTCTTCGATGTTCCATCATCACAGGGTGCCTTTGTTTGCATTCCAAAGCTTTCTTTGTTCTCTTGATGCCTTGGCTCATTCATGCGCTAGCCATCCACTTAGCGGTAAGTGCAGTGCCCCTCCTGGGTTGTCCACAATGATTACTGCTCTTGTTGTTTATCAAGCTTGACTCTGCCCCCAAGTGCGGTGTTGCTTGATTCATCATGAAGGATTTTCTCTTTTGGATTCTTCTGAGAATTATCCTCTGATTGATTGTGTGCATCATGCCAACACCCATCAAGATTGTTAATCAGTCATGAACTTGCCTTAAGCTGAAACAATACTCTTCAAGTATATGTTATCATCAGTCTTCATTGAAACTATCTAGTTGTCCAGACATGCATCTCATAGCTTGCCGTACAAGGCTCCTTGTTGTAAGCTCAATGTTTTTTCTCCATGGATTTCTCTCATTTTATCGAATCAGATTGTGAAAAGAAATGCAGTGGCATCATCAATGATGTTCATTTTATCACCCATATTCATGCGATGAAGTGCGCATTTGAGCTTCAGATTAGATGGTCCCACAGTCAGTCTTGGTGGGTGCATTTCTGAGATTCATTCAATGAAGTTGTGATAACATCTGTTGATAACCATGTTTCAAAAGATGACAATATGAGATTGTCCTTCAAGTGCAGCATTGTTCCCACAGTCAGTCTTGGTGGTGTGCATCTTTTCAATATTCATTCAAATTGCAACTGTATGCCCACATCGATTGATAGCCCATGTTTCAAAAGGTGATGATATAAAGATTTCCTTCAAGTATACCTTTGCTTTCCCGATTGTTGACGGGGTTCGCTAAATCATGGACATATCTTTGAACAACATTGCCCCCAGTAATGATCTGAATGTTTGTTCTGCTGATTTGCTTTCTTTAAACACCATTGTCCTCAGTGCATTGATTCATCATTTGATCATCTTTAATTTGCCCCCAGCTGATCTGAATACTGTTTGTTTTCCTACTCAGGATCCACTGTATTGCCCCTAAGTGGTCAACTTTTCGAGTGTCAAGAAGAGTTGATGTCATTTCTGCTTCAATTTGTTCTTCTTTGTTCGATAATCTTTCTTGTTCTGGAATCAAATCTCATATTTCAACGCTCATGTCTATTCAAATCTAATTGTTGAAATGAAATCAGAGAGATGTCAATTTTGAAAAGTATTTTTGGAAATCAAGCTTGTTTGGTCAAAGACCCAACACACGTCATTCAATGCAATCCTTTGATTGTCTTTTATTTTGAAAACAGAAATCAACCCGTTGTGAGATTAAAATAACTTTTCTTGGTTTTTTGTGTCTATCTCAATTTTTGATCTTGGGTATATCTTTTGATGGTTTGTGATGAGGTGACCTTCTTTGGATTTCAAGAAACAAAAGGCTCAAGTCAAAACTTGAGGATTCATCAAGAAAGATTGTTTTCTTTTTTTTTTAGCACCAATTTTATTAGCATGCATAATAACAAGTAGCTTAATCTATGAAGCCACGACTCTTATGGAAAGGCTCTTCAAGTTTTGAGAGCGTCATTTATCAGTTCAGATTGCTTACTTGATCGAAAAGGGCTTTTAAAAGCACGTAATGCAGGCTATGGTTCATGGCTATGAAAGAAAGGGATTTCACAAGCTCAAAAAGTGTTTCGAGGTTTCAAAGACCTAGGATCAACATCAAACTATTCATCAACTTGTTTTCTATTGTTGTCTTTGTAGAGGAAATGACATATAACCTTATTAACCTCAAATATCAGAATTCTCTTAACATAGGTTATATGCAAATCCAACTTTTTCTTTGATGAATAACCAATCTCAATCATCTGGTAACTTCAGGGCTTTATCGTGGATGCCAAAGGTCATGGCTTTCATATAGCATTTCTCATAGTTTTCTAACATGCCCCCAGTCTAGGTCTTCTTTCTTTTAACTCTCTCTTAAACGTTGGACTTTTGTTCTAAGCCTTCTCTTTCACTTTTGTCTTTTCTTATTTGCCCCTAGTGCGGGGTGCGATCCTAGTCAGGGTTTTCTTGAAAAAAATATTCTATCAGGCTCAAATGGGGACCGCAAGGGATAATATTTCAAGAAATGTGAAAGGATAACAAAAATGGCCTTTTCTCATCTCAAGCAAGGTCGGTTAGAACCGATAAATTTTAACCTCATCTAGTGTAATGATTTGGACTTGAAAGAATCATGATTCACGAGTCCATAACTATTGAATCCACTACATGTCATTATGCATACTGCTAAAACTTAGCTATATGATGTGTGGTTCAATTTCAGGAGGTATGAGTTCAAAATTGTTTGGTCACCTCATGTCATTTTCAAGCATCAAGTCATTTCCGCAATCAAAACACTTTTAATGTTCAGGATTAAACTTTGCATGTTGGAGTTTGATCAAACATATTTTGTCAAAATAATATTTGAAAGAAACATCTCATGATTTCATAACAACAAAGAGACAACGAAAAGACATGTTTCGTTGAAGGGTGAGATGTGATCCCAAAACAAAATGCAGAAGGGCAAAAATCCAAAACAAAGATGATTGACAGTTTAACCCCTTCTTAGATCAGCTTCTCTAGCAATATCTATGTTTTGCCAAGCAATTCCGATCACTCGTCATTCTGAGGATGTTCTGGTGACAAAATGATCGATGACATCATCTTTCACAAACTGAGCAAGATTCTTGAAACTCTTGCATTTGTTCAACTGAAATGGCCAAGGACTCCACCATGACATCCCATCTCATGTCTGGATTATACCACTTAGAAAATGGTGGTTGCATGGGATTTGTCGGAGTCAGGCAAAAAGTCTGGAACCTGGCAGGTGCTGGTAGGCCAACTTGAGCAGTAGAAGGATGTCAATCTTGGTAAAGACACTTGAGCAGTTGATGTTACAGCGAGACCTGGCTAAACCACATGAATTCATGGCAGAACCTGTCAGGTGTCTTATTCATCTTCTCTTCATTGTTCTGGAATTCATGGCAGAACCTTCAATCTTTCACTTCTTCATGGCTCGCTTAATTCTTTTGACAATCTTCACAACATCATGTCAATCTTCTAATGTTGTTGTGGTCATTTGTGGATTGTTGGAAACCTTCCAACAGCTTGGTAATCTTGGCAGTGCCCAGAAACATGTGGCATCGCCATTACCGACGTGTGGAGTCACACATTGTCAAAACTGGAAGAGAACCTGATGAATCTAAAACTCCTTTGTCTCCTCTTTGATTCCTCACTGACGGTGCATCAAATAGACACATAGAGAGGGAGTTCTGCTTTGTTGAAGTTTCAGTTTTCTTCATGTTTTTCAGTCTAGGCATGTCTCTTCTCTCTACTTTTTCATTTTAATACTGACACTATAAGGAGGAAAATCATAGATGATCTGAAACTATTATATTCTTTCTTGAATTTCCCACTTGCAGATCCACAAACAGATTCATGTTAAGAGAGCTCTGCTATGTTGAAGTTTGATGCTTGCCCCTGTTTTCAGACTAGGTCTGGCTTTTCAAACCCACTACAGTGTCTTCGTACTGAAACTGGTGGTGTAAATTTTCATATCATCTAAATCTACTACATCCCCTCTTGCATTTGCCACTTGCAGAGTGACAAACGGGTTTTTGTGGAGGGAGCTCTGCCACGTCAAAGTTTGATGACTGCTCATGTTTTCAGACTAGGTCTTACTCTTCGGCCTACTCCAGTGTTTCAGTGCTGAAACTGATGAGACAAATTTTTGTAGCGTATGAAAGTACTGCATCCCCTCTTGCATGCCCCACTGGCAGATCCTCAAACAAATCTCTGCAGAGAGAGCTCTGCCACATAGAAGTTTGATGTCTACTCATGTTTTTTTTCTGACCAGGTCTTGCTCTTCAACCTGCCACAGTGTCTTTAGGCTGAAACTGATGAGATATTTTCATAGCATATGCAACTAATAAATTCCCTCTTGCATTCCCAACTTGTAGAGCTATAAACGGATTTTTGTAGAGAGAGCTCTGCAACGTAGAAGTTTGATGACTGCTAACATTTTCAGACCAGGTCTGACTCTTCTGCCTACTACAATGTTTTGCTGGTGCCACTGGTGAGAGGAAGTTTTAAAGCATATGAAACTACTACACCCCCTCTTGCGTTCCCCACTGGCAGATCCACAAATAAATCTCTACAGAGAGAGCTCTGCAACGTAGAAGTTCAGTGTCTAATCATGGGTTTTTTTTTCGGGGTTTTTATTTTTTTTTTTTTATTTTTTTTTTTTTACATCTTGTGCCGCTGAACTAGAATTGAGCTAACAGTTGGGGTAACGTCAAAAAAGGCTAACGCACCATGCATAGAAGGCTAGCAGTTATTTGGTGCCATTGAAAGATGTGGAGGCGATGAACAATTAACAGGGCAGCTGACCAAGAACAAAGGTTGTCATTAGTTGATGACTGAAGGCATTGTTGATGTTGTTCATTGGTGAAAAGGAGAGATGCGGCTTTAATTGAACTGGACAAGCATTGTTCCCACAAAAGACTGTGCAGATTTCAATTTGACGCTTGACACTTGTTCAGGCAGATCTGAGCCCAGCTACTTCCCCTTTGATGCTCTCAACTTTCTTTTGACTCTGTGCCTCTCTCTGACATCTTTCTTCATTTCCATCGTCTTTTTTTTTTAATCACGTGTAGCACAGCTTGTGTGGGGGAACCTATCTTTTAACCCGGTGCATGCATGATAAATGTATGAACATGTAAACTATATGAAGAACTCGCCCTTCAAGGGGTGACATATGGTCGTAACTCTTGTATGATGAAACAAGAATCTTGATTCTTGCCCAAACTCTACAATAAAAATTTTCTGAATGACGGCCATTGGGTCACCCACAGGTCTTGAGTTCAAGATGCTTCAAGAAGGGTTTGCCCTGATGCAAATAAAAATAGCACATACAACCTAAGGACAGGTTCTATTCACTATGTGAACATGGGTAGGTTCTCTACCTGGTCTCAAAAGGGTCTCATATCTGCCCAGTGACGTTCTTCGTAAAGACAGTATGGGGGCGTTGCAAGGAATAGTTAAGGTACGTCTACCCACCATTACCAAGCAGGCACTCAGATATGAGTTCGGTTTTTCACGCATCTGAACCCTGACCAATAGTCATAGGGCAGATCGCTAATTCACCACCTAACTTAGAAGCTTGTGTGTGCTTTCAAAAATAAATACAGGTGATGCATGAAACAATTCTAAAAATACATGGATAAAACAAAAAAAAAACAAAACAAAAATGCAAAAACTTAAACACATCAAATACACAAAGCTTAGTCCAATATTGTCAGAAACAGTACCTTCCCCAGTGGAGTCGCCATTCTGTCGCACGTCAAAAAATCAGCGCGGCATCGGCTGGCGATCTTCTCATTGTTATTGCGTTTGATTGAATTTGATTGGTTCGTTGGAGTCGCCACCTAGTAATTTATTCAAGGCTACTAGGAAACCTGGATGTACTGGTCTTGTCAGAGATTCGCGGGTAAGGGACTGGTTGTGGTTAGGAAAGGTATCAGTACCCCTAACACACCCTACCTGAGGTAAGCTGCTTCGTGACTTTGATGTGTTAAAGAAGTTTTAATAATTGTCTTTTCATCAGATATTAGAAATACAACTTACATGTAAGTTAATAAATCTTGACCGTGATCCAATCAAAATATTAAATTCTTCTTTAATTTTTGCAATTTTATTTATAAAAAAATAATACATAAAACAAATACAAACACACACATACACTTTCACTATATCTTTTCTTTTCTTTTTTTCTTTTTCCTTTTTCTTTTCTTTTTTTGTTCTTTTTATACATCACAATACAAATTATAAAATTCAAAAATAAATAAAAATTACATCAAATAATCCCAATTTACAAAATGGTCCTCAAAACTCCAAAAATTGCAAGGGAAGTGCTTCAGGAACTGCAGCAACAGTGGCGGCGCGTCTTCCCACGCGCCACCGCCACTGGCGGCGCGTGGGTCCACGCGCCACCGCCCATGAAGACGGCAGGAGCTACCAGATCGGGACTCTCTTCCTCTCCTCTGCCTCCCTGCATCGGCGGTGACCTGCAAAAACAACAAAATCCACAGCAACCAATTGATTTTAGTTTTTTGTTTCCTTGTTTCGTTTTGTAAAATCTGCTTCGATTTGTTTGGATCTGCTTTGCTGCAGATCCGTTTCCTTTGCTCGTCTTCTTCTCCCCTGTTCTTGTTCCATGTACTGGCGGCGTCAAGGAGGAACAGGGAGAGACCGACTGGCTGAGGAGAGATGGGGCTGCTGGATGAAGGAACCGGGTATGCTGGTGGTCTTCCTTCGCTGCTGTTGTTCGTGGTGTGGAGGAGACCGAAGAGGAAGAAGATCTGTTGAAATCGGGGAGCTGGAATGGCTGAGGGCTGGTGTTGATGACCGGCTATGGTGGAGAAAAAAATGAAAGGGGAGAGGAAGGAAGATGATGGCGTTGGGCAGCTGTGGAGAGGGGAAGGTTCCAGCTGCGGCTGGGTGTGAAAAACCAAAGTTGAGGAGTGGCCGGTTCTGCTTCTTTGAGGCAGGAGCTGGCTGTTGTGTGGAGATGGCGCCGGTTTCAGAGGAGAAGCCCGGCTGGAATGGCTGAGAGAGAGGGTAGATCGGCTTGCTCTGTTTTTTGTGAAGGAAAGTGGTGTTGGGTGAAGGCTGAAAGAGGTTTTTTTCTTTGATGATGGGCGGCACGGCTGAGATGGAAGGCTGAAAATCCAACAGGGGGGGTCGGCTGCTGGAAAAGAGAAAATGGAGTTGCTGTCTTGGAGAAGGAAGGCTTGTGCGGGGAAGATGAAGAAAGTTGTGGCCGGCTGTGTGGTCGGCTGAAAAGGAAGGCTTTGGGGTTGTCTTGGCTCTCTGGTGCTTTTTTTTTTTGGCCAAAGGGAGGGCCAAGCTTCGGCTGGCAGCTGAGGGGAGAAAGGAGGCTTGTGTGCCAGGGTCAGGGAGAAGAAGAAAAATGTGGCCAGCCGGAGGGGGCTGGCTGTCCAGTTGCGGGAGAAGAGAAAAAAATTAAAGGGGAGGGCCGGCTGTGCAGTTGAGGGAGCCGAGAAGAAAATTCAGGGGAAGGGGGGGCGGCGGCTCTAGAGAAAAAGATGGGTTTAGGGTTAGGTATTTTTTTGTATTTTTTTCTGATGTTGTCAAAATTGCCCCCCCCTTATGTTTGAGTTGTGGACCAGTATTTATAGGTAAAATGTTGCATGGATCTCAAAATTGGTCCCTCAACTTTCTTTCTTTTTGTAAATTTGATTTTTCTTAATTTTTTTGTATTTTTGAAAACGAGCAATATCAACGTCGACTCAAATGACGAAAACCAATGACTTTAAAATTAACACGTTAAAAGTTGAACGCATTCGAAAGACCTTTGAAAATTTAAATTCTTTTTAGACGACGCTGAAAATGCTAAAAACGATGCAAATGTATTAAAAATGTATTTATTTGGGTTTTCAATGCTTTTCGCTATTTTTGAATTTTTTCTAAAAATTTATTAAAACATGGGTCAAAAATTGGGTAGCAACACTGACCATGCAGCTCTCAGGTATCTTTTGAAGAAGAAGGAGTCCAAACCAAGACTGATTAGGTGGATCTTGCTTTTACAAGAATTCGATCTTAAGATTAAAGATAAAAAAGGAGTTGAAAACCATGTGGCTGATCACTTGAGCCGACTGAGGACCGAGGATATACAGATCAAAATATAAAGAGAGACATTCCCCGATGAGTAGTTGTATATGTTGCATTCCTCTACAAGACCATGGTATGCTGATTTGGTAAACTATTTAGTCACCAAAGAATTCCCTCCAGGTTTGTCTAAACCCCAAAAAGATAAGTTATGAGCTGATGCTAAATATTATTTTTGGGACGATCCTTACCTCTGGAAATTTTGTGCAGATCAAGTAGTTAGGAGGTGTGTACCACAAGATGAATTTCATTCCATTCTCACTTTTTGTCATTCTCATTCTTGTGGTGGGTATTTTGGAGCAAAAAGAACAGCCCACAAGGTACTTGAAAGTGGTTTCTATTGGCCTTCTATTTTTAAATATGCATATCACTTCTGCAAATCATGTGAAAAATGCCAAATAACAGGTAATATCACTCATAAGAATCAAATACCTTTAACGAATATTCTTGTAAGTGAAATTTTTGATGTTTAGGGTATTGATTTTATGGGTCCATTTCCTTCTTCATTTGGCAATCTTTATATTCTTCTTGCTGTTGATTATGTGTTTAAATGGATTGAGGCGAAAGCCACATGAACTAACGATGCTAAGGTTGTTTTAGATTTTGTCAGGACTCACATATTTGACAGGTTTGGAATCCCTAAAGCTATCATTAGCGATCTTGGCAATCATTTCTGTAATCGTTCCATGGAAGCATTGCTACGCAAATATCATGTGACTCATCGAACTTCCACAGCATATCATCCTCAAACAAATGGCCAAGCTAAAATTTCAAATCGAGAAATCAAGTCCATTTTGGAGAAAACAGTGCAACCTAATCGGCGAGATTGGAGTCTACGTCTTGGAGATGCACTTTGGGCTTATCGGACTACTTATAAATCACCTATAGGAATGTCACCTTATAGAATGATTTATGGGAAAGCATGTCATCTATCGGTGGAGCTTGAACACAAAGCTTTTTGGGGCATTAAACAATGTAACATGGATTATGATGCTGCTGGGATTGCAAGAAAACTGCAACTACAAGAGTTGGAAGAAATTCGAAATGATGCTTACGAGGATGCAAGGATTTACAAAGAAAAGACTAAGAATCTTCATGACTGAATGCTTACAAGAAAGGAGTTTCATGTTGGAGACAAAGTCCTTCTTTATCATTCGCGTTTGAAACTTTTTCCTAGAAAATTGTGCTCTCGTTGGATTGGACCCTTTGTTGTTTCTAATGTTTTTCCTTATGGTGCAGTTGAAATTACAAGTTTAGAAACCAACAAAGTACTCAAGGTCAATGGGCATCGTTTAAAACCTTTCTATGAAGGTTGGACGACAGAACTCACCGCTTTTATAGAGTTAGCTGAACCAATCTATGAAGAATGAGCATGCCACATGTCAAGCCAATGACATAAAACAAAAGCGCTTACTGGGAGGCAGCCCAACACAAAAAAAAATCAGATTTGCTTTCTATTTCCTTATCTTTTATTTTTTCGCATTTTAATTTATTTTCTGTCATTCTCTTATGTTCCTTTGCTTTTATTTCAACATTGAGGACAATGTTGTGTTTTAAGTGTGGGGGTATTGGGAGAATTTTAGTTTTCTTTGATGTTCTTTAAAAAAAAAAATTATGTTTGATCTTTTTAACTCCTATTGGTTTTTGAGAATATGAGTATTATGTATGAGAATTAATTAAGATAGATGAAGATATAAATTAAATGAAGAAGTATGCATGCAAATTTTAAGGTTTAATTGGTTTAGGGATTGACTTTGAGAATATGCCATGTTAACTTTATAGTATTATACCAATGCAAGCTTTTGAGCCTTCAACATTATATTCTTTGAGTGTGCATTCTTTCAATGATATGTATCTCTAGAACTTGCTTCATATCTTATTGAGATTATATTCCATTACAAATATACATAAAGATGATAAAGGCATTAGGAATTTTAATCACTTGAACCAAAAAGTCAACCTAAAGCATATTATCCTTAGTGAGCTCATTTTGAGCTTGTTTATCTTTTCTTTGCTTTATCCATGTATAAGCCTTAACTTTTTATATGTTTTCCTTTTCCCCTGGCCAAGGATTAGTAGAGCATATACTTATGATATCTCATGGAATTATGGTTGGAAATTATGTGAAAAGAAAGAAGAAGTGATGCTTGATGAAAAGATGGGCAAAGTTGCCAAAGGTAAAAAAAAAAAAGAAAAAGAGAAAAAAAAGAGAAAAAAAAAGAAAAAAAAGAAAAAAGTGTTCCTTTATGTTCTTAAGATTTTATGTTGAAAGAGCTTGAAATCAAAAGAAGTTAAGCATTGGTGATTAAAGATGAAAAATTTATGTGCTTTGATGGAATATCTTGTTTGAAATATCATTTTTCATAATGCTCTACTTTCTTTGGTTCGAACCTTTCCTTTTACTTTATTTTACCTCACCTTAACCTTAGCCCCATTACAACCGGAAAATAAGACCTTTTGATTCATGTAGTACTTGTAATAAGTTGCTAATGGAGATGAGATTGAAAAACAAGCTTATGGTAGAACATACTCTTTGATTGAATTTGAGAGATTTAAACACATAAACCCTAAACACATGAGTGTTGGAGTGTATATCAATGAGAAGACCTATCATTTTGGCATGACATAGATTTCATTTAAATCCCGACGATTGATTGAGTTTTGAAGTTTGCATGTAAATGAAATCATAAGAATTATACTATTTATCCTTCATGATTATATTCTTGTTTATAATGCATATATTCTTGGACATTGATGGGAGATTAAGAGATTGATCATAGTTTTTTTCAATTTCATTTTATTTATCCTTTCTCGAGGACGAGCAAGAGCTAAGTGTGGGGGTATTTGATGTAACCATATTATTCGATAGTTTCACCCACATCTACCTAATGTTTTGTCCATGTTTTATATATAAAATGCCTTGATATTCTTTGTTTTATGTTTTGAAAGCATTTTTGGATGAAAGATGCAAAAAGGAGTAAATTGGAGGTAATTGACAGATTTGACATTCAGTCGATGTTTTGTGCAGAGCGTGAGTTCTAGAGATCGAAATGAAGTGATTCCAATGGCACTAAAAAGCTAACATCCATAACTTTCTGGAAATGTAATGCAAGAAAAATAAAAGGAGAAATATCATGGAAATCACATCCTACAAATTCAAATCTTGCATTCTGCCAGTGTTGATCTTTGTCCATTCAAAATTTAATATCTGGAGCTACAGAAGTCCAATTGATGTAAACTCAATTTTATTGGATTTTGAATTCAAAGACCTATCCATGCTCCAAATTTCAGCCAAAAACGATGTCATATGAGGGAGATATGATTTTCCAAAGATGACAACTGAATTCTGCCAGCAAACAGGTTTCGTGAAGAAACGAGTCCAAATTACATTTCGAAGCATCTAAACCGACATCCAAGTTTTTATATCAGCAATTTAGCTCCTCTAAGTCAGACTTTAAAGATTTCATGAAGGCTTTTCTCCTTTTTAGGAAAAATAGTTATTGAAGTACTTAAATGTAAACTTTCAACTTAAGGAAGAACTATTTTGTAAAATAAAGACTAGGGTTTCTTAGCATATAAAAGAAAGAGAGAAGGGGTAGCAGCGAACAAGAAAAGAGGGAGAGCAGAAGGAAGCAGCAACCAGCAGAGAATAAACACAAATTCTCTCCTTTACAAACCCAAAAAAATCATGCTCTTTTCATTCTTTAGAAGTAGTTGTTCAATAGTTATGCAAGGCTAAGCTCTTTTCTTGGTTGCAAGGACACAACAAACCTTCGGATTTCAAGAACCGTGAGATTTATTCTTCCTTCTATTTTCAGTTTATGTTATGAATGAGTATGATTGTTTTCCTATGCATATTTCCTATGATTGTTGTTGATGATTGCTAGAGTGGACTCTAAGTTACTGTTGTGAACAATCTATTGCTAAGTTTAATATCAAAACTGAAGTTGTGATATATGAACTTGTGAAGCAACTAAGCTTGATAATTGTGGCGGAACTACGTTATTGAACTTAGGGAGAACATTAGAGCAAAGTGACACAAGCTGCAGACAGCTTGTATGTTAATCTTGATGAAATTATCTAGTTCTTAAAGCTACCATTAAATTGAATCATTTGTGCGGACACTTTGATTGTTTATTGGTTAGGATTAGTTATACGGCGGATCCATTAATTAATCAACATTAAGAAAAGATAAAATTTCAGAACATAAACTGCAATTTTCATTTCAAGGCTCGGTTCTAATTTCTGTTGGTGGATGTGTGCTTGCGACCAAGGTTTGTTTTCTTGATAAGTTTTGGTTTTAATTGATTTTGTTTGGTAGTTTAATTGCTGCCATAGTTTCGATAATCACAAACCAAATCCCCCCAATTACATAGTGTACAACATAAAAATCTGACTTGAAACTTTCTCGTGGGATCGACCCCTTGCTTGCTCTATACTATTTTGTGTGTTTTAAGCTAGGGTAATTAATTTGTGCGACCGTGACATCGCAACACCTTGACAATGAGGGGAACATGTTTATTTAGATGAATTTATGTGTTCTAACAACAACAACGTAAAAAATCAAGAAAGGAATTTTATTCCCTTGAAATTTAGCAAAGCTTGTGGTGGAACATTGAGTTGGGAAAATATGTGAATCGTATGGAGTTGTGTTGATTTTAAATTGAAATTTACATGGAAGATAAGATTGATTCTTATGAAAAATAGTTAGTGATTCATTAATTTTGGTGATATAAATGAAGGTCCAAAGTTCGATCAGCAGCAGGGGACTACATCACGAGCACAAGCATCAGGTAGGTGTTTAACACCTTGAAATAATCTATCAGTCTATTTCAATAATTCTTGGAATCAATTTCCTTTGATTGTAATTTTAGTGTAAATTGTGAAATAAAAAAGTAGAATAATTCCTTATCGAATGGGCGTATCAAAAAATTAATTCCTGATTAATGAAAATAATACCTTGTCGAATGAGTGAGTGAATCAAAATATTATTTTTGAATTGATTGAAATAATTTCCTGTTAAATGGACGGGCCAAAGATTAATAATTTGGCCAAGGAAAATAGTGCACTAACTAATGAAAATAACATCTTAGTTAAGGATTGGCGAAGATGTTAACAATATAATGATAAGTTACTCCATTAAATGATGAGGTGAATGAATTATTAAGCTTGAATTAAATAATCCTTATTCTATTTGTTTACTGTAAAGTGTAAATTTTAATCCCTCTCTCTCTCTCTCTCACACACATATATATAGGGTTATTACAAGCTATGCCATATGCAAGATCATCCCCATAACCTTTAGACGGTCAATATATGCATGATATAATAATTTGGATCCAGACTCCATTATAAGCCTTGGCGACCTTTGTTCCAAGCTGGTGACACAATACTGCACAAGCATTCTAGCTAAAAGAATTTCAACAAAACTTTTTGGGGTTTCTTAGACAAATGATGAGTTCATGCGAGTATATTTGAAGAGGTTTAATGAGAAAATATTCAAGATCAAGGAATTAATTAAGCTAATGGCTTCTAAGACCTTGATAAGTGGAGTAAAATGAAAAGCTTTATAAAGGAGCTTTACGTTCTATCAAATAGAAGCCTGTTAAAAGTAAAGCAGACCATATAGAACCATATACAAATGGAAGAGGTAAGTGTGTTGTGCCATAGACCTTCCTGTTTCCCTAAGGAAAATTATGCAGAAAGGTCTTTTAAGTGGGATCGCTTTTTTAGAAGGGACAATAACCTTAGAAAAAAAACTAGAAAAGGCTGATTAGGGAACACATGAGCTGCCCTAAAATACACACTATTCCATTGAATGCCACCCTTATATAAGCCTTCACGATCATCAAAGATAAGGAATTTGTTCAATACCTTCCACCTATGAGATCATCACCTAGTATTGGTTAGATAGACAAGTGGTAGATGTTTGTGGTACTTCCCAGATTTAAACAAAGCTTTCCTAGAAGATAACCATCCTCTCTCTAAGATTAACTGATTGGTTAACTCTACTGCGAGTTTTGAATACCTCATCTTCTTGGATGCTAACTCTAGCTATCCCCAAATTACCATGCCTCATAATTGAAGGGGGGATATTTTGTTATAAAGTTATGCTTTTTAGGCTTAAGAATGCAAGGGCCACTTACTAGTGAATGGTAAAAAAAATGTATTCAAGAACCAACATGGAAGAATTATAAAGGGATTTGTTGATGACATGCTAGTGAAAGCAAGACTTTTGAGCAACATTTCCTAGAAAAAAAAAAGGAGTCCTTTCCTCTACTTGACCATAATAAGATCAAACTTAATCATTTCAACACTATATGCTTTAGGCCAGCCATACCACTTTTGTACTTTTTTCTAGAAATTACAGCATTATACAAGCATACAGTTTTATCTGATGAGCTTATGTACGACACTCGTAACCACTTGGCCCTTGTGCTATATGATTATGATGAGGTTGCTACAACTGCTTGTATAGACGTGGACGTGTCACTAGCCGCTTCCTTTATTGAGGGAGATGAGCTGAAAAAAAGGCTATAATAGTGAATAGTTGAATAAGATAGGTCGAAAAAACATAAGAAGACTTTAAGTATGGCCGATTAACAAGTTTTAACTTAAACATTGGGCCATCATTTGCAAAATTCATTACCCCCATTATTGATCTGAGTTAGTCATATGATCTGGAATTGGAAAACAGGAAAACTCAAGGAAAGAAAGTTAAGATATTTACACGTAAAACATCCTCTCTTAAGATAAGAAACCACACAAAGTGAAAAGTTAACGCTCTAAGTAAGCCGAGATAGGGGTTATTGATAATTTAGTTTCTGATAATGTAATTATGAATAGAAATGTTATTATTCGATCTGGAAAGGAACTAGCTAGTGAAGATGAGGCAAGTAGTTCACACATTAGATTTCCTTCAAGGGTTGATGATCAAGCATGTGAGCCATCATTACATACTGACCCCATGGATGAAGCAATTACTTGCTGGGATATGGGAAAAGCTATCTTGCAAACTCATGATGAAAACCAACTTATGACATCGACATTGCATGGATTTATCGAAAATGATCTGGAGGAGTGGCTGATTAGTAGGAAGAAGCAGTGACTTACTTCTCTTGCTTCTTTTAAGGTGTGGTTTTTAATCCTTTCTATGGATAGTATGATTATTTGGAATGCGTGTGGTTTGGAGGTAGAGATAAAAAAATGTGTGATAAATATTGTTAGAAAGCTTAGTCTGGATGTCTTGGGTGTGTTGGAAATGAAAGTGGAAAATATTAATGACTGTATTAATAATTCGACTTAGGGCCGATATTCTAGAGATTGGTATGCAGTTCCTTCTTTGGGTCTTTCTAGGGGTATTTTATGTGGCTTCGACATTGAGGTTATTGAAAGAGAGTTGCATGCAGTGAGGTAAAAATGTGGCGGGTAACACTAATAGTAAAATCAAAGCTCTAAAACTTGAAATGGATTCCCTAGATTCCTAAAAAGAAAGCAGAGACTTATGAGTGAATGAATTAAATAGAAACAACACCATTGCCTTTAGTCTTAGAAATTTATACAAAGTGTAAGAGTTTGCCTGCCATCAGAAATCAAGAGTTCAGTTGTGTAAGTTTGGAGACAGAAATACTTATTTTTTTCATCTCTACCACGACAAGACAAAAAAAGAATAAGATTTTCTCCTTAGATGTTGATGGAATGACTTTGACAAAACCTTTTGATGTGAAGAAAGTTGTGTTCAATTTCTTTAGTAAGCTTTATTCTCATGATGGTAGACCTAGAGTCTCTTGTTGTAATCTGGATTTTCTAAAGCTTTAGTCTTCATCCTTGGTTGCTCTATAAATTCCGTTCTCTAGAGATGAGATTAAAGCTGGTGGGGGTCAACATGGTGTTGCCTAAATAGATTCTCAACCTTTTTTTCTCAGTAGGATTCTTTGGTCAATAACAAGTTCCAAAAAAAAGGCATGGTTGATGTTGTTTTTCTCAGTTTCATGGTCCATTTAGCTTCTCTATAATGATGTGATCTTCAAGCAGAAGACCCCGAACTATGACACGTTATTCTTCCTTATTATTACTAGACTCTGCTTGTGGCCGAAGGCTATAGATTCTTATTTTCCCTATTCAGCTTCAAATATATTAAAATCAGCAAAGGGACTACTTATATAGACTAATCTCCAAAAACCTAATTTGGTTGTCATGTGGTCTCTCCATAGGGCTAATAGCTTTAATTAGAATATGGATGGGTCTTACTGGGAAAGCCTGGTCTCTTAGATATGGGTGGTGTTTTGTGAAATCATTATGGAATTCTTCTTGGTATTTTCTTGTTGTCGGTTGGAATTTTAGAATCCAATGAAGTCGACCCACGAGTTGTCATCAAAGCTATTGAAATCCTGTCAAAGCTGTTGAGATCTCAGCCTCTAACTCTCTCTTCCTTCACAAACATATTATTATTGAATCTAACCATGTTAATGTCATTAGTTGGATGAATATTCTAGAGAACAGACCTTGGCTGCATTGTAAGCTTTTCTCTTTAGCCAAGAGATTGGCTCTATGCTTTGACTCAATCACTTTCACCCATTCTCATCATGAGTCTAATCATATGACAGATCACTGGCAAAATAAGGTGTGCCCAGAACAAGTGAATTTGTTGCTTGGATTTGAGTCCGCCAAATGTTTTTGGCCCTTCTTTTTATTAGCACTAATACTGCAGCATCATCACAGGATCAGCAACAGCAGCAACATCACCAAAGCAATAGCAGCAGCTGTATCACAGCATCCCCTGAAGCAACATCACAGGAGCAGCAGCATCACCGAAGCAGTAGCAGCAGCAGCATCATAGCATCTCCTGACCAAATCTTGATCAACTCCTGTCACGCCAACATCCAAGATTGCAGGGAAAATATTCCAACGGCTACTACACTCCAGAATGGCAACTCATCATACATGGAAACTACAGCTGCATGCAATCCAGAAACAAATCAGCCACCATAATCAAGAAAATACTCCAACGGCTACTACACTCCAGAATGGCAACAAGTCAGAGACAAATCAGCCTCCATAATCAGGAAATCCTGTAACTATAGAAACAAACAGTAATTATAGAAACAAATACAACTATGGAAAGTCAATAGTTACTCTGTTTCTTATTTATATATATTTACATCCTGCACATATGTTAGTAGTGTGTGCTTACGCCCTGTTTTGTTATACTAATAAAAAGTAGAAGAGAATTAATTCAGAGATCATCTCCACTGTTTGTTCTCTTCCTCTGCCATATTTTTCTCTCTTTTGTCTATTTATGTTTGCGGTTCCTAGTGGTGATGAGTTGTTTTTTCCAGGTTTTGAAAGTTTTGAATTCTAGAGAGGCAATGGCTGGTTGTAGCAGGTGGTAAGGAGTGGTCTGGTTCTTCACCATACCATTCATTCTCTTCCATTTTATTCTTGGCATATCAGAGTTGGTCTAGGAGGAGATGGTGTTTCATGATGTTAGTAGCTTGGTCTGAAGATCTCTTTTGATATGGAAAAGTAGATGATAGATGGAAAGATTTAGTAATAATTTAAATCAGAATCGAGATAGTTTTTTGGTTTTGTGGGAGTTTCCCTTGGATTTCTAGCTTGGTAGTTTAGCTTGGCAGTTTTGTTTGCGTGGAGGCAAAGCTGCATCCTGTGGTTGTTGCTCTGTTTTGTGGTTTTCTTGGTCTTTTTCCTTTTTCGTTTGTTTAATATGCTAAACTTGAGTGTTGTGCAGATTTGTTGTGCATACTGGACCGAAAACAAACACAAATAAAACACAAACAAGCAGATTTTACGTGGTTCCCCAAAACCGGGTACGTCCACAGAGGCAGTAGATTGTATATTAATGGAGGAATGATACATACACTCAACTCAACCCAGTACAATCCCTCAAACCCAGTGTTTCACTCTTACACTCAGTATTTCTCTCTAATCTGCACTTGCACTCTCTCTCACAGTTGCACTCTCTCTTCTTCCTCTGCACACACACTGCACTCTTTCTTCTCTCTCGTTTCTCTCTTCTATCTTCTGTCTTGTTTTTACATGAGAAGGGGAAGCATCAATATAATGGTTGGAAAGGAGAGGGTGGTTGAGGGTTGTTGAGAAAAAATGTTGACAATTTGCTACAAATCTCCACCTTGGCAAGATTTTTCCATCCAATCCTCGTGATCAATCAATGCTGCCTCTAACGCGCCATATGGCGCTGCACCCTGAAGGTGCTCAACACCGAGAGATGTTGACCAAGTCCAAACAATGTTGGAACTTGATCCCTAAGACACATTTTGTGAGCATGTCAGCTGGATTATCTGTGGTACCAATCTTCTGTAGCAGAATATCCCCTTCATCCACAATTTCTCAAACAAAATGAAATTGAACATCGATGTGCTTGGTGCGGGAATGATGAACCTGATTCTTTGCAAGACAAATAGCACTTTGACTATCACAATGGACAACCACGTGCTCTTGAACAATTCCCAAATCTTCAATCAACCCATGTAACCAAATAGCTTCTTTGAAAGCTTCTGTTACTGCCATATACTCTGCCTCAGTTGTTGACAAAGCTACTGTTGATTGTAACGTTGACCTCCAACTTACAGGCCCTTTAGCAAGTGTAAACACATAGCCTGTTGTGGAACGACGCTTGTCTAAGTCACCAGCATAGTCCGAGTCCACATAACCAACTAAATTTTGTCCGAGTCTATCATCCCTCTCAAACTTCAAACCAATATCAGTTGTGCCATGAATGTACCGTAGAATCCACTTAACTGCTTGCCAGTGACCCTTTCCAGGATCATGCATATACCTGCTCACCATACTGACAGCATGTGAAATATCTGGTCTCGTACAAACCATTGCATACATTAATGCACCAACTGCATTTGCATAAGGAATTTGAGCCATATGCTTGCGCTCTTCCTCTGTGTGTGGAGACATTGAAGCACTTAGCTTAAAATGAGGAGCTAAAGGTGTGCTTACAGGCTTGGTCTTACCATCTACCCCAAATCTCTGTAGAATTTTCTTCAAGTATTGGGTCTGTGTCAAACAGACTGTGCCTTTTCTTCTGTCTCTCTGAATCTCCATGCCAAGAATCTTCTTAGCTTCTCCAAGGTCCTTCATTTCAAACTCAGTTCTCAGTTGAGCTTTCAGTCTATCAATCTCCACCTTGCTCTTCGATGCGATCAACATATCATCCACATATAAGAGCAAATAGATGAAAGAACCATCAAGAAGTTTGCGAAAATATACACAGTGATCAAACTGACTCCGTGTGTATCCATGTTCTGCCATGAACTTATCAAATCGCTTATACCACTGGCGAGGAGATTGTTTCAATCCATACAATGACTTCTTCAGTTTACAAGCCCAATTCTCTTTCCCAGTGACTTTGAAACCATCTGGCTGAGACATGTAAATTTCCTCTTCCAAATCTCCATGTAGAAAGGCAGTTTTCACATCAAGTTGGGCTAACTCCAAATCAAACTGTGCAACCAAGGCTAACAGAATACGGATTGATGAATGCTTAACAACTGGAGAGAATACCTCATTATAATATATCCCCTCCTTCTGAGCATAGCCTTTTGCTACCAATCTTGCTTTAAATCGGATGTTGTCTTTTCCAGGATTACCTTCCTTCTTAGCATATACCCACTTGCAACCAATTGTCTTCTTTCCTTTAGGGAGTTGTACCAAATCCCAAGTCTGATTCTTGTGGAGAGATTTCATCTCTTCATCCATTGCCTCTTTCCATTTTGCACTTTCTACACTCTGTACTGCTTCTTTGTAAGTGTAGGGGATTCCATCATCAATCACTGGAAGTGCATAAGCCACCATGTTACAATACCGAGCAGGTTTCTTCATAACTTTTTTCGGTTTACTCGTTGCAATGGATTCTTGTTGTGTGGTTGCTGGAGTTGTTGCATCCTCTTCATCTGAACTTTCATCTAGATCTCCTTCAGTAGGGATTGTCTGAACAGTCTTTATAGGGATGACTGAAGTCTCCAACTCCACCTGTTGTGCATCACTAGACTGTTTTTCCTTCTCCTGTGATTTCTCTTGCTGTAACATGCCAGACTCATCAAAAGTGACATCTCTACTCAAAATCACTTTCTTTGATTCAGAACACCAGAGTCTGTAGCCTTTTACTCCTCCACTAAAGCCCAAAAATATAGCTTTCTTGGCTCTAGGATCTAGCTTGGACTCAGTAACATGATAATATGTTGAGCAACCAAATATACGCATAGAGTCATAATCATTTGCAGGAGAGCCTGACCATGCCTCCAAGGGGGTTCTTCCATTTAATGCTGCTGAAGGTAACCGGTTAACAATATGACGAGCATAGTTTAATGCCTCGCCCCAGAACACTTTGCTTAGTCCCGAATGTGATAGCATACATCGGACTTTCTCCACCAATGTGCGATTCATGCGTTCTGCTACTCCATTCTGTTGTGGTGTTTTGCGAACAGTAAAATGTCGCTTGATCCCTTCATTCTGACAAACTTCAAAGAAAGGATCTGAAGTGTACTCACCACCATTATCTGACCGAAGAGTCTTAACCCTCCTTCCAGTTTGAGTCTCCACCATTTTCTTCCATTTTAGAAAGATATCAAGGACCTCATCCTTGTGTTTCATCATGTACACCCATACTCGTCTTGAGAAATCATCAATAAAAGTAACAAACCAACGATTACCTCCAATAGATTCATTCTTTGAAGGTCCCCATACGTCTGTGTGAACATAATCTAGGATCCCTTTTGTGTTGTGTACCGTAGTGCCAAACTTGACCCTTGTCTGTTTTCCAAAAACACAATGCTCGCAGAACTCATGCTTCCCAGTCTTGGCGCCTTTTAATAGACCTTGCTTGACTAATCCTTGCAAAGCCTTTTCACCATCATGCCCTAAGCGCATGTGCCAAAGTCTGGAATTATCTGCTTCATCATCTTCTATGCTCTTGGAGACAGCTGTTGTACCAGTAACTGTAGATCCATCCAGGAAATATAAGTTTCCTTTCCTCGTGCCTCTTAAGACAACTAATGCACCACGGATTGCTCTTAAGACTCCACCATGCATGATAATCTTATAACCACTGGATTCTAGGACTCCAAGTGAGAAGAGATTTTTCTTCAAATCAGGTACATACCGTACATCTGTTAGTGTCTTGACTACCCCATTATGCATCTTCAGATGGATAGTCCCAATCCCTTTGATCTCACTAACATCATCATTACCCATCAACACAACTCCTCCATTGAACTCCTCGAGTCTCGAGAATAAGTGCTTGTTAGGGCACATGTGATAGGAACATGCAGAATCAAGAATCCATTCACCATAATGGTTTTCTGGTGATGAGACCATGAATGCAGAGTCTCGTTCATCCTCATCTCGTGCAACGTTCACAGTTGGTTCATCTTTTTCCTTGTTGCCTTTAATTGGACAATCTTTCTTCCAGTGCCCCTTTTTGTGACAAAAGGCACACTCATCTTTTGCAAGATATCGTCTGTTTGATGATTCTCCTCTGGATTTTGAGCGAGATCTCCCTCGCCCTCGAAATCTTCTGGGGTTTGTTCTGCCTCTAACTGTCAATGCTTCTGACATTGACTCTTGTGAACAATCTGGTCCTTCTTTTGGTACTCATTGTTCACCAAAGCATTGGACACATCAATGAATTTAATCTTTTCTTTACCATACAGTAAAGTGGTGACAAGATGTTCATATGTGTTAGACAGTGAATTTAATAACAGTAGAGCTTTATCTTCATCATCAATTTCCACATCTAAATTCTTCAAATCAGCTATCATTTTATTGAAATCATTTAGATGCTCATTCATAGAAGTACCTTTCTTATGCTACAACCGGAAGATCCTTTTCTTCAAGTAGAGACGATTCTCTATACTCTTCTTCATAAACTTGTCCCCCAGTGCTTGCCATAATTCCTTTGTAGAGTTTTGTTCTGAAAAGGCGTACTTCTGATCCTTTACAAGACAAAGTCGGATGGAACTGCAAGCCAACCGATTTATCCTTTCCCAGCTTTTATCATCCAGATCCTCTGGTCTATCTTCTAGAGTGAAATCTAAATTCATTTGGACAAGCATATCCATGACTTCACATTTCCACATGCCAAAATTACCTTTCCCATCAAACTTCTCCACCTCAAATTTGGTATTCGATACCGGGATGTATTGTGGAGGTATACTAGCATTCCCCACTGATTTTTCTTCTGGAATATCAGCCATTATGACGTCTTTGGATTACAAATGGAATCCCGAACTTGTTAAAACACACACTTTTATGCTCAAAAGTGCCAAAACAGTAACTTTGGTATGCTGTTTAACAAAACGGACACCACAGTTGTGTCCGGAATGGTTGAAAATGCTAGGAACCAACTTGACTCGGCCAAAAACGGGTCAAAAAATCACTGAGTTGGCCAAAAAACCAATCTGACCGAGTTGACTCAGGAAAGGAATATTCTGTCTCTAATAAAGAATATTCTGTCACAGGAATATTCTCTTACTGTTAACGGAATATTCTTATTCTGTCAAGAGAATATTCTACCACTGTTGGATGACGTGGCTGATGACAGGGCGATGTGGACCCTCTGTTGATGACGTGGATGATGACTCATCGCCTACGTGTCGGATGACGTGGCTGTCTTCTCAGGCGAGAATTCCGGCACTGACTGGTTTTTCTGGCAGTTTTCCGGCGAAACTTCGGCGAGCTCTACAGGGCTCGTTTCAACTCCGATTTCGACAATCCTTATATCGCCGGACTCGTATCGACGAGAGGAATCTCCGCAGCTGGTCAAAATCAAGATCTGAGAACTTTGAAAATTCTGCAACTTTGAACAGAGAGCTGAAAAACGTGTTTTTCTGTGTTTAAGCTTCCCTAATGCTCTGATACCAATTTGTTGTGCATACTGGACCGAAAGCAAACACAAATAAAACACAAAC
Organism: Populus nigra; assembly: GCF_951802175.1. Classification (NCBI taxonomy): domain Eukaryota; kingdom Viridiplantae; phylum Streptophyta; class Magnoliopsida; order Malpighiales; family Salicaceae; genus Populus; species Populus nigra. Next base: position 4,564,530 of record NC_084858.1, on the reverse strand, counting down.
AAGCAGATTTTACGTGGTTCCCAAAAACCGGGTACGTCCACAGAGGTAGCAGATTGTATATTAATGGAGGAATGATACATACACTCAACTCAACCCAGTACAATCCCTCAAACCCAGTGTTTCACTCTTACACTCAGTATTTCTCTCTAATCTGCACTTGCACTCTCTCTCACAGTTGCACTCTCTCTTCTTCCTCTGCACACACACTGCACTCTTTCTTCTCTCTCGTTTCTCTCTTCTATCTTCTGTCTTGTTTTTACATGAGAAGGGGAAGCATCAATATAGTGGCTGAAAAGGAGAGGGTGGTTGGAAAGGAGAGGGTGGTTGAGGGTTGTTGAGAAAAAATATTGATAATTTGCTACAGATTTGTATATTGTCCTTCCCGCCATCTTTAATTTGGCGTTTTAATGCAACACTTTTAGTTATTAAAAAAAATTCATGATTTATGTGGCACGTCTTTGCCTTGCACACTCTTCTTGTAGGAGGCCAACGATGAAAACGGTGAACTTTCTTATTTCTCTCCATATAAATAAATTACATTCAGATTTTGAAGCTCAACTTTATGTCCTAAACTCTACCTTCATCATTCTTTGTTCGAGATCGAGGCTGGATTTCTTTTTAATTGGTGATGGTCTTGATTTTGACTCTTGCTTACTCGGGAAAAAATCTTTTGATACCATTTTTTTTATTTTTTTGGTAAGCCAAGGTGCGTACGTAAATTAAAAAGCTCCAAGAGGAAAGAACCTCGGGAGAAAGAAAGAAAGTGACAACATACAATCAAACAAAACATAAACTTGGTACATGATGAAAAGAAGTTGGCAGCTTGCCATCTTATGTTAATCAAAATACAGAGCGGACGTGGATAATCCAAAAGGGATCGAAACCTCAACTGAAGAGCATAAACCCTTCAGCAACATGACACCTGACAGAGAAATTATTAGCTTAACGAAACAGGTGGAGAACGTTCAAAAAAACACAGACTCTAAAAGGGGAAGGCATAGAGCACTTCTTTATTATCGCATATCAACTATAAGAATATGGGAAATTTAGAAAGTATTTATGTAGGGTTCACCCATTCTTGACTCTGGAGATCCTCCACAAGTTTTTCATCCAAATGGAATGCTGTGGTGAGAACTTCAGGATAAAGAGGCCAACTGGCTCCAAAGATTGCATTTGCTACTGTGTTTACTCCTGGATTTTGGCTTGTTAATGCAGCAATAGCAACGGCAGGAGTCTTTCCAATATTCAATTGAAAGTGAATGAGGCCGAATGGGAAGACAAAGAGATCTCCTGGTTTTAGGATTTTGGTAAAGAGACGATGATCAGGATTTGAGGTGACAAAGCCAGCATAAAGAGTGCCTTCCAAAACCAGCAGAACCTCCGATCCTCTGGGGTGATAATGTGGAGGGTTTAGGCCACCGTTTGGCGCCAAGTCTATCCGTGCTAAAGATACGCCAAGAGTGTTAAGCCCAGGCATTAGATCGGCTGTAATGATATTAACACGTGCTCCAAGTTGATTTGATGTGTTTCCAGGAACATCAAGCCCCGAGTACGAGAAATCATCAGGAGTGGCGAGGCTTGGATTCTTACACAATTTTCCATTAACAAGAACTGCAGACACAAGCAAAATGTAATCAGTTGGAATGCGAATTCAAAATGAAATAAATATAATAGTTCGTGATTCGGAAAGATCACAATCTTGAATGTACCAGCAGAATTAGCATCATCTATTGCTACGCAGAAGTCTTGGAGGGGGCTGGGGTCATAGGCAGTGACAAATGAGGAAGCCAGAGCCAAGAGAATAAAAACTGCTATCAAATTAGCAACTTTCATCATGGTTCTTCTTTGGCTTGCTACCT